>NC_079877.1:5700955-6006481 GCF_029227915.1 Hydractinia symbiolongicarpus | reverse complement strand
AATTTAAAAAATTGTTTGGGAAATGAGTTTACTCCCTGGGTACTTTCTTTGAATACTTTTGACTATACGGGCCGAGTCCGGGATTTACGGGAAATCGCAGGTTTTCGTTTGCAGGCGATTAAACTTCTTTTATTCAGCGTCTCATCAGAAATGAAAACATTTTTGAAAACTACAAGTCTCATGCGTTTTAGTCGTGAAAAAATAATTTAAAAAATCGTTCGGGAAGTGAGTTTACACCCTTGATACTCTCTTTGTATACTTTTGACTATACGGGCCGAGTCCGGGATTTACGAAAAATCGCAGGTTTTCGTTTGCCGGCGATTAAACTTCTTTTATTCAGCGTCTCATCAAAAATGAAAACATTCTTGAAAACTACAAGTCTCATGCGTTTTAGTGGTGAAAAAATAATTTAAAAAATCGTTCGGGAAGTGAGTTTACACCCTGGGTACTCTCTTTGTATACTTTTGACTATACGGGCCGAGTCCGGGATTTACGGAAAATCGCAGGTTTTCGTTTTCCGGCGATTAAACTTCTTTTATTCAGCGTCTCATCAAAAATGAAAACATTTTGAAAACTACAAGTCTCATGCGTTTTAGTGGTGAAAAATAATTTAAAAAATCGTTCGGGAAGTGAGTTTACACCCTGGGTACTCTCTTTGTATACTTTTGACTATACGGGCCGAGTCATGGGATTTACGGAAAATCGCAGGTTTTCGTTTGCCGGCGATTAAACTTCTTTTATTCAGCGTCTCATCAAATATGAAAACATTCTTGAAAACTACAAGTCTCAAGCGTTTTAGTGGTGAAAAAATAATTTAAAAAATCGTTCGGGAAGTGAGTTTACACCCTGGGTACTCTCTTTGTATACTTTTCACTATACGGGCCGAGTCCGGGATTTACGGAAAATCGCAGGTTTTCGTTTGCCGGCGATTAAACTTCTTTTATTCAGCGTCTCATCAAAAATGAAAACATTTTTGAAAACTACAAGTCTCATGCGTTTTAGTGGTGAAAAAATAATTTAAAAATTCGTTAGGGAAATGAGCTTACTCACTGGGTACTTTCCTTGTATACTTTTGACTATACGGGCCGAGACCTGGATTTACTGGAAATGGCGGGTTTTCGTTTGCCGGCGATTAAACTTCTTTTATTTAGCGTCTCATCAAAAATGAAAACATTTTTGAAAACTACAAGTCTCAAGCGTTTTAGTGGTGAAAAGATACTATAAAAAATCGTTGTGGAAATGAGTTTACTCACAGGGTACTTTCTTTGTATACATTCGACTATACGGGCCAAGCCCGGGATTTACGGGAAATCGCGGGTTTTCGTTTGCCGGCGATTAAACAACTTTCATTAAGCGTCTCATCAAAAATGAAAACATTTCTGAAAACTACAAGTCTCATGCGTTTTAGTGATGAAAAAATAATTTAAAAATTTGTTCGGGAAATGAGTTTACTCACTGGGTACTTTCCTTGTATACTTTTGACTATACGGGCCGAGTCCAGGATTTACGGGAAATTGCGGGTTTTCGTTTGCCGGCGATTAAACTTCTTTTATTCCGCGTCTCATCAAAAATGAAAACATTTTTATAAACTACAAGTCTCATGAGCTTTAGTGGTGAAATAATAATTTAAAAAATCATTTGGGAAGTGAGTTTACTCCCTGGGTACTTTCTTTGTATACTTTTGACTATACGGGCCGAGTCCGGGATTTACGGGAAATCGCAGGTTTTCGTTTGCAAGCGATTAAACTTCTTTTATTCAGCGTCTCATCAAAAATGAAAACATTTTTGAAAACTACAAGTCTCATGCGTTTTAGTAGTAAAAAAATAATTTAAAAAATCGTTCGGGAAGTGAGTTTACACCCTGGGTACTCTCTTTGTATACTTTTGACTATACGGGCCGAGTCCGGGATTTACGGAAAATCGCAGGTTTTCGTTTGCCGGCGATTAAACTTCTTTTATTCAGTGTCTCATCAAAAATGAAAACATTTTTGAAAACTGCAAGTCTCATGCGTTTTAGTGGTAAAAAAATAATTTAAAAAATCGTTCGGGAAGTGAGTTTACTCACTGGGTACTCTCTTTGTATACTTTTGACTATACGGGCCGATTCCGGGATTTACGGAAAATCGCAGGTTTTCGTTTGCCGGCGATTAAACTTCTTTTATTCAGCGTCTCATCAAAAATGAAAACATTTTTGAAAACTACAAGTCTCATGCGTTTTTGTGGTGAAAAAATAATTTAAAAATTCGTTAGGGAAATGAGTTTACTCACTGGGTACTTTCCTTGTATACTTTTGACTATACGGGCCGAGACCGGGATTTACGGGAAATTGCGGGTTTTCGTTTGCCGGCGATTAAACTTCTTTTATTCAGCGTCTCATCAAAAATGAAAACATTTCTGAAAACTACAAGTCTCATGCGTTTTAGTGGTGAAAAAATAATTTAAAAATTCGTTCGGGAAATGAGTTTACTCACTGGGTACTTTCCTTGTATACTTTTGACTATACGGGCCGACTCCGGGACTTACGGGAAATCGCGGGTTTTCGTTTGCCGGCGATTAAACTTCTTTTATTCAGCGTCTCATCAAAAATGAAAACATTTTTAAAAACTACAAGTCTCATGGGCTTTAGTGGTGAAATAATAATTTAAAAAATCGTTTGGGAAATGAGTTTACTCCCTGGGTACTTTCTTAATATACTTTTGACTATACGGGCCGAGTCCGGGATTTACGGGAAATCGCAGGTTTTCGTTTGCAGGCGATTCAACTTCTTTTATTCAGGGTCTCATCAAAAATGAAAACATTTTTGAAAACTACAAGTCTCATGCGTTTTAGTGGTGAAAAAATAATTTCAAAAATCGTTCGGGAAGTGAGTTTACACCCTGGGTACTCTCTTTGTATACTTTTGACTATACGGGCCGAGTCCGGGATTTACGGAAAATCGCAGGTTTTCGTTTGCCGGCGATTAAACTTCTTTTATTCAGCGTCTCATCAAAAATGAAAACATTTTTGAAAACTAAAAGTCTCATGCGTTTTAGTGGTGAAAAAATAATTTAAAAATTCGTTTGGGAAATGAGTTTACTCACAGGGTACTTTCTTTGTATACGTTCGACTATACGGGCCAAGCCCGGGATTCACGGGAAATCGCGGGTTTTCGTTTGCCGGCAATTAAACCACTTTCATTAAGCGTCTCATCAAAAATGAAAACATTTCTGAAAACTACAAGTCTCATGCGTTTTAGTGGTGAAAAAATAAATTAAAAATTCGTTCGGGAAATGAGTTTACTCACTGGGTACTTTCCTTGTATACTTTTGACTATACGAGCCGAGTCCGGGATTTACGGGAAATCGCGGGTTTTCGTTTGCCGGCGATTAAACTTCTTTTATTCAGCGTCTCATCAAAAATGAAAACATTTTTAAAAACTACAAGTCTCATGGGCTTTAGTGATGAAATAATAATTTAAAAAATCGTTTGGGAAATGAGTTTACTCCCTGGGTACTTTCTTTGTATACTTTTGACTATACGGGCTGAGTCCGGGATTTACGGGAAATCGCAGGTTTTCGTTTGCAGGCGATTAAACTTCTTTTATTCAGCGTCTCATCAAAAATGAAAACATTTTTGAAAACTACAAGTCTCATGCGTTTTAGTGGTGAAAAAATAATTTAAAAATTCGTTAGGGAAATGAGTTTACTCACTGGGTACTTTCCTTGTATACTTTTGACTATACGGGCCGAGACCGGGATTTACGGGAAATTGCGGGTTTTCGTTTGCCGGCGATTAAACTTCTTTTATTCAGCGTCTCATCAAAAATGAAAACATTTTTAAAAACTACAAGTCTCATGGGCTTTAGTGGTAAGATAATAATTTAAAAAATTGTTTGGGAAATGAGTTTACTCCCTGGGTACTTTTTTTGAATACTTTTGACTATACGGGCCGAGTCCGGGATTTACGGGAAATCGCAGGTTTTCGTTTGCAGGCGATTAAACTTCTTTTATTCAGCGTCTCATCAAAAATGAAAACATTTTTGAAAACTACAAGTCTCATGCGTTTTAGTCGTGAAAAAATAATTTAAAAAATCGTTCGGGAAGTGAGTTTACACCCTGGATACTCTCTTTGTATACTTTTGACTATACGGGCCGAGTCAGGGATTTACGAAAAATCGCAGGTTTTCGTTTGCCGGCGATTAAACTTCTTTTATTCAGCGTCTCATCAAAAATGAAAACATTCTTGAAAACTACAAGTCTCATGCGTTTTAGTGGTGAAAAAATAATTTAAAAAATCGTTCGGGAAGTGAGTTTACACCCTGGGTACTCTCTTTGTATACTTTTGACTATACGGGCCGAGTCCGGGATTTACGGAAAATCGCAGGTTTTCGTTTGCCGGCGATTAAACTTCTTTTATTCAGCGTCTCATCAAAAATGAAAACATTTTTGAAAACTACAAGTCTCATGCGTTTTAGTGGTGAAAAAATAATTTAAAAAATCGTTCGGGAAGTGAGTTTACACCCTGGGTACTCTCTTTGTATACTTTTGACTATACGGGCCGAGTCCGGGATTTACGGAAAATCGCAGGTTTTCGTTTGCCGGCGATTAAACTTCTTTTATTCAGCGTCTCATCAAATATGAAAACATTCTTGAAAACTACAAGTCTCATGCGTTTTAGTGGTGAAAAAATAATTTAAAAAATCGTTCGGGAAGTGAGTTTACACCCTGGGTACTCTCTTTGTATACTTTTGACTATACGGGCCGAGTCCGGGATTTACGGAAAATCGCAGGTTTTCGTTTGCCGGCGATTAAACTTCTTTTATTCAGCGTCTCATCAAAAATGAAAACATTTTTGAAAACTACAAGTCTCATGCGTTTTAGTGGTGAAAAAATAATTTAAAAATTCGTTAGGGAAATGAGCTTACTCACTGGGTACTTTCCTTGTATACTTTTGACTATACGGGCCGAGACCTGGATTTACTGGAAATGGCGGGTTTTCGTTTGCCGGCGATTAAACTTCTTTTATTTAGCGTCTCATCAAAAATGAAAACATTTTTGAAAACTACAAGTCTCAAGCGTTTTAGTGGTGAAAAGATACTATAAAAAATCGTTGTGGAAATGAGTTTACTCACAGGGTACTTTCTTTGTATACATTCGACTATACGGGCCAAGCCCGGGATTTACGGGAAATCGCGGGTTTTCGTTTGCCGGCGATTAAACCACTTTCATTAAGCGTCTCATCAAAAATGAAAACATTTCTGAAAACTACAAGTCTCATGCGTTTTAGTGGTGAAAAAATGAATTAAAAATTCGTTCGGGAAATGAGTTTACTCACTGGGTACTTTCCTTGTATACTTTTGACTATACGAGCCGAGTCCGGGATTTACGGGAAATCGCGGGTTTTCGTTTGCCGGCGATTAAACTTCTTTTATTCAGCGTCTCATCAAAAATGAAAACATTTTTAAAAACTACAAGTCTCATGGGCTTTAGTGATGAAATAATAATTTAAAAAATCGTTTGGGAAATGAGTTTACTCCCTGGGTACTTTCTTTGTATACTTTTGACTATACGGGCTGAGTCCGGGATTTACGGGAAATCGCAGGTTTTCGTTTGCAGGCGATTAAACTTCTTTTATTCAGCGTCTCATCAAAAATGAAAACATTTTTGAAAACTACAAGTCTCATGCGTTTTAGTGGTGAAAAAATAATTTAAAAATTCGTTCGGGAAATGAGTTTACTCACTGGGTACTTTCCTTGTATACTTTTGACTATACGGGCCGACTCCGGGACTTACGGGAAATCGCGGGTTTTCGTTTGCCGGCGATTAAACTTCTTTTATTCAGCGTCTCATCAAAAATGAAAACATTTTTAAAAACTACAAGTCTCATGGGCTTTAGTGGTGAAATAATAATTTAAAAAATCGTTTGGGAAATGAGTTTACTCCCTGGGTACTTTCTTAATATACTTTTGACTATACGGGCCGAGTCCGGGATTTACGGGAAATCGCAGGTTTTCGTTTGCAGGCGATTCAACTTCTTTTATTCAGGGTCTCATCAAAAATGAAAACATTTTTGAAAACTACAAGTCTCATGCGTTTTAGTGGTGAAAAAATAATTTCAAAAATCGTTCGGGAAGTGAGTTTACACCCTGGGTACTCTCTTTGTATACTTTTGACTATACGGGCCGAGTCCGGGATTTACGGAAAATCGCAGGTTTTCGTTTGCCGGCGATTAAACTTCTTTTATTCAGCGTCTCATCAAAAATGAAAACATTTTTGAAAACTAAAAGTCTCATGCGTTTTAGTGGTGAAAAAATAATTTAAAAATTCGTTTGGGAAATGAGTTTACTCACAGGGTACTTTCTTTGTATACGTTCGACTATACGGGCCAAGCCCGGGATTCACGGGAAATCGCGGGTTTTCGTTTGCCGGCAATTAAACCACTTTCATTAAGCGTCTCATCAAAAATGAAAACATTTCTGAAAACTACAAGTCTCATGCGTTTTAGTGGTGAAAAAATAAATTAAAAATTCGTTCGGGAAATGAGTTTACTCACTGGGTACTTTCCTTGTATACTTTTGACTATACGAGCCGAGTCCGGGATTTACGGGAAATCGCGGGTTTTCGTTTGCCGGCGATTAAACTTCTTTTATTCAGCGTCTCATCAAAAATGAAAACATTTTTAAAAACTACAAGTCTCATGGGCTTTAGTGATGAAATAATAATTTAAAAAATCGTTTGGGAAATGAGTTTACTCCCTGGGTACTTTCTTTGTATACTTTTGACTATACGGGCTGAGTCCGGGATTTACGGGAAATCGCAGGTTTTCGTTTGCAGGCGATTAAACTTCTTTTATTCAGCGTCTCATCAAAAATGAAAACATTTTTGAAAACTACAAGTCTCATGCGTTTTAGTGGTGAAAAAATAATTTAAAAATTCGTTAGGGAAATGAGTTTACTCACTGGGTACTTTCCTTGTATACTTTTGACTATACGGGCCGAGACCGGGATTTACGGGAAATTGCGGGTTTTCGTTTGCCGGCGATTAAACTTCTTTTATTCAGCGTCTCATCAAAAATGAAAACATTTTTAAAAACTACAAGTCTCATGGGCTTTAGTGGTAAGATAATAATTTAAAAAATTGTTTGGGAAATGAGTTTACTCCCTGGGTACTTTTTTTGAATACTTTTGACTATACGGGCCGAGTCCGGGATTTACGGGAAATCGCAGGTTTTCGTTTGCAGGCGATTAAACTTCTTTTATTCAGCGTCTCATCAAAAATGAAAACATTTTTGAAAACTACAAGTCTCATGCGTTTTAGTCGTGAAAAAATAATTTAAAAAATCGTTCGGGAAGTGAGTTTACACCCTGGATACTCTCTTTGTATACTTTTGACTATACGGGCCGAGTCAGGGATTTACGAAAAATCGCAGGTTTTCGTTTGCCGGCGATTAAACTTCTTTTATTCAGCGTCTCATCAAAAATGAAAACATTCTTGAAAACTACAAGTCTCATGCGTTTTAGTGGTGAAAAAATAATTTAAAAAATCGTTCGGGAAGTGAGTTTACACCCTGGGTACTCTCTTTGTATACTTTTGACTATACGGGCCGAGTCCGGGATTTACGGAAAATCGCAGGTTTTCGTTTGCCGGCGATTAAACTTCTTTTATTCAGCGTCTCATCAAAAATGAAAACATTTTTGAAAACTACAAGTCTCATGCGTTTTAGTGGTGAAAAAATAATTTAAAAAATCGTTCGGGAAGTGAGTTTACACCCTGGGTACTCTCTTTGTATACTTTTGACTATACGGGCCGAGTCCGGGATTTACGGAAAATCGCAGGTTTTCGTTTGCCGGCGATTAAACTTCTTTTATTCAGCGTCTCATCAAATATGAAAACATTCTTGAAAACTACAAGTCTCATGCGTTTTAGTGGTGAAAAAATAATTTAAAAAATCGTTCGGGAAGTGAGTTTACACCCTGGGTACTCTCTTTGTATACTTTTGACTATACGGGCCGAGTCCGGGATTTATGGAAAATCGCAGGTTTTCGTTTGCCGGCGATTAAACTTCTTTTATTCAGCGTCTCATCAAAAATGAAAACATTTTTGAAAACTACAAGTCTCATGCGTTTTAGTGGTGAAAAAATAATTTAAAAATTCGTTAGGGAAATGAGCTTACTCACTGGGTACTTTCCTTGTATACTTTTGACTATACGGGCCGAGACCTGGATTTACTGGAAATGGCGGGTTTTCGTTTGCCGGCGATTAAACTTCTTTTATTTAGCGTCTCATCAAAAATGAAAACATTTTTGAAAACTACAAGTCTCAAGCGTTTTAGTGGTGAAAAGATACTATAAAAAATCGTTGTGGAAATGAGTTTACTCACAGGGTACTTTCTTTGTATACATTCGACTATACGGGCCAAGCCCGGGATTTACGGGAAATCGCGGGTTTTCGTTTGCCGGCGATTAAACCACTTTCATTAAGCGTCTCATCAAAAATGAAAACATTTCTGAAAACTACAAGTCTCATGCGTTTTAGTGGTGAAAAAATGAATTAAAAATTCGTTCGGGAAATGAGTTTACTCACTGGGTACTTTCCTTGTATACTTTTGACTATACGAGCCGAGTCCGGGATTTACGGGAAATCGCGGGTTTTCGTTTGCCGGCGATTAAACTTCTTTTATTCAGCGTCTCATCAAAAATGAAAACATTTTTAAAAACTACAAGTCTCATGGGCTTTAGTGATGAAATAATAATTTAAAAAATCGTTTGGGAAATGAGTTTACTCCCTGGGTACTTTCTTTGTATACTTTTGACTATACGGGCTGAGTCCGGGATTTACGGGAAATCGCAGGTTTTCGTTTGCAGGCCATTAAACTTCTTTTATTCAGCGTCTCATCAAAAATGAAAACATTTTTGAAAACTACAAGTCTCATGCGTTTTAGTGGTGAAAAAATAATTTAAAAATTCGTTAGGGAAATGAGTTTACTCACTGGGTACTTTCCTTGTATACTTTTGACTATACGGGCCGAGACCGGGATTTACGGGAAATTGCGGGTTTTCGTTTGCCGGCGATTAAACTTCTTTTATTCAGCGTCTCATCAAAAATGAAAACATTTTTAAAAACTACAAGTCTCATGGGCTTTAGTGGTAAGATAATAATTTAAAAAATTGTTTGGGAAATGAGTTTACTCCCTGGGTACTTTCTTTGAATACTTTTGACTATACGGGCCGAGTCCGGGATTTACGGGAAATCGCAGGTTTTCGTTTGCAGGCGATTAAACTTCTTTTATTCAGCGTCTCATCAAAAATGAAAACATTTTTGAAAACTACAAGTCTCATGCGTTTTAGTCGTGAAAAAATAATTTAAAAAATCGTTCGGGAAGTGAGTTTACACCCTGGATACTCTCTTTGTATACTTTTGACTATACGGGCTCAGTCCGGGATTTACGAAAAATCGCAGGTTTTCGTTTGCCGGCGATTAAACTTCTTTTATTCAGCGTCTCATCAAAAATGAAAACATTCTTGAAAACTACAAGTCTCATGCGTTTTAGTGGTGAAAAAATAATTTAAAAAATCGTTCGGGAAGTGAGTTTACACCCTGGGTACTCTCTTTGTATACTTTTGACTATACGGGCCGAGTCCGGGATTTACGGAAAATCGCAGGTTTTCGTTTGCCGGCGATTAAACTTCTTTTATTCAGCGTCTCATCAAAAATGAAAACATTTTTGAAAACTACAAGTCTCATGCGTTTTAGTGGTGAAAAAATAATTTAAAAAATCGTTCGGGAAGTGAGTTTACACCCTGGGTACTCTCTTTGTATACTTTTGACTATACGGGCCGAGTCCGGGATTTACGGAAAATCGCAGGTTTTCGTTTGCCGGCGATTAAACTTCTTTTATTCAGCGTCTCATCAAATATGAAAACATTCTTGAAAACTACAAGTTTCATGCGTTTTAGTGGTGAAAAAATAATTTAAAAAATCGTTCGGGAAGTGAGTTTACACCCTGGGTACTCTCTTTGTATACTTTTGACTATACGGGCCGAGTCCGGGATTTACGGAAAATCGCAGGTTTTCGTTTGCCGGCGATTAAACTTCTTTTATTCAGCGTCTCATCAAAAATGAAAACATTTTTGAAAACTACAAGTCTCATGCGTTTTAGTGGTAAAAAAATAATTTAAAAATTCGTTAGGGAAATGAGCTTACTCACTGGGTACTTTCCTTGTATACTTTTGACTATACGGGCCGAGACCTGGATTTACTGGAAATGGCGGGTTTTCGTTTGCCGGCGATTAAACTTCTTTTATTTAGCGTCTCATCAAAAATGAAAACATTTTTGAAAACTACAAGTCTCAAGCGTTTTAGTGGTGAAAAGATACTATAAAAAATCGTTGTGGAAATGAGTTTACTCACAGGGTACTTTCTTTGTATACATTCGACTATACGGGCCAAGCCCGGGATTTACGGGAAATTGCGGGTTTTCGTTTGCCGGCGATTAAACAACTTTCATTAAGCGTCTCATCAAAAATGAAAACATTTCTGAAAACTACAAGTCTCATGCGTTTTAGTGGTGAAAAAATAATTTAAAAATTTGTTCGGGAAATGAGTTTACTCACTGGGTACTTTCCTTGTATACTTTTGACTATACGGGCCGAGTCCGGGATTTACGGGAAATTGCGGGTTTTCGTTTGCCGGCGATTAAACTTCTTTTATTCCGCGTCTCATCAAAAATGAAAACATTTTTATAAACTACAAGTCTCATGAGCTTTAGTGGTGAAATAATAATTTAAAAAATCATTTGGGAAGTGAGTTTACTCCCTGGGTACTTTCTTTGTATACTTTTGACTATACGGGCCGAGTCCGGGATTTACGGGAAATCGCAGGTTTTCGTTTGCAAGCGATTAAACTTCTTTTATTCAGCGTCTCATCAAAAATGAAAACATTTTTGAAAACTACAAGTCTCATGCATTTTAGTGGTGAAAAAATAATTTAAAAAATCGTTCGAGAAGTGAGTTTACACCCTGGGTACTCTGTTTGTATACTTTTGACTATACGGGCCGAGTCCGGGATTTACGGAAAATCGCAGGTTTTCGTTTGCCGGCGATTAAACTTCTTTTATTCAGCGTCTCATTAAAAATGAAAACATTTTTAAAAACTACAAGTCTCATGCGTTTTAGTGGTGAAAAAATCATTTAAAAATTCGTTTGGGAAATGAGTTTACTCACAGGGTACTTTCTTTGTATACATTCGACTATACGGGCCCAGCCCGGGATTTACGGGAAATTGCGGGTTTTCGTTTGCCGGCGATTAAACCACTTTCATTAAGCGTCTCATCAAAAATGAAAACATTTCTGAAAACTATAAGTCTCATGCGTTTTAGTGGTGAAAAAATAATTTAAAAATTCGTTCGGGAAATGAGTTTACTCACTGGGTACTTTCCTTGTATACTTTTGACTATACGGGGCGAGTCCGAGATTTACGGGAAATCGCGGGTTTTCGTTTGCCGGCGATTAAACTTCTTTTATTCAGCGTCTCATCAAAAATGAAAACATTTTTAAAAACTACAAGTCTTATGGGCTTTAGTGGTAAAATAATAATTTAAAAAATCGTTTGGGAAATGAGTTTACTCCCTGGGTACTTTCTTTGTATACTTTTGACTATACGGGCCGAGTCCGGGTATTTACGGGAAATCGCAGGTTTTCGTTTGCAGGCGATTAAACTTTTTTTATTCAGCGTCTCATCAAAAATGAAAACATTTTTGAAAACTGCAAGTCTCATGCGTTTTAGTGGTGAAAAAATAATTTAAAAAATCGTTCGGGAAGTGAGTTGACACCCTGGGTACTCTCTTTGTATACTTTTGACTATACGGGCCGAGTCCGGGATTTACGGAAAATCGCAAGTTTTCGTTTGCCGGCGATTAAACTTCTTTTATTCAGCGTCTCATCGAAAATGAAAACATTTTTGAAAACTACAAGTCTCATACGTTTTAGTGGTGAAAAAATAATTTAAAAATTCGTTCGGGAAATGAGTTTACTCACTGGGTACTTTCCTTGTATACTTTTAACTATACGGGCCGAGTCCAGGATTTACGGGAAATCGCAGGTTTTCGTTTGCCGGCGATTAAACTTCTTTTATTCAGCGTCTCATCAAAAATGAAAACATTTTTAAAAACTACAAGTCTCATGGGCTTTAGTGGTGAAATAATAATTTAAAAAATCGTTTGGGAAATGAGTTTACTTCCTGGGTACTTTCTTTGTATACTTTTGATTATACGGGCCGAGTCCGGGATTTACGGGAAATCGCAGGTTTTCGTTTGCCGGCGATTAAACTTCTTTTATTCAGCGTCTCATCAAAAATGAAAACATTTTTAAAAACTACAAGTCTCATGGGCTTTAGTGGTGAAATAATAATTTAAAAAATCGTTTTGGAAATGAGTTTACTCCCTGGGTACTTTCTTTGTATACTTTTGACTATACGGGCCGAGTCCGGGATTTACGGGAAATCGCAGGTTTTCGTTTGCAGGCGATTAAACTTCTTTTATTCAGCGTCTCATCAAAAATGAAAACATTTTTGAAAACTGCAAGTCTCATGCGTTTTAGTGTTGAAAAAATAATTTAAAAAATCGTTCGGGAAGTGAGTTTACACCCTGGGTACTCTCTTTGTATACTTTTGACTATACGGGCCGAGTCCGGGATTTACGGAAAATCGCAGGTTTTCGTTTGCCGGCGATTAAACTTCTTTTATTCAGCGTCTCATCGAAAATGAAAACATTTTTGAAAACTACAAGTCTCATACGTTTTAGTGGTGAAAAAATAATTTAAAAATTCGTTCGGGAAATGAGTTTACTCACTGGGTACTTTCCTTGTATACTTTTAACTATGCGGGCCGAGTCCGGGATTTACGGGAAATCGCAGGTTTTCGTTTGCCGGCGATTAAACTTCTTTTATTCAGCGTCTCATCAAAAATGAAAACATTTTTAAAAACTACAAGTCTCATGGGCTTTAGTGGTGAAATAATAATTTAAAAAATCGTTTGGGAAATGAGTTTACTCCCTGGGTACTTTCTTTGTATACTTTTGACTATACGGGCCGAGTCCGGGATTTATGGGAAATCGCAGGTTTTCGTTTGCAGGCGATTAAACTTCTTTTATTCAGCGTCTCATCAAAAATGAAAACATTTTTGAAAACTGCAAGTCTCATGCGTTTTAGTGGTGAAAAAATAATTTAAAAAATCGTTCGGGAAGTGAGTTTACACCCTGGGTACTCTCTTTGTATACTTTTGACTATACGGGCCGAGTCCGGGATTTACGGAAAATCGCAGGTTTTCGTTTGCCGGCGATTCAACTTCTTTTATTCAGCGTCTCATTGAAAATGAAAACATTTTTGAAAACTACAAGTCTCATACGTTTTAGTGGTGAAAAAATAATTTAAAAATTCGTTCGGGAAATGAGTTTACTCACTGGGTACTTTCCTTGTATACTTTTAACTATACGGGCCGAGTCCGGGATTTACGGGAAATCGCAGGTTTTCGTTTCCGGCGATTAAACTTCTTTTATTCAGCGTCTCATCGAAAATGAAAACATTTTTGAAAACTACAAGTCTCATACGTTTTAGTGGTGAAAAAATAATTTAAAAATTCGTTCGGGAAATGAGTTTACTCACTGGGTACTTTCCTTGTATACCTTTAACTATACGGGCCGAGTCCGGGATTTACGGGAAATCGCGGGTTTTCGTTTGCCGGCGATTAAACTTCTTTTATTCAGCGTCTCATCAAAAATGAAAACATTTTTAAAAAGTACAAGTCTCATGGGCTTTAGTGGTGAAATAATAATTTAAAAAATCGTTTGGGAAATGAGTTTACTCCCTGGGTACTTTCTTTGTATACTTTTGACTATACGGGCCGAGTCCAGGATTTACGGGAAATCGCAGGTTTTCCTTTGCCGGCGATTAAACTTCTTTTATTCAGCGTCTCATCAAAAATGAAAACATTTTTAAAAACTACAAGTCATATGCGTTTTAGTGGTGAAAAAATAATTTAAAAAATCGTTCGGGAAATGAGTTTACTCCCTGGGTACTTTCTTTGTATACTTTTGACTATACGGGTCGAGTCCGGGATTTACGGGAAGTCGCGGGTTTTCGTTTGCCGGCGATTAAACTTCTTTTATTCAGCGTCTCATCAAAAATGAAAATATTTTTAAATACTACAAGTCTCATGGGCTTTAGTGGTGAAATAATAATTTAAAAAATCGTTTGGGAAATGAGTTTACTCCCTGGGTACTTTCTTTGTATACTTTTGACTATACGGGCCGAGTCCGGGATTTATGGGAAATCGCAGGTTTTCGTTTGCAGGCGATTAAACTTCTTTTATTCAGCGTCTCATCAAAAATGAAAACATTTTTGAAAACTGCAAGTCTCATGCGTTTTAGTGGTGAAAAAATAATTTAAAAAATCGTTCGGGAAGTGAGTTTACACCCTGGGTACTCTCTTTGTATACTTTTGCCTATATGGGCCGAGTCCGGGATTTACGGAAAATCGCAGGTTTTCGTTTGCCGGCGATTAAACTTCTTTTATTCAGCGTCTCATCAAAAATGAAAACATTTTTAAAAAGTACAAGTCTCATGGGCTTTAGTGGTGAAATAATAATTTAAAAAATCGTTTGGGAAATGAGTTTACTCCCTGGGTACTTTCTTTGTATACTTTTGACTATACGGGCCGAGTCCAGGATTTACGGGAAATCGCAGGTTTTCCTTTGCCGGCGATTAAACTTCTTTTATTCAGCGTCTCATCAAAAATGAAAATATTTTTAAATACTACAAGTCTCATGGGCTTTAGTGGTGAATAAAATAATTTAAAAAATCGTTCGGGAAATGAGTTTACACCCTGGGTACTTTCTTTGTATACTTTTGACTATGCGGGCCGAGTCCGGGGTTTACGGGAAATGGCGGGTTTTCGTTTGCCGGCCATTAAATTTCTTTTATTTAGCGTCTCATCAAAAATGAAAACATTTTTGAAAGTTACAAGTCTCAAGCGTTTTAGTGGTGAAAAGATAATTTAAAAAATCGTTTTGGAAATGAGTTTACTCACAGGGTACTTTCTTTATATACATTCGACTATACGGGCCAAGCCCGGGATTTACAGGAATTCGCGGGTTTTCGTTTGCCGGCGATTAAACCACTTTCATTAAGCGTCTCATCAAAAATGAAAACATTTCTGAAAACTACAAGTCTCATGCGTTTTAGTGTTGAAAAAATAATTTAAAAATTCGTTCGGGAAATGAGTTTACTCACTGGGTACTTTCCTTCTATACTTTTGACTATACGGGCCGAGTCTCGGATTTACGGGAAATCGCAAGTTTTCGTTTGCAGGCGATTAAACTTCTTTTATTAAGCGTCTCATCAAAAATGAAAACATTTTTAAAAACTACAAGTCTCATGGGCTTTAGTGGTGAAATAATAATTTAAAAATTCGTTTGGGAAATGAGTTTACTCCCTGGGTACTTTCTTTGTATACTTTTGACTATACGGGCCGACTCCGGGATTTACGGGAAATCGCAAGTTTTCGTTTGCAGGCGATTAAACTTCTTTTATTCAGCGTCTCATCAAAAATGAAAACATTTTTAAAAACTACAAGTCTCATGGGATTTAGTGGTGAAATAATAATTTAAAAAATCGTTTGGGAAATGAGTTTACTCCCTGGGTACTTTCTTTGTATACTTTTGACTATACGGGCCGAGTCCAGGATTTACGGGAAATCGCAGGTTTTCCTTTGCCGGCGATTAAACTTCTTTTATTCAGCGTCTCATCAAAAATGAAAACATTTTTAAAAACTACAAGTCTCATGCGTTTTAGTGGTGAAAAAATAATTTAAAAATTCGTTCGGGAAATGAGTTTACTCACTGGGTACTTTCCTTGTATACTTTTAACTATACGGGCCAAGTCCGGGATTTACGGGAAATCGCGGGTTTTCGTTTGCCGGCGATTAAACTTCTTTTATTCAGCGTCTCATCAAAAATGAAAACATTTTTAAAAACTACAAGTCTCATGGGCTTTAGTGGTGAAATAATAATTTTAAAAATCGTTTGGGAAATGAGTTTACTCCCTGGGTACTTTCTTTGTATACTTTTGACTATACGGGCCGAGTCCAGGATTTACGGGAAATCGCAGGTTTTCCTTTGCCGGCGATTAAACTTCTTTTATTCAGCGTCTCATCAAAAATGAAAACATTTTTAAAAACTACAAGTCTCATGCGTTTTAGTGGTTAAAAAATAATTTAAAAATTCGTTCGGGAAATGAGTTTACTCACTGGGTACTTTCCTTGTATACTTTTGACTATACGGGCCGAGTCCGGGATTTACGAGAAATCGCAAGTTTTCGTTTGCAGGCGATTAAACTTCTTTTATAAAGCGTCTTATCAAAAATGAAAACATTTTTAAAAACTACAAGTCTCATGGGCTTTAGTGGTGAAATAATAATTTAAAAATTCGTTTGGGAAATGAGTTTACTCCCTGGGTACTTTCTTTGTATACTTTTGACTATACGGGCCGAGTCCGGGATTTACGGGAAATCGCAAGTTTTCGTTTGCAGGCGATTAAACTTCTTTTATTCAGCGTCTCATCAAAAATGAAAACATTTTTAAAAACTACAAGTCTCATGGGCTTTAGTGGTGAAATAATAATTTAAAAAATCGTTTGGGAAATGAGTTTACTCCCTGGGTACTTTCTTTGTATACTTTTGACTATACGGGCCGAGTCCGGGATTTACGGGAAATCGCAGGTTTTCGTTTGCAGGCGATTAAACTTCTTTTATTCAGCGTCTCATCAAAAATGAAAACATTTTTGAAAACTACAAGTCTCATGCGTTTTAGTGGTGAAAAAATAATTTAAAAAATCGTTCGGGAAGTGAGTTTACACCCTGGGTACTCTCTTTGTATACTTTTGACTATACGGGCCGAGTGCGGGATTTACGGAAAATCGCAGGTTTTCGTTTGCCGGCGATTAAACTTCTTTTATTCAGCGTCTCATCAAAAATAAAAACATTTTTGAAAACTACAAGTCTCATGCGTTTTAGTGGTGAAAAAATAATTTAAAAATTCGTTAGGGAAATGAGTTTACTCACTGGGTACTTTCCTTGTATGCTTTTATCTATACGGGCCGAGTCCGGGATTTACGGGAAATCGCAGGTTTTCGTTTGCAGGCGATTAAACTTCTTCTATTCAGCGTCTCATCAAAAATGAAAACATTTTTAAAAACTACAAGTCTCATACGTTTTAGTGGTGAAAAAAAAAATTTAAAAATTCGTTCGGGAAATGAGTTTACTCACTGGGTACTTTCCTTGTATACTTTTAACTATACGGGCCGAGTCCGGGATTTACGGGAAATCGCGGGTTTTCGTTTGACGGCGATTAAACCACTTTCATTAAGCGTCTCATCAAAAATGAAAACATTTCTGAAAACTACAAGTCTCATGCGTTTTAGTGGTGAAAAAATAATTCAAAAATTCGTTCGGGAAATGAGTTTACTCACTGGGTACTTTCCTTGTATACTTTTGACTATACGGGCCGAGCCTCGGATTTACGGGAAATCGCAAGTTTTCGTTTGCAGGCGATTAAACTTCTTTTATTAAGCGTCTCATCAAAAATGAAAACATTTTTAAAAACTACAAGTCTCATGGGCTTTAGTGGTGAAATAATAATTTAAAAATTCGTTTAGGAAATGAGTTTACTCCCTGGGTACTTTCTTTGTATACTTTTGACTATACGGGCCGAGTCCGGGATTTACGGGAAATCGCAAGTTTTCGTTTGCAGGCGATTAAACTTCTTTTATTCAGCGTCACATCAAAAATGAAAACATTTTTAAAAACTACAAGTCTCATGGGCTTTAGTGGTGAAATAATAATTTAAAAAATCGTTTGGGAAATGAGTTTACTCCCTGGGTACTTTCTTTGTATACGTTTGACTATACGGGCCGAGTCCAGGATTTACGGGAAATCGCAGGTTTTCCTTTGCCGGCGATTAAACTTCTTTTATTCAGCGTCTCATCAAAAATGAAAATATTTTTGAAAACTACAAGTCTCATGCGTTTTAGTGGTGAAAAAATAATTTGAAAAATCGTTCGGGAAGTGAGTTTACACCCTGGGTACTTTCCTTGTATACTTTTAACTATACGGGCCGAGTCCGGGATTTACGGAAAATCGCAGGTTTTTGTTTGCCGGCGATTAAACTTCTTTTATTCAGCGTCTCATCAAAAATAAAAAGATTTTTGAAAACTACAAGTCTCATGCGTTTTAGTGGTGAACAAATAATTTAAAAATTCGTTAGGGAAATGAGTTTACTCACTGGGTACTTTCCTTGTATGCTTTTGACTATACGGGCCGAGTGCGGGATTTACGGAAAATCGCAGGTTTTCGTTTGCCGGCGATTAAACTTCTTTTATTCAGCGTCTGATCAAAAATAAAAACATTTTTGAAAACTACAAGTCTCATGCGTTTTAGTGGTGAAAAAATAATTTAAAAATTCGTTAGGGAAATGAGTTTACTCACTGGGTACTTTCCTTGTATGCTTTTGACTATACGGGCCGAGTCCGGGATTTACGGGAAATCGCAGGTTTTCGTTTGCAGGCGATTAAACTTCTTTTATTCAGCGTCTCATCAAAAATGAAAACATTTTTAAAAACTACAAGTCTCATACGTTTTAGTGGTGAAAAAAAAAATTTAAAAATTCGTTCGGGAAATGAGTTTACTCACTGGGTACTTTCCTTGTATACTTTTAACTATACGGGCCGAGTCCGGGATTTACGGGAAATCGCGGGTTTTCGTTTGACGGCGATTAAACTTCTTTTATTCAGCGTCTCATCAAAAATGAAAACATTTTTAAAAACTACAAGTCTCATGGGCTTTAGTGGTGAAATAATAATTTAAAAAATCGTTTGGGAAATGAGTTTACTCCCTGGGTACTTTCTTTGTATACTTTTGACTATACGGGCCGAGTCCAGGATTTACGGGAAATCGCATGTTTTCGTTTGCCGGCGATTAAACTTCTTTTATTCAGCGTCTCATCAAAAATGAAAACATTTTTAAAAACTACAAGTCTCATGCGTTTTAGTGGTGAAAAAATAATTTAAAAAATCATTCGGGAAATGAGTTTACTCCCTGGGTACTTTCTTTGTATACTTTTGACTATACGGGTCGAGTCCGGGATTTACGGGAAGTCGCGGGTTTTCGTTTGCCGGCGATTAAACTTCTTTTATTCAGCGTCTCATCAAAAATGAAAATATTTTTAAATACTACAAGTCTCATGGGCTTTAGTGGTGAATAAAATAATTTAAAAATTCGTTAGGGAAATGAGTTTACTCACTGGGTACTTTCCTTGTATACTTTTGACTATACGGGCCGAGTCCGGGATTTACGGGAAATCGCAGGTTTTCCTTTGCAGGCGATTAAACTTCTTTTATTCAGCGTCTCATCACAAATGAAAACATTTTTAAAAACTACAAGTCTCATGCGTTTTAGTGGTGAAAAAATAATTTAAAAATTCGTTAGGGAAATGAGTTTACTCACTGGGTACTTTCCTTGTATGCTTTTGACTATACGGGCCGAGTCCGGGATTTACGGGAAATCGCAGGTTTTCGTTTGCAGGCGATTAAACTTCTTTTATTCAGCGTCTCATCAAAAATGAAAACATTTTTAAAAACTACAAGTCTCATACGTTTTAGTGGTGAAAAAAAAAATTTAAAAATTCGTTCGGGAAATGAGTTTACTCACTGGGTACTTTCCTTGTATACTTTTAACTATACGGGCCGAGTCCGGGATTTACGGGAAATCGCGGGTTTTCGTTTGACGGCGATTAAACTTCTTTTATTCAGCGTCTCATCAAAAATGAAAACATTTTTAAAAACTACAAGTCTCATGGGCTTTAGTGGTGAAATAATAATTTAAAAAATCGTTTGGGAAATGAGTTTACTCCCTGGGTACTTTCTTTGTATACTTTTGACTATACGGGCCGAGTCCGGGATTTACGGGAAATCGCAGGTTTTCGTTTGCAGGCGATTAAACTTCTTTTATGCAGCGTCTCATCAAAAATGAAAACATTTTTAAAAACTACAAGTCTCATGGGCTTTAGTGGTGAAATAATAATTTAAAAATTCGTTTAGGAAATGAGTTTACTCCCTGGGTACTTTCTTTGTATACTTTTGACTATACGGGCCGAGTCCGGGATTTACGGGAAATCGCAAGTTTTCGTTTGCAGGCGATTAAACTTCTTTTATTCAGCGTCACATCAAAAATGAAAACATTTTTAAAAACTACAAGTCTCATGGGCTTTAGTGGTGAAATAATAATTTAAAAAATCGTTTGGGAAATGAGTTTACTCCCTGGGTACTTTCTTTGTATACGTTTGACTATACGGGCCGAGTCCAGGATTTACGGGAAATCGCAGGTTTTCATTTGCCGGCGATTAAACTTCTTTTCTTCAGCGTCTCATCAAAAATGAAAACATTTTTAAAAACTACAAGTCTCATGCGTTTTAGTGGTGAAAAAATAATTTAAAAATTCGTTCGGGAAATGAGTTTACTCACTGGGTACTTTCCTTGTATACTTTTAACTATACGGGCCGAGTCCGGGATTTACGGGAAATCGCGGGTTTTCGTTTGCCGGCGATTAAACTTCTTTTATTCAGCGTCTCATCAAAAATGAAAACATTTTTAAAAACTACAAGTCTCATGGGCTTTAGTGGGGAAATAATAATTTAAAAAATCGTTTGGGAAATGAGTTTACTCCCTGGGTACTTTCTTTGTATACTTTTGACTATACGGGCCGAGTCCAGGATTTACGGGAAATCGCAGGTTTTCCTTTGCCGGCGATTAAACTTCTTTTATTCAGCGTCTCATTAAAAATGAAAACATTTTTAAAAACTACAAGTCTCATGCGTTTTAGTGGTGAAAAAATAATTTAAAAATTCGTTCGGGAAATGAGTTTACTCACTGGGTACTTTCCTTGTATACTTTTGGCTATACGGGCCGAGTCCGGGATTTACGGGAAATCGCAAGTTTTCGTTTGCAGGCGATTAAACTTCTTTTATTAAGCGTCTCATCAAAAATAAAAACATTTTTAAAAACTACAAGTCTCATGGGCTTTAGTGGTGAAATAATAATTTAAAAATTCGTTTGGGAAATGAGTTTACTCCCTGGGTACTTTCTTTGTATACTTTTGACTATACGGGCCGAGTCCGGGATTTACGGGAAATCGCAAGTTTTCGTTTGCAGGCGATTAAACTTCTTTTATTCAGCGTCTCATCAAAAATGAAAACATTTTTAAAACTACAAGTCTCATGGGCTTTAGTGGTGAAATAATAATTTAAAAAATCGTTTGGGAAATGAGTTTACTCCCTGGGTACTTTATTTGTATACTTTTGACTATACGGGCCGAGTCCGGGATTTACTGGAAATCGCAGGTTTTCGTTTGCAGGCGATTAAACTTCTTTTATTCAGCGTCTCATCAAAAATGAAAACATTTTTGAAAACTACAAGTCTCATGCGTTTTAGTGGTGAAAAAATAATTTGAAAAATCGTTCGGGAAGTGAGTTTACACCCTGGGTACTCTCTTTGTATACTTTTGACTATACGGGCCGAGTGCGGGATTTACGGAAAATCGCAGGTTTTTGTTTGCTGGCGATTAAACTTCTTTTATTCAGCGTCTGATCAAAATAAAAACATTTTTGAAAACTACAAGTCTCATGCGTTTTAGTGGTGAAAAAATAATTTAAAAATTCGTTAGGGAAATGAGTTTACTCACTGGGTACTTTCCTTGTATGCTTTTGACTATACGGGCCGAGTCCGGGATTTACGGGAAATCGCAGGTTTTCGTTTGCAGGCGATTAAACTTCTTTTATTCAGCGTCTCATCAAAAATGAAAACATTTTTAAAAACTACAAGTCTCATACGTTTTAGTGGTGAAAAAAAAAATTTAAAAATTCGTTCGGGAAATGAGTTTACTCACTGGGTACTTTCCTTGTATACTTTTAACTATACGGGCCGAGTCCGGGATTTACGGGAAATCGCGGGTTTTCGTTTGACGGCGATTAAACTTCTTTTATTCAGCGTCTCATCAAAAATGAAAACATTTTTAAAAACTACAAGTCTCATGGGCTTTAGTGCTGAAATAATAATTTAAAAAATCGTTTGGGAAATGAGTTTACTCCCTGGGTACTTTCTTTGTATACTTTTGACTATACGGGCCGAGTCCAGGATTTACGGGAAATCGCATGTTTTCGTTTGCCGGCGATTAAACTTCTTTTATTCAGCGTCTCATCAAAAATGAAAACATTTTTAAAAACTACAAGTCTCATGCGTTTTAGTGGTGAAAAAATAATTTAAAAAATCATTCGGGAAATGAGTTTACTCCCTGGGTACTTTCTTTGTATACTTTTGACTATACGGGTCGAGTCCGGGATTTACGGGAAGTCGCGGGTTTTCGTTTGCCGGCGATTAAACTTCTTTTATTCAGCGTCTCATCAAAAATGAAAATATTTTTAAATACTACAAGTCTCATGGGCTTTAGTGGTGAATAAAATAATTTAAAAATTCGTTAGGGAAATGAGTTTACTCACTGGGTACTTTCCTTGTATACTTTTGACTATACGGGCCGAGTCCGGGATTTACGGGAAATCGCAGGTTTTCCTTTGCAGGCGATTAAACTTCTTTTATTCAGCGTCTCATCACAAATGAAAACATTTTTAAAAACTACAAGTCTCATGCGTTTTAGTGGTGAAAAAATAATTTAAAAATTCGTTAGGGAAATGAGTTTACTCACTGGGTACTTTCCTTGTATGCTTTTGACTATACGGGCCGAGTCCGGGATTTACGGGAAATCGCAGGTTTTCGTTTGCAGGCGATTAAACTTCTTTTATTCAGCGTCTCATCAAAAATGAAAACATTTTTAAAAACTACAAGTCTCATACGTTTTAGTGGTGAAAAAAAAAATTTAAAAATTCGTTCGGGAAATGAGTTTACTCACTGGGTACTTTCCTTGTATACTTTTAACTATACGGGCCGAGTCCAGGATTTACGGGAAATCGCGGGTTTTCGTTTGACGGCGATTAAACTTCTTTTATTCAGCGTCTCATCAAAAATGAAAACATTTTTAAAAACTACAAGTCTCATGGGCTTTAGTGGTGAAATAATAATTTAAAAAATCGTTTGGGAAATGAGTTTACTCCCTGGGTACTTTCTTTGTATACTTTTGACTATACGGGCCGAGTCCAGGATTTACGGGAAATCGCATGTTTTCGTTTGCCGGCGATTAAACTTCTTTTATTCAGCGTCTCATCAAAAATGAAAACATTTTTAAAAACTACAAGTCTCATGCGTTTTAGTGGTGAAAAAATAATTTAAAAAATCATTCGGGAAATGAGTTTACTCCCTGGGTACTTTCTTTGTATACTTTTGACTATACGGGTCGAGTCCGGGATTTACAGGAAATCGCGGGTTTTCGTTTGCCGGCGATTAAACCTCTTTCATTAAGCGTCTCATCAAAAATGAAAACATTTCTGAAAACTACAAGTCTCATGCGTTTTAGTGGTGAAAGAATAATTTAAAAATTCGTTCGGGAAATGAGTTTACTCACTGGGTACTTTCCTTGTATACTTTTGACTATACGGGCCGAGTCCGGGATTTACGGGAAATCGCGGGTTTTCGTTTGCCGGCGATTAAACTTCTTTTATTCCGCGTCTCATCAAAAATGAAAACATTTTTAAAAACTACAAGTCTCATGGGCTTTAGTGGTGAAATAATAATTAAAAATTCGTTTGGGAAATGAGTTTACTCCCTGGGTACTTTCTTTGTATACTTTTGACTATACGGGCCGAGTCCGGGATTTACGGGAAATCGCAAGTTTTCGTTTGCAGGCGAATAAACTTTTTTTATTCAGCGTCTCATCAAAAATGAAAACATTTTTGAAAACTACAAGTCTCATGCGTTTTAGTGGTGAAAAAATAATTTAAAAAATCGTTCGGGAAGTGAGTTTACACCCTGGGTACTCTCTTTGTATACTTTTGACTATACGGGACGAGTCCGGGATTTACGGAAAATCGCAGGTTTTCGTTTGCCGGCGATTAAACTTCTTTTATTCAGCGTCTCATCAAAAATGAAAACATTTTTGAAAACTACAAGTCTCATGCGTTTTAGTGGTGAAATAATAATTTAAAAAATCGTTCGGGAAGTGAGTTTACACCCTGGGTACTCTCTTTGTATACTTTTGACTATACGGGACGAGTCCGGGATTTACGGAAAATCGCAGGTTTTCGTTTGCCGGCGATTAAACTTCTTTTATTCAGCGTCTCATCAAAAATGAAAACATTTTTAAAAACTACAAGTCTCATGGGCTTTAGTGGTGAAATAATAATTTAAAAAATCGTTTGGGAAATGAGTTTACTCCCTGGGTACTTTCTTTGTATACTTTTGACTATACGGGCCGAGTACGGGATTTACGGGAAATCGCAGGTTTTCGTTTGCCGGCGATTAAACTTCTTTTATTCAGCGTCTCATCAAAAATGAAAACATTTTTGAAAACTACAAATCTCATGCGTTTTAGTAGTGAATAAAATAATTTAAAAAATCGTTCGGGAAATGAGTTTACACCCTGGGTACTTTCTTTGTATACTTTTGACTATGCGGGCCGAGTCCGGGGTTTACGGGAAATGGCGGGTTTTCGTTTGCCGGCGATTAAACTTCTTTTATTTAGCGTCTCATCAAAAATGAAAACATTTTTGAAAATTACAAGTCTCAAGCGTTTTAGTGGTGAAAAGATAATTTAAAAAATCGTTTTGGAAATGAGTTTACTCACAGGGTACTTTCTTTATATGCATTCGACTATACGGGCCAAGCCCGGGATTTACAGGAAATCGCGGGTTTTCGTTTGCCGGCGATTAAAACACTTTCATTAAGCGTCTCATCAAAAATGAAAACATTTTTAAAAACTACAAGTCTCATGGGCTTTAGTGGTGAAATAATAATTTAAAAATTCGTTTGGGAAATGAGTTTACTCCCTGGGTACTTTCTTTGTATACTTTTGACTATACGGGCCGAGTCCGGGATTTACGGGAAATCGCAAGTTTTCGTTTGCAGGCGATTAAACTTCTTTTATTCAGCGTCTCATCAAAAATGAAAACATTTTTAAAAACTACAAGTCTCATGGGCTTTAGTGGTGAAATAACAATTAAAAAAATCGTTTGGGAAATGAGTTTACTCCCTGGGTACTTTCTTTGTATACTTTTGACTATACGGGCCGAGTACGGGATTTACGGGAAATCGCAGGTTTTCGTTTGCCGGCGATTAAACTTCTTTTATTCAGCGTCTCATCAAAAATGAAAACATTTTTAAAAACTACAAATCTCATGCGTTTTAGTAGTGAATAAAATAATTTAAAAAATCGTTCGGGAAATGAGTTTACACCCTGGGTACTTTCTTTGTATACTTTTGACTATGCGGGCCGAGTCCGGGGTTTACGGGAAATGGCGGGTTTTCGTTTGCCGGCGATTAAACTTCTTTTATTTAGCGTCTCATCAAAAATGAAAACATTTTTGAAAATTACAAGTCTCAAGCGTTTTAGTGGTGAAAAGATAATTTAAAAAATCGTTTTGGAAATGAGTTTACTCACAGGGTACTTTCTTTATATGCATTCGACTATACGGGCCAAGCCCGGGATTTACAGGAAATCGCGGGTTTTCGTTTGCCGGCGATTAAAACACTTTCATTAAGCGTCTCATCAAAAATGAAAACATTTTTAAAAACTACAAGTCTCATGGGCTTTAGTGGTGAAATAATAATTTAAAAATTCGTTTGGGAAATGAGTTTACTCCCTGGGTACTTTCTTTGTATACTTTTGACTATACGGGCCGAGTCCGGGATTTACGGGAAATCGCAAGTTTTCGTTTGCAGGCGATTAAACTTCTTTTATTCAGCGTCTCATCAAAAATGAAAACATTTTTAAAAACTACAAGTCTCATGGGCTTTAGTGGTGAAATAACAATTAAAAAAATCGTTTGGGAAATGAGTTTACTCCCTGGGTACTTTCTTTGTATACTTTTGACTATACGGGCCGAGTCCGGGATTTACGGGAAATCGCAGGTTTTCGTTTGCAGGCGATTAAACTTCTTTTATTCAGCGTCTCATCAAAAATGAAATCATTTTTGAAAACTACAAGTATCATGCGTTTTAGTGGTGAAAAAGTAATTTAAAAAATCGTTCGGGAAATGAGTTTACACCCTGGGTACTTTCTTTGTATACTTTTGACTATGCGGGCCGAGTCAGGGGTTTACGGGAAATGGCGGGTTTTCGTTTGCCGGCGATTAAACTTCTTTTATTTAGCGTCTCATCAAAAATGAAAACATTTTTGAAAATTACAAGTCTCAAGCGTTTTAGTGGTGAAAAGATAATTTAAAAAATCGTATTGGAAATGAGTTTACTCACAGGGTACTTTCTTTATATACATTCGACTATACGGGCCAAGCCCGGGATTTACAGGAAATCGCGGGTTTTCGTTTGCCGGCGATTAAACCACTTTCATTAAGCGTCTCATCAAAAATGAAAACATTTCTGAAAACTACTAGTCTCATGCGTTTTAGTGGTGAAAAAATAATTTAAAAATTCGTTAGGGAAATGAGTTTACTCACTGGGTACTTTCCTTGTATACTTTTGACTATACGGGCCGAGTCCAGGATTTACGGGAAATCGCGGGTTTTCGTTTGCCGGCAATTAAACTTCTTTTATTCAGCGACTCATTAAAAATGAAAACATTTTTAAAAACTACAAGTCTCATGCGTTTTAGTGGTGAAAAAATAATTTAAAAAATCGTTCGGGAAATGAGTTTACTCCCTGGGTACTTTCTTTGTATACTTTTGACTATACCGATCGAGTCCGGGATTTACGGGAAGTCGCGGGTTTTCGTTTGCCGGCGATTAAACTTCTTTTATTCAGCGTCTCATCAAAAATGAAAATATTTTTAAATACTACAAGTCTCATGGGCTTTAGTTGTGAATAAAATAATTTAAAAAATCGTTCGGGAAATGAGTTTACACCATGGGTACTTTCTTTGTATACTTTTGACTATGCGGGCCGAGTCCGGGGTTTACGGGAAATGGCGGGTTTTCGTTTGCCGGCGATTAAACTTCTTTTATTTAGCGTCTCATCAAAAATGAAAACATTTTTGAAAATTACAAGTCTCAAGCGTTTTAGTGGTGAAAAGATAATTTAAAAAATCGTATTGGAAATGAGTTTACTCCCTGGGTACTTTCTTTGTATACTTTTGACTATACGGATCGAGTCCGGGATTTACGGGAAGTCGCGGGTTTTCGTTTGCCGGCGATTAAACTTCTTTTATTCAGCGTCTCATCAAAAATGAAAATATTTTTAAATACTACAAGTCTCATGGGCTTTAGTGGTGAATAAAATAATTTAAAAAATCGTTCGGGAAATGAGTTTACACCCTGGGTACTTTCCTTGTATACTTTTGACTATACGGGCCGAGTCCGGGATTTACGGGAAATCGCGGGTTTTCGTTTGCCGGCGATTAAACTTCTTTTATTCCGCGTCTCATCAAAAATGAAAACATTTTTAAAAACTACAAGTCTCATGGGCTTTAGTGGTGAAATAATAATTAAAAATTCGTTTGGGAAATGAGTTTACTCCCTGGGTACTTTTTTTGTATACTTTTGACTATACGGGCCGAGTCCGGGATTTACGGGAAATCGCAAGTTTTCGTTTGCAGGCGAATAAACTTCTTTTATTCAGCGTCTCATCAAAAATGAAAACATTTTTGAAAACTACAAGTCTCATGCGCTTTAGTGGTGAAAAAATAATTTAAAAAATCGTTCGGGAAGTGAGTTTACACCCTGGGTACTCTCTTTGTATACTTTTGACTATACGGGACGAGTCCGGGATTTACGGAAAATCGCAGGTTTTCGTTTGCCGGCGATTAAACTTCTTTTATTCAGCGTCTCATCAAAAATGAAAACATTTTTGAAAACTACAAGTCTCATGCGTTTTAGTGGTGAAAAAATAATTTAAAAATTCGTTAGGGAAATGAGTTTACTCACTGGGTACTTTCCTTGTATACTTTTGACTATACGGGCCGAGTCCGGGATTTACGGGAAATCGCAGGTTTTCGTTTGCAGGCGATTAAACTTCTTTTATTCAGCGTCTCATCAAAAATGAAAACATTTTTAAAAACTACAAGTTTCATGGGCTTTAGTGGTGAAATAATAATTTAAAAAATCGTTTGGGAAATGAGTTTACTCCCTGGGTACTTTCTTTGTATACTTTTGACTATACGGGCCGAGTACGGGATTTACGGGAAATCGCAGGTTTTCGTTTGCCGGCGATTAAACTTCTTTTATTCAGCGTCTCATCAAAAATGAAAACATTTTTAAAAACTACAAGTCTCATGGGCTTTAGTGGTGAAATAATAATTTAAAAAAATCGTTTGGGAAATGAGTTTACTCCCTGGGTACTTTCTTTGTATACTTTTGACTATACGGGCCGAGTACGGGATTTACGGGAAATCGCAGGTTTTCGTTTGCCGGCGATTAAACTTCTTTTATTCAGCGTCTCATCAAAAATGAAAACATTTTTGAAAACTACAAATCTCATGCGTTTTAGTAGTGAATAAAATAATTTAAAAAATCGTTCGGGAAATGAGTTTACACCCTGGGTACTTTCTTTGTATACTTTTGACTATGCGGGCCGAGTCCGGGGTTTACGGGAAATGGCGGGTTTTCGTTTGCCGGCGATTAAACTTCTTTTATTTAGCGTCTCATCAAAAATGAAAACATTTTTGAAAATTACAAGTCTCAAGCGTTTTAGTGGTGAAAAGATAATTTAAAAAATCGTTTTGGAAATGAGTTTACTCACAGGGTACTTTCTTTATATACATTCGACTATACGGGCCAAGCCCGGGATTTACAGGAAATCGCGGGTTTTCGTTTGCCGGCGATTAAACCACTTTCATTAAGCGTCTCATCAAAAATGAAAACATTTTTAAAAACTACAAGTCTCATGGGCTTTAGTGGTGAAATAATAATTTAAAAATTCGTTTGGGAAATGAGTTTACTCCCTGGGTACTTTCTTTGTATACTTTTGACTATACGGGCCGAGTCCGGGATTTACGGGAAATCGCAAGTTTTCGTTTGCAGGCGATTAAACTTCTTTTATTCAGCGTCTCATCAAAAATGAAAACATTTTTAAAAACAACAAGTCTCATGGGCTTTAGTGGTGAAATAACAATTTAAAAAATCGTTTGGGAAATGAGTTTACTCCCTGGGTACTTTCTTTGTATACTTTTGACTATACGGGCCGAGTCCGGGATTTACGGGAAATCGCAGGTTTTCGTTTGCAGGCGATTAAACTTCTTTTATTCAGCGTCTCATCAAAAATGAAATCATTTTTGAAAACTACAAGTATCATGCGTTTTAGTGGTGAAAAAGTAATTTAAAAAATCGTTCGGGAAATGAGTTTACACCCTTGGTACTTTCTTTGTATACTTTTGACTATGCGGGCCGAGTCCGGGGTTTACGGGAAATGGCGGGTTTTCGTTTGCCGGCGATTAAACTTCTTTTATTTAGCGTCTCATCAAAAATGAAAACATTTTTGAAAATTACAAGTCTCAAGCGTTTTAGTGGTGAAAAGATAATTTAAAAAATCGTATTGGAAATGAGTTTACTCACTGGGTACTTTCCTTGTATACTTTTGACTATACGGGCCGAGTCCGGGATTTACGGGAAATCGCGGGTTTTCGTTTGCCGGTGATTAAACTTCTTTTATTCCGCGTCTCATCAAAAATGAAAACATTTTTAAAAACTACAAGTCTCATGGGCTTTAGTGGTGAAATAATAATTAAAAATTCGATTGGGAAATGAGTTTACTCCCTGGGTACTTTCTTTGTATACTTTTGACTATACGGGCCGAGTCCGGGATTTACGAGAAATCGCAAGTTTTCGTTTGCAGGCCAATAAACTTCTTTTATTCAGCGTCTCATCAAAAATGAAAACATTTTTAAAAACTACAAGTCTCATGCGTTTTAGTGGTGAAAAAATAATTTAAAAATTCGTTAGGGAAATGAGTTTACTCACTGGGTACTTTCCTTGTATACTTTTGACTATACGGGCCGAGTCCGGGATTTACGGGAAATCGCAGGTTTTCCTTTGCAGGCGATTAAACTTCTTTTATTCAGCGTCTCAACAAAAATGAAAACATTTTTAAAAAATACAAGATTCATACGTTTTAGTGGTGAAAAAATAATTTAAAAATTCGTTCGGGAAATGAGTTTACTCACTGGGTACTTTCCTTGTATACTTTTAACTATACGGGCCGAGTCCGGGATTTACGGGAAATTGCGGGTTTTCGTTTGCCGGCAATTAAACTTCTTTTATTCAGCGTCTCATCAAAAATGAAAACATTTTTAAAAACTACAAGTCTCATGCGTTTTAGTGGTGAAAAAATAATTTAAAAAATCGTTCGGGAAATGAGTTTACTCCCTGGGTACTTTCTTTGTATACTTTTGACTATACGGATCAAGTCCGGGATTTACGGGAAGTCGCGGGTTTTCGTTTGCTGGCGATTAAACTTCTTTTATTCAGCGTCTCATCAAAAATGAAAATATTTTTAAATACTACAAGTCTCATGGGCTTTAGTGGTGAATAAAATAATTTAAAAAATCGTTCGGGAAATGAGTTTACACCCTGGGTACTTTCTTTGTATACTTTTGACTATGCGGGCCGAGTCCGGGGTTTACGGGAAATGGCGGGTTTTCGTTTGCCGGCGATTAAACTTCTTTTATTTAGCGTCTCATCAAAAATGAAAACATTTTTGAAAATTACAAGTCTCAAGCGTTTTAGTGGTGAAAAGATAATTTAAAAAATCGTATTGGAATTGAGTTTACTCACAGGGTACTTTCTTTATATACATTCGACTATACGGGCCAAGCCCGGGATTTACAGGAAATCGCGGGTTTTCGTTTGCCGGCGATTAAACCACTTTCATTAAGCGTCTCATCAAAAATGAAAACATTTCTGAAAACTACAAGTCTCATGCGTTTTAGTGGTGAAAAAATAATTTAAAAATTCGTTCGGGAAATGAGTTTACTCACTGGGTACTTTCCTTGTATACTTTTGACTATACGGGCCGAGTCCGGGATTTACGGGAAATCGCGGGTTTTTGTTTGCCGGCGATTAAACTTCTTTTATTCCGCGTCTCATCAAAAATGAAAACATTTTTAAAAACTACAAGTCTCATGGGCTTTAGTGGTGAAATAATAATTAAAAATTCGTTTGGGAAATGCGTTTACTCCCTGGGTAGTTTCTTTGTATACTTTTGACTATACGGGCCGAGTCCGGGATTTACGGGAAATCGCAAGTTTTCGTTTGCAGGCGAATAAACTTCTTTTATTCAGCGTCTCATCAAAAATGAAAACATTTCTGAAAACTACAAGTCTCATGCGTTTTAGTGGTGAAAAAATAATTTAAAAATTCGTTCGGGAAATGAGTTTACTCACTGGGTACTTTCCTTGTATACTTTTGACTATACGGGCCGAGTCCGGGATTTACGGGAAATCGCGGGTTTTCGTTTGCCGGCGATTAAACTTCTTTTATTCCGCGTCTCATCAAAAATGAAAACATTTTTAAAAACTACAAGTCTCATGGGCTTTAGTGGTGAAATAATAATTAAAAATTCGTTTGGGAAATGAGTTTACTCCCTGGGTTCTTTCTTTGTATACTTTTGACTATACGGGCCGAGTCCGGGATTTACGGGAAATCGCAAGTTTTCGTTTGCAGGCGAATAAACTTCTTTTATTCAGCGTCTCATCAAAAATGAAAACATTTTTGAAAACTACAAGTCTCATGCGTTTTAGTGGTGAAAAAATAATTTAAAAATTCGTTAGGGAAATGAGTTTACTCACTGGGTACTTTCCTTGTATACTTTTGACTATACGGGCCGAGTCCGGGATTTACGGGAAATCGCAGGTTTTCCTTTGCAGGCGATTAAACTTCTTTTATTCAGCGTCTCATCAAAAATGAAAACATTTTTAAAAACTACAAGTCTCATACGTTTTAGTGGTGAAAAAATAATTTAAAAATTCGTTCGGGAAATGAGTTTACTCACTGGGTACTTTCCTTGTATACTTTTAACTATACGGGCCGAGTCCGGGATTTACGGGAAATCGCGGGTTTTCGTTTGCCGGCAATTAAACTTCTTTTATTCAGCGTCTCATCAAAAATGAAAACATTTTTAAAAACTACAAGTCTCATGCGTTTTAGTGGTGAAAAAATAATTTAAAAAATCGTTCGGGAAATGAGTTTACTCCCTGGGTACTTTCCTTGTATACTTTTGACTATACGGGCCGAGTCCGGGATTTACGGGAAATCGCGGGTTTTCGTTTGCCGGCGATTAAACTTCTTTTATTCCGCGTCTCATCAAAAATGAAAACATTTTTAAAAACTACAAGTCTCATGGGCTTTAGTGGTGAAATAATAATTAAAAATTCGTTTGGGAAATGAGTTTACTCCCTGGGTACTTTCTTTGTATACTTTTGACTATACGGGCCGAGTCCGGGATTTACGGGAAATCGCAAGTTTTCGTTTGCAGGCGAATAAACTTCTTTTATTCAGCGTCTCATCAAAAATGAAAACATTTTTGAAAACTACAAGTTTCATGCGTTTTAGTGGTGAAAAAATAATTTAAAAAATCGTTCGGGAAGTGAGTTTACACCCTGGGTACTCTCTTTGTATACTTTTGACTATACGGGACGAGTCCGGGATTTACGGAAAATCGCAGGTTTTCGTTTGCCGGCGATTAAACTTCTTTTATTCAGCGTCTCATCAAAAATGAAAACATTTTTGAAAACTACAAGTCTCATGCGTTTTAGTGGTGAAAAAATAATTTAAAAATTCGTTAGGGAAATGAGTTTACTCACTGGGTACTTTCTTTGTATACTTTTGACTATACGGGCCGAGTCCGGGATTTACGGGAAATCGCAAGTTTTCGTTTGCCGGCGATTAAACTTCTTTTATTCCGCGTCTCATCAAAAATGACAACATTTTTGAAAACTACAAGTCTCATGCGTTTTAGTGGTGAAATAATAATTTAAAAACTCGTTTGGGAAATGAGTTTACTCCCTGGGTACTTTCTTTGTATACTTTTGACTATACGGGCCGAGTCCGGGATTTTCGGGAAATCGCAAGTTTTCGTTTGCAGGCGATTAAACTTCTTTTATTCCGCGTCTCATCAAAAATGACAACATTTTTGAAAACTACAAGTCTCAAGCGTTTTAGTGGTGAAAAGATAATTTAAAAAATCGTATTGGAATTGAGTTTACTCACAGGGTACTTTCTTTATATACATTCGACTATACGGGCCAAGCCCGGGATTTACAGGAAATCGCGGGTTTTCGTTTGCCGGCGATTAAACCACTTTCATTAAGCGTCTCATCAAAAATGAAAACATTTCTGAAAACTACAAGTCTCATGCGTTTTAGTGGTGAAAAAATAATTTAAAAATTCGTTCGGGAAATGAGTTTACTCACTGGGTACTTTCCTTTTATACTTTTGACTATACGGGCCGAGTCCGGGATTTACGGGAAATCGCGGGTTTTTGTTTGCCGGCGATTAAACTTCTTTTATTCCGCGTCTCATCAAAAATGAAAACATTTTTAAAAACTACAAGTCTCATGGGCTTTAGTGGTGAAATAATAATTTAAAAATTCGTTTGGGAAATGAGTTTACTCCCTGGGTACTTTCTTTGTATACTTTTGACTATACGGGACGAGTCCGGGATTTACGGAAAATCGCAGGTTTTCGTTTGCCGGCGATTAAACTTCTTTTATTCAGCGTCTCATCAAAAATGAAAACATTTTTGAAAACTACAAGTCTCATGCGTTTTAGTGGTGAAAAAATAATTTAAAAATTCGTTAGGGAAATGAGTTTACTCACTGGGTACTTTCTTTGTATACTTTTGACTATACGGGCCGAGTCCGGGATTTACGGGAAATCGCAAGTTTTCGTTTGCCGGCGATTAAACTTCTTTTATTCCGCGTCTCATCAAAAATGACAACATTTTTGAAAACTACAAGTCTCATGCGTTTTAGTGGTGAAATAATAATTTAAAAACTCGTTTGGGAAATGAGTTTACTCCCTGGGTACTTTCTTTGTATACTTTTGACTATACGGGCCGAGTCCGGGATTTTCGGGAAATCGCAAGTTTTCGTTTGCAGGCGATTAAACTTCTTTTATTCCGCGTCTCATCAAAAATGACAACATTTTTGAAAACTACAAGTCTCAAGCGTTTTAGTGGTGAAAAGATAATTTAAAAAATCGTATTGGAATTGAGTTTACTCACAGGGTACTTTCTTTATATACATTCGACTATACGGGCCAAGCCCGGGATTTACAGGAAATCGCGGGTTTTCGTTTGCCGGCGATTAAACCACTTTCATTAAGCGTCTCATCAAAAATGAAAACATTTCTGAAAACTACAAGTCTCATGCGTTTTAGTGGTGAAAAAATAATTTAAAAATTCGTTCGGGAAATGAGTTTACTCACTGGGTACTTTCCTTTTATACTTTTGACTATACGGGCCGAGTCCGGGATTTACGGGAAATCGCGGGTTTTTGTTTGCCGGCGATTAAACTTCTTTTATTCCGCGTCTCATCAAAAATGAAAACATTTTTAAAAACTACAAGTCTCATGGGCTTTAGTGGTGAAATAATAATTTAAAAATTCGTTTGGGAAATGAGTTTACTCCCTGGGTACTTTCTTTGTATACTTTTGACTATACGGGCCGAGTCCGGGATTTACGGGAAATCGCAAGTTTTCGTTTGCAGGCGATTAAACTTCTTTTATTCAGCGTCTCATCAAAAATGAAAACATTTTTAAAAACAACAAGTCTCATGGGCTTTAGTGGTGAAATAACAATTTAAAAAATCGTTTGGGAAATGAGTTTACTCCCTGGGTACTTTCTTTGTATACTTTTGACTATACGGGCCGAGTCCGGGATTTACGGGAAATCGCAGGTTTTCGTTTGCAGGCGATTAAACTTCTTTTATTCAGCGTCTCATCAAAAATGAAATCATTTTTGAAAACTACAAGTATCATGCGTTTTAGTGGTGAAAAAGTAATTTAAAAAATCGTTCGGGAAATGAGTTTACACCCTTGGTACTTTCTTTGTATACTTTTGACTATGCGGGCCGAGTCCGGGGTTTACGGGAAATGGCGGGTTTTCGTTTGCCGGCGATTAAACTTCTTTTATTTAGCGTCTCATCAAAAATGAAAACATTTTTGAAAATTACAAGTCTCAAGCGTTTTAGTGGTGAAAAGATAATTTAAAAAATCGTATTGGAAATGAGTTTACTCACTGGGTACTTTCCTTGTATACTTTTGACTATACGGGCCGAGTCCGGGATTTACGGGAAATCGCGGGTTTTCGTTTGCCGGTGATTAAACTTCTTTTATTCCGCGTCTCATCAAAAATGAAAACATTTTTAAAAACTACAAGTCTCATGGGCTTTAGTGGTGAAATAATAATTAAAAATTCGATTGGGAAATGAGTTTACTCCCTGGGTACTTTCTTTGTATACTTTTGACTATACGGGCCGAGTCCGGGATTTACGAGAAATCGCAAGTTTTCGTTTGCAGGCCAATAAACTTCTTTTATTCAGCGTCTCATCAAAAATGAAAACATTTTTAAAAACTACAAGTCTCATGCGTTTTAGTGGTGAAAAAATAATTTAAAAATTCGTTAGGGAAATGAGTTTACTCACTGGGTACTTTCCTTGTATACTTTTGACTATACGGGCCGAGTCCGGGATTTACGGGAAATCGCAGGTTTTCCTTTGCAGGCGATTAAACTTCTTTTATTCAGCGTCTCAACAAAAATGAAAACATTTTTAAAAAATACAAGATTCATACGTTTTAGTGGTGAAAAAATAATTTAAAAATTCGTTCGGGAAATGAGTTTACTCACTGGGTACTTTCCTTGTATACTTTTAACTATACGGGCCGAGTCCGGGATTTACGGGAAATTGCGGGTTTTCGTTTGCCGGCAATTAAACTTCTTTTATTCAGCGTCTCATCAAAAATGAAAACATTTTTAAAAACTACAAGTCTCATGCGTTTTAGTGGTGAAAAAATAATTTAAAAAATCGTTCGGGAAATGAGTTTACTCCCTGGGTACTTTCTTTGTATACTTTTGACTATACGGATCGAGTCCGGGATTTACGGGAAGTCGCGGGTTTTCGTTTGCTGGCGATTAAACTTCTTTTATTCAGCGTCTCATCAAAAATGAAAATATTTTTAAATACTACAAGTCTCATGGGCTTTAGTGGTGAATAAAATAATTTAAAAAATCGTTCGGGAAATGAGTTTACACCCTGGGTACTTTCTTTGTATACTTTTGACTATGCGGGCCGAGTCCGGGGTTTACGGGAAATGGCGGGTTTTCGTTTGCCGGCGATTAAACTTCTTTTATTTAGCGTCTCATCAAAAATGAAAACATTTTTGAAAATTACAAGTCTCAAGCGTTTTAGTGGTGAAAAGATAATTTAAAAAATCGTATTGGAATTGAGTTTACTCACAGGGTACTTTCTTTATATACATTCGACTATACGGGCCAAGCCCGGGATTTACAGGAAATCGCGGGTTTTCGTTTGCCGGCGATTAAACCACTTTCATTAAGCGTCTCATCAAAAATGAAAACATTTCTGAAAACTACAAGTCTCATGCGTTTTAGTGGTGAAAAAATAATTTAAAAATTCGTTCGGGAAATGAGTTTACTCACTGGGTACTTTCCTTGTATACTTTTGACTATACGGGCCGAGTCCGGGATTTACGGGAAATCGCGGGTTTTTGTTTGCCGGCGATTAAACTTCTTTTATTCCGCGTCTCATCAAAAATGAAAACATTTTTAAAAACTACAAGTCTCATGGGCTTTAGTGGTGAAATAATAATTAAAAATTCGTTTGGGAAATGAGTTTACTCCCTGGGTAGTTTCTTTGTATACTTTTGACTATACGGGCCGAGTCCGGGATTTACGGGAAATCGCAAGTTTTCGTTTGCAGGCGAATAAACTTCTTTTATTCAGCGTCTCATCAAAAATGAAAACATTTCTGAAAACTACAAGTCTCATGCGTTTTAGTGGTGAAAAAATAATTTAAAAATTCGTTCGGGAAATGAGTTTACTCACTGGGTACTTTCCTTGTATACTTTTGACTATACGGGCCGAGTCCGGGATTTACGGGAAATCGCGGGTTTTCGTTTGCCGGCGATTAAACTTCTTTTATTCCGCGTCTCATCAAAAATGAAAACATTTTTAAAAACTACAAGTCTCACGCGCTTTAGTGGTGAAATAATAATTAAAAATTCGTTTGGGAAATGAGTTTACTCCCTGGGTTCTTTCTTTGTATACTTTTGACTATACGGGCCGAGTCCGGGATTTACGGGAAATCGCAAGTTTTCGTTTGCAGGCGAATAAACTTCTTTTATTCAGCGTCTCATCAAAAATGAAAACATTTTTGAAAACTACAAGTCTCATGCGTTTTAGTGGTGAAAAAATAATTTAAAAATTCGTTAGGGAAATGAGTTTACTCACTGGGTACTTTCCTTGTATACTTTTGACTATACGGGCCGAGTCCGGGATTTACGGGAAATCGCAGGTTTTCCTTTGCAGGCGATTAAACTTCTTTTATTCAGCGTCTCATCAAAAATGAAAACATTTTTAAAAACTACAAGTCTCATACGTTTTAGTGGTGAAAAAATAATTTAAAAATTCGTTCGGGAAATGAGTTTACTCACTGGGTACTTTCCTTGTATACTTTTAACTATACGGGCCGAGTCCGGGATTTACGGGAAATCGCGGGTTTTCGTTTGCCGGCAATTAAACTTCTTTTATTCAGCGTCTCATCAAAAATGAAAACATTTTTAAAAACTACAAGTCTCATGCGTTTTAGTGGTGAAAAAATAATTTAAAAAATCGTTCGGGAAATGAGTTTACTCCCTGGGTACTTTCCTTGTATACTTTTGACTATACGGGCCGAGTCCGGGATTTACGGGAAATCGCGGGTTTTCGTTTGCCGGCGATTAAACTTCTTTTATTCCGCGTCTCATCAAAAATGAAAACATTTTTAAAAACTACAAGTCTCATGGGCTTTAGTGGTGAAATAATAATTAAAAATTCGTTTGGGAAATGAGTTTACTCCCTGGGTACTTTCTTTGTATACTTTTGACTATACGGGCCGAGTCCGGGATTTACGAGAAATCGCAAGTTTTCGTTTGCAGGCGAATAAACTTCTTTTATTCAGCGTCTCATCAAAAATGAAAACATTTTTGAAAACTACAAGTTTCATGCGTTTTAGTGGTGAAAAAATAATTTAAAAAATCGTTCGGGAAGTGAGTTTACACCCTGGGTACTCTCTTTGTATACTTTTGACTATACGGGACGAGTCCGGGATTTACGGAAAATCGCAGGTTTTCGTTTGCCGGCGATTAAACTTCTTTTATTCAGCGTCTCATCAAAAATGAAAACATTTTTGAAAACTACAAGTCTCATGCGTTTTAGTGGTGAAAAAATAATTTAAAAATTCGTTAGGGAAATGAGTTTACTCACTGGGTACTTTCTTTGTATACTTTTGACTATACGGGCCGAGTCTGGGATTTACGGGAAATCGCAAGTTTTCCTTTGCCGGCGATTAAACTTCTTTTATTCCGCGTCTCATCAAAAATGACAACATTTTTGAAAACTACAAGTCTCATGCGTTTTAGTGGTGAAATAATAATTTAAAAACTCGTTTGGGAAATGAGTTTACTCCCTGGGTACTTTCTTTGTATACTTTTGACTATACGGGCCGAGTCCGGGATTTTCGGGAAATCGCAAGTTTTCGTTTGCAGGCGATTAAACTTCTTTTATTCCGCGTCTCATCAAAAATGACAACATTTTTGAAAACTACAAGTCTCAAGCGTTTTAGTGGTGAAAAGATAATTTAAAAAATCGTATTGGAATTGAGTTTACTCACAGAGTACTTTCTTTATATACATTCGACTATATGGGCCAAGCCCGGGATTTACAGGAAATCGCGGGTTTTCGTTTGCCGGCGATTAAACCACTTTCATTAAGCGTCTCATCAAAAATGAAAACATTTCTGAAAACTACAAGTCTCATGCGTTTTAGTGGTGAAAAAATAATTTAAAAATTCGTTCGGGAAATGAGTTTACTCACTGGGTACTTTCCTTGTATACTTTTGACTATACGGGCCGAGTCCGGGATTTACGGGAAATCGCGGGTTTTTGTTTGCCGGCGATTAAACTTCTTTTATTCCGCGTCTCATCAAAAATGAAAACATTTTTAAAAACTACAAGTCTCATGGGCTTTAGTGGTGAAATAATAATTAAAAATTCGTTTGGGAAATGAGTTTACTCCCTGGGTAGTTTCTTTGTATACTTTTGACTATACGGGCCGAGTCCGGGATTTACGGGAAATCGCAAGTTTTCGTTTGCAGGCGAATAAACTTCTTTTATTCAGCGTCTCATCAAAAATGAAAACATTTCTGAAAACTACAAGTCTCATGCGTTTTAGTGGTGAAAAAATAATTTAAAAATTCGTTCGGGAAATGAGTTTACTCACTGGGTACTTTCCTTGTATACTTTTGACTATACGGGCCGAGTCCGGGATTTACGGGAAATCGCGGGTTTTCGTTTGCCGGCGATTAAACTTCTTTTATTCCGCGTCTCATCAAAAATGAAAACATTTTTAAAAACTACAAGTCTCATGGGCTTTAGTGGTGAAATAATAATTAAAAATTCGTTTGGGAAATGAGTTTACTCACTGGGTACTTTCCTTGTATACTTTTGACTATACGGGCCGAGTCCGGGATTTACGGGAAATCGCGGGTTTTTGTTTGCCGGCGATTAAACTTCTTTTATTCCGCGTCTCATCAAAAATGAAAACATTTTTAAAAACTACAAGTCTCATGGGCTTTAGTGGTGAAATAATAATTAAAAATTCGTTTGGGAAATGAGTTTACTCCCTGGGTAGTTTCTTTGTATACTTTTGACTATACGGGCCGAGTCCGGGATTTACGGGAAATCGCAAGTTTTCGTTTGCAGGCGAATAAACTTCTTTTATTCAGCGTCTCATCAAAAATGAAAACATTTCTGAAAACTACAAGTCTCATGCGTTTTAGTGGTGAAAAAATAATTTAAAAATTCGTTCGGGAAATGAGTTTACTCACTGGGTACTTTCCTTGTATACTTTTGACTATACGGGCCGAGTCCGGGATTTACGGGAAATCGCGGGTTTTCGTTTGCCGGCGATTAAACTTCTTTTATTCCGCGTCTCATCAAAAATGAAAACATTTTTAAAAACTACAAGTCTCATGGGCTTTAGTGGTGAAATAATAATTAAAAATTCGTTTGGGAAATGAGTTTACTCCCTGGGTTCTTTCTTTGTATACTTTTGACTATACGGGCCGAGTCCGGGATTTACGGGAAATCGCAAGTTTTCGTTTGCAGGCGAATAAACTTCTTTTATTCAGCGTCTCATCAAAAATGAAAACATTTTTGAAAACTACAAGTCTCATGCGTTTTAGTGGTGAAAAAATAATTTAAAAATTCGTTAGGGAAATGAGTTTACTCACTGGGTACTTTCCTTGTATACTTTTGACTATACGGGCCGAGTCCGGGATTTACGGGAAATCGCAGGTTTTCCTTTGCAGGCGATTAAACTTCTTTTATTCAGCGTCTCATCAAAAATGAAAACATTTTTAAAAACTACAAGTCTCATACGTTTTAGTGGTGAAAAAATAATTTAAAAATTCGTTCGGGAAATGAGTTTACTCACTGGGTACTTTCCTTGTATACTTTTAACTATACGGGCCGAGTCCGGGATTTACGGGAAATCGCGGGTTTTCGTTTGCCGGCAATTAAACTTCTTTTATTCAGCGTCTCATCAAAAATGAAAACATTTTTAAAAACTACAAGTCTCATGCGTTTTAGTGGTGAAAAAATAATTTAAAAAATCGTTCGGGAAATGAGTTTACTCCCTGGGTACTTTCCTTGTATACTTTTGACTATACGGGCCGAGTCCGGGATTTACGGGAAATCGCGGGTTTTCGTTTGCCGGCGATTAAACTTCTTTTATTCCGCGTCTCATCAAAAATGAAAACATTTTTAAAAACTACAAGTCTCATGGGCTTTAGTGGTGAAATAATAATTAAAAATTCGTTTGGGAAATGAGTTTACTCCCTGGGTACTTTCTTTGTATACTTTTGACTATACGGGCCGAGTCCGGGATTTACGGGAAATCGCAAGTTTTCGTTTGCAGGCGAATAAACTTCTTTTATTCAGCGTCTCATCAAAAATGAAAACATTTTTGAAAACTACAAGTTTCATGCGTTTTAGTGGTGAAAAAATAATTTAAAAAATCGTTCGGGAAGTGAGTTTACACCCTGGGTACTCTCTTTGTATACTTTTGACTATACGGGACGAGTCCGGGATTTACGGAAAATCGCAGGTTTTCGTTTGCCGGCGATTAAACTTCTTTTATTCAGCGTCTCATCAAAAATGAAAACATTTTTGAAAACTACAAGTCTCATGCGTTTTAGTGGTGAAAAAATAATTTAAAAATTCGTTAGGGAAATGAGTTTACTCACTGGGTACTTTCTTTGTATACTTTTGACTATACGGGCCGAGTCCGGGATTTACGGGAAATCGCAAGTTTTCGTTTGCCGGCGATTAAACTTCTTTTATTCCGCGTCTCATCAAAAATGACAACATTTTTGAAAACTACAAGTCTCATGCGTTTTAGTGGTGAAATAATAATTTAAAAACTCGTTTGGGAAATGAGTTTACTCCCTGGGTACTTTCTTTGTATACTTTTGACTATACGGGCCGAGTCCGGGATTTTCGGAAAATCGCAAGTTTTCGTTTGCAGGCGATTAAACTTCTTTTATTCAGCGTCTCATCAAAAATGAAAACATTTTTGAAAACTACAAGTCTCATGCGTTTTAGTGGTGAAAAAATAATTTAAAAAATCGTTCGGGAAGTGAGTTTACACCCTGGGTACTCTCTTTGTATACTTTTGACTATACGGGACGAGTCCGGGATTTACGGAAAATCGCAGGTTTTCGTTTGCCGGCGATTAAACTTCTTTTATTCAGCGTCTCATCAAAAATGAAAACATTTTTGAAAACTACAAGTCTCATGCGTTTTAGTGGTGAAAAAATAATTTAAAAATTCGTTAGGGAAATGAGTTTACTCACTGGGTACTTTCCTTGTATACTTTTGACTATACGGGCCGAGCCCGGGATTTACGGAAAATTGCGGGTTTTCGTTTGCCGGCGAATAAACTTCTTTTATTCCGCGTCTCATCAAAAATGGAAACATTTTTGAAAACTACAAGTCTCATGCGTTTTAGTGGTGAAATAATAATTTAAAAACTCGTTTGGGAAATGAGTTTACTCCCTGGGTACTTTCTTTGTATACTTTTGACTATACGGACCGAGTCCGGGATTTACGGGAAATCGCAAGTTTTCGTTTGCAGGCGATTAAACTTCTTTTATTCAGCGTCTCATCAAAAATGAAAACATTTTTGAAAACTACAAGTCTCATGCGTTTTAGTGGTGAAAAAATAATTTAAAAAATCGTTCGGGAAGTGAGTTTACACCCTGGGTACTCTCTTTGTATACTTTTGACTATACGGGACGAGTCCGGGATTTACGGAAAATCGCAGGTTTTCGTTTGCCGGCGATTAAACTTCTTTTATTCAGCGTCTCATCAAAAATGAAAACATTTTTGAAAACTACAAGTCTCATGCGTTTTAGTGGTGAAAAAATAATTTAAAAATTCGTTAGGGAAATGAGTTTACTCACTGGGTACTTTCCTTGTATACTTTTGACTATACGGGCCGAGCCCGGGATTTACGGAAAATTGCGGGTTTTCGTTTGCCGGCGAATAAACTTCTTTTATTCAGCGTCTCATCAAAAATGAAAACATTTATAAAAACTACAAGTCTCATGGGCTTTAGTGATGAAATAATAATTTAAAAAATCGTTTGGGAAATGAGTTTACTCCCTGGGTACCTTCTTTGTAGACTTTTGACTATACGGGCCGAGTACGGGATTTACGGGAAATCGCAGGTTTTCGTTTGCCGGCGATTAAACTTCTTTTATTCAGCGTCTCATCAAAAATGAAAACATTTTTGAAAACTACAAATCTCATGCGTTTTAGTAGTGAATAAAATAATTTAAAAAATCGTTCGGGAAATGAGTTTACACCCTGGGTACTTTCTTTGTATACTTTTGACTATGCGGGCCGAGTCCGGGGTTTACGGGAAATGGCGGGTTTTCGTTTGCCGGCGATTAAACTTCTTTTATTTAGCGTCTCATCAAAAATTAAAACATTTTTGAAAATTACAAGTCTCAAGCGTTTTAGTGGTGAAAAGATAATTTAAAAAATCGTTTTGGAAATGAGTTTACTCACAGGTTACTTTCTTTATATACATTCGACTATACGGGCCAAGCCCGGGATTTACAGGAAATCGCGTGTTTTCGTTTGCCGGCGATTAAACCACTTTCATTAAGCGTCTCATCAAAAATGAAAACATTTTTAAAAACTACAAGTCTCATGGGCTTTAGTGGTGAAATAATAATTTAAAAATTCGTTTGGGAAATGAGTTTACTCCCTGGGTACTTTCTTTGTATACTTTTGACTATACGGGCCGAGTCCGGGATTTACGGGAAATCGCAAGTTTTCGTTTGCAGGCGATTAAACTTCTTTTATTCAGCGTCTCATCAAAAATGAAAACATTTTTAAAAACTACAAGTCTAATGGGCTTTAGTGGTGAAATAACAATTTAAAAAATCGTTTGGGAAATGAGTTTACTCCCTGGGTACTTTCTTTGTATACTTTTGACTATACGGGCCGAGTCCGGGATTTACGGGAAATCGCAGGTTTTCGTTTGCAGGCGATTAAACTTCTTTTATTCAGCGTCTCATCAAAAATGAAAACATTTTTGAAAACTACAAGTCTCATGCGTTTTAGTGGTGAAAAAATAATTTAAAAAATCGTTCGGGAAGTGAGTTTACACCCTGGTTACTCTCTTTGTATACTTTTGACTATACGGGCCGAGTCCGGGATTTACGGAAAATCGCAGGTTTTCGTTTGCCGGCGATTAAACTTTTTTTATTCAGCGTCTCATCAAAAATGAAAACATTTTTGAAAATTACAAGTCTCAAGCGTTTTAGTGGTGAAAAGATAATTTAAAAAATCGTATTGGAAATGAGTTTACTCACAGGGTACTTTCTTTATATACATTCGACTATACGGGCCAAGCCCGGGATTTACAGGAAATCGCGGGTTTTCGTTTGCCGGCGATTAAACCACTTTCATTAAGCGTCTCATCAAAAATGAAAACATTTCTGAAAACTACAAGTCTCATGCGTTTTAGTGGTGAAAAAATAATTTAAAAATTCGTTCGGGAAATGAGTTTACTCACTGCGTACTTTCCTTGTATACTTTTGACTATACGGGCCGAGTCCGGGATTTACGGGAAATCGCGGGTTTTCGTTTGCCGGCGATTAAACTTCTTTTATTCCGCGTCTCATCAAAAATGAAAACATTTTTAAAAACTACAAGTCTCATGGGCTTTAGTGGTGAAATAATAATTAAAAATTCGTTTGGGAAATGAGTTTACTCCCTGGGTACTTTCTTTGTATACTTTTGACTATACGGGCCGAGTCCGGGATTTACGGGAAATCGCAAGTTTTCGTTTGCAGGCGAATAAACTTCTTTTATTCAGCGTCTCATCAAAAATGAAAACATTTTTGAAAACTACAAGTCTCATGCGTTTTAGTGGTGAAAAAATAATTTAAAAAATCGTTCGGGAAGTGAGTTTACACCCTGGGTACTCTCTTTGTATACTTTTGACTATACGGGACGAGTCCGGGATTTACGGAAAATCGCAGGTTTTCGTTTGCCGGCGATTAAACTTCTTTTATTCAGCGTCTCATCAAAAATGAAAACATTTTTGAAAACTACAAGTCTCATGCGTTTTAGTGGTGAAAAAATAATTTAAAAATTCGTTAGGGAAATGAGTTTACTCACTGGGTACTTTCTTTGTATACTTTTGACTATACGGGCCGAGTCCGGGATTTACGGGAAATCGCAAGTTTTCGTTTGCCGGCGATTAAACTTCTTTTATTCCGCGTCTCATTAAAAATGAAAACATTTTTGAAAACTACAAGTCTCATGCGTTTTAGTGGTGAAATAATAATTTAAAAACTCGTTTGGGAAATGAGTTTACTCCCTGGGTACTTTCTTTGTATACTTTTGACTATACGGGCCGAGTCCGGGATTTACGGGAAATCGCAAGTTTTTGTTTGCAGGCCATTAAACTTCTTTTATTCAGCGTCTCATCAAAAATGAAAACATTTTTGAAAACTACAAGTCTCATGCGTTTTAGTGGTGAAAAAATAATTTAAAAAATCGTTCGGGAAGTGAGTTTACACCCTGGGTACTCTCTTTGTATACTTTTGACTATACGGGACGAGTCCGGGATTTACGGAAAATCGCAGGTTTTCGTTTGCCGGCGATTAAACTTCTTTTATTCAGCGTCTCATCAAAAATGAAAACATTTTTGAAAACTACAAGTCTCATGCGTTTTAGTGGTGAAAAAATAATTTAAAAATTCGTTAGGGAAATGAGTTTACTCACTGGGTACTTTCCTTGTATACTTTTGACTATACGGGCCGAGCCCGGGATTTACGGAAAATTGCGGGTTTTCGTTTGCCGGCGAATAAACTTCTTTTATTCAGCGTCTCATCAAAAATGAAAACATTTTTAAAAACTACAAGTCTCATGGGCTTTAGTGGTGAAATAATAATTTAAAAAATCGTTTGGGAAATGAGTTTACTCCCTGGGTACCTTCTTTGTATACTTTTGACTATACGGGCCGAGTACGGGATTTACGGGAAATCGCAGGTTTTCGTTTGCCGGCGATTAAACTTCTTCTATTCAGCGTCTCATCAAAAATGAAAACATTTTTGAAAACTACAAATCTCATGCGTTTTAGTAGTGAATAAAATAATTTAAAAAATCGTTCGGGAAATGAGTTTACACCCTGGGTACTCTCTTTGTATACTTTTGACTATACGGGCCGAGTCCGGGATTTACGGAAAATCGCAGGTTTTCGTTTGCCGGCGATTAAACTTCTTTTATTCAGCGTCTCATCAAAAATGAAAACATTTTTGAAAACTACAAGTCTCATTCGTTTTAGTGGTGAAAAAATAATTTAAAAATTCGTTAGGGAAATGAGTTTACTCACTGGGTACTTTCCCTGTATACTTTTGACTATACGGGCCGAGTCCGGGATTTACGGGAAATCGCAGGTTTTCGTTTGCAGGCGATTAAACTTCTTTTATTCAGCGTCTCATCAAAAATGAAAACATTTTTGAAAACTACAAGTCTCATACGTTTTAGTGGTGAAAAAATAATTTAAAAATTCGTTCGGGAAATGAGTTTACTCACTGGGTACTTTCCTTGTATACTTTTAACTATACGGGCCGAGTCCGGCATTTACGGGAAATCGCGGGTTTTCGTTTGCCGGCGATTAAACTTCCTTTATTCAGCGTCTCATCAAAAATGAAAACATTTTTAAAAACTACAAGTCTCATGGGTTTTAGTGGTGAAATAATAATTTAAAAAATCGTTTGGGAAATGAGTTTACTCCCTGGGTACTTTCTTTGTATACTTTTGACTATACGGGTCGAGTCCGGGATTTACGGGAAGTCGCGGGTTTTCGTTTGCCGGCGATTACACTTCTTTTATTCAGCGTCTCATCAAAAATGAAAATATTTTTAAATACTACAAGTCTCATGGGCTTTAGTGGTGAATAAAATAATTTAAAAAATCGTTCGGGAAATGAGTTTACACCCTGGGTACTTTCTTTGTATACTTTTGACTATGCGGGCCGAGTCCGGGGTTTACGGGAAATGGCGGGTTTTCGTTTGCCGGCGATTAAACTTCTTTTATTTAGCGTCTCATCAAAAATGAAAACATTTTTGAAAATTACAAGTCTCAAGCGTTTTAGTGGTGAAAAGATAATTTAAAAAATCTTTTTGAAAATGAGTTTACTCACAGGGTACTTTCTTTATATACATTCGACTATACGGGCCAAGCCCGGGATTTACAGGAAATCGCGGGTTTTCGTTTGCCGGCGATTAAACCACTTTCATTAAGCGTCTCATCAAAAATGAAAACATTTCTGAAAACTACAAGTCTCATGCGTTTTAGTGGTGAAAAAATAATTTAAAAATTCGTTCGGGAAATGAGTTTACTCACTGGGTACTTTCCTTGTATACTTTTGATTATACGGGCCGAGTCCGGGATTTACGGGAAATCGCGGGTTTTCGTTTGCCGGCGATTAAACTTCTTTTATTCAGCGTCTCATCAAAAATGAAAACATTTTTAAAAACTACAAGTCTCATGGGCTTTAGTGGTCAAATAATAATTTAAAAATTCGTTTGGGAAATGAGTTTACTCCCTGGGTACTTTCTTTGTATACTTTTGACTATACGGGCCGAGTCCGGGATTTACGGGAAATCGCAAGTTTTAGTTTGCAGGCGAATAAACTTTTTTTATTCAGCGTCTCATCAAAAATGAAAACATTTTTGAAAACTACAAGTCTCATGCGTTTTAGTGGTGAAAAAATAATTTAAAAAATCGTTCGGGAAGTGAGTTTACACCCTGGGTACTCTCTTTGTATACTTTTGACTATACGGGCCGAGTCCGGGATTTACGGAAAATCGCAGGTTTTCGTTTGCCGGCGATTAAACTTCTTTTATTCAGCGTCTCATCAAAAATGAAAACATTTTTGAAAACTACAAGTCTCATGCGTTTTAGTGGTGAAAAAATAATTTAAAAATTCGTTAGGGAAGTGGGTTTACTCACTGGGTACTTTCCTTGTATACTTTTGACTATGCGGGCCGAGACCGGGATTTACGGGAAATTGCGGGTTTTCGTTTGCCGGCGAATAAACTTCTTTTATTCAGCGTCTCATCAAAAATGAAAACATTTTTAAAAACTACAAGTCTCATGGGCTTTAGTGGTGATATAATAATTTAAAAAATCGTTTGGGAAATGAGTTTACTCCCTGGGTACTTTCCTTGTATACTTTTGACTATACGGGCCGAGTACGGGATTTACATGAAATCGCAGGTTTTCGTTTGCCGGCGATTAAACTTCTTTTATTCAGCGTCTCATCAAAAATGAAAACATTTTTGAAAACTACAAGTCTCATGCGTTTTAGTGGTGAAAAAAATAATTTAAAAAATCGTTCGGGAAATGAGTTTACACCCTGGGTACTTTCTTTGTATACTTTTGACTATACGGGCGGAGTCCGGGATTTACGGGAAATCGCAGGTTTTGGTTTGCCGGCGATTAAACTTCTTTTATTTAGCGTCTCATCAAAAATGAAAACATTTTTAAAAACTACAAGTCTCATGGGTTTTAGTGGTGAAATAATAATTTAAAAAATCGTTTGGGAAATGAGTTTACTCCCTGGGTACTTTCTTTGTATACTTTTGACTATACGGGTCGAGTCCGGGATTTACGGGAAGTCGCGGGTTTTCGTTTGCCGGCGATTACACTTCTTTTATTCAGCGTCTCATCAAAAATGAAAATATTTTTAAATACTACAAGTCTCATGGGCTTTAGTGGTGAATAAAATAATTTAAAAAATCGTTCGGGAAATGAGTTTACACCCTGGGTACTTTCTTTGTATACTTTTGACTATGCGGGCCGAGTCCGGGGTTTACGGGAAATGGCGGGTTTTCGTTTGCCGGCGATTAAACTTCTTTTATTTAGCGTCTCATCAAAAATGAAAACATTTTTGAAAATTACAAGTCTCAAGCGTTTTAGTGGTGAAAAGATAATTTAAAAAATCTTTTTGAAAATGAGTTTACTCACAGGGTACTTTCTTTATATACATTCGACTATACGGGCCAAGCCCGGGATTTACAGGAAATCGCGGGTTTTCGTTTGCCGGCGATTAAACCACTTTCATTAAGCGTCTCATCAAAAATGAAAACATTTCTGAAAACTACAAGTCTCATGCGTTTTAGTGGTGAAAAAATAATTTAAAAATTCGTTCGGGAAATGAGTTTACTCACTGGGTACTTTCCTTGTATACTTTTGATTATACGGGCCGAGTCCGGGATTTACGGGAAATCGCGGGTTTTCGTTTGCCGGCGATTAAACTTCTTTTATTCAGCGTCTCATCAAAAATGAAAACATTTTTAAAAACTACAAGTCTCATGGGCTTTAGTGGTCAAATAATAATTTAAAAATTCGTTTGGGAAATGAGTTTACTCCCTGGGTACTTTCTTTGTATACTTTTGACTATACGGGCCGAGTCCGGGATTTACGGGAAATCGCAAGTTTTAGTTTGCAGGCGAATAAACTTTTTTTATTCAGCGTCTCATCAAAAATGAAAACATTTTTGAAAACTACAAGTCTCATGCGTTTTAGTGGTGAAAAAATAATTTAAAAAATCGTTCGGGAAGTGAGTTTACACCCTGGGTACTCTCTTTGTATACTTTTGACTATACGGGCCGAGTCCGGGATTTACGGAAAATCGCAGGTTTTCGTTTGCCGGCGATTAAACTTCTTTTATTCAGCGTCTCATCAAAAATGAAAACATTTTTGAAAACTACAAGTCTCATGCGTTTTAGTGGTGAAAAAATAATTTAAAAATTCGTTAGGGAAGTGGGTTTACTCACTGGGTACTTTCCTTGTATACTTTTGACTATGCGGGCCGAGACCGGGATTTACGGGAAATTGCGGGTTTTCGTTTGCCGGCGAATAAACTTCTTTTATTCAGCGTCTCATCAAAAATGAAAACATTTTTAAAAACTACAAGTCTCATGGGCTTTAGTGGTGATATAATAATTTAAAAAATCGTTTGGGAAATGAGTTTACTCCCTGGGTACTTTCCTTGTATACTTTTGACTATACGGGCCGAGTACGGGATTTACATGAAATCGCAGGTTTTCGTTTGCCGGCGATTAAACTTCTTTTATTCAGCGTCTCATCAAAAATGAAAACATTTTTGAAAACTACAAGTCTCATGCGTTTTAGTGGTGAAAAAAATAATTTAAAAAATCGTTCGGGAAATGAGTTTACACCCTGGGTACTTTCTTTGTATACTTTTGACTATACGGGCGGAGTCCGGGATTTACGGGAAATCGCAGGTTTTGGTTTGCCGGCGATTAAACTTCTTTTATTTAGCGTCTCATCAAAAATGAAAATATTTTTGAAAACTACAAGTCTCATACGTTTTAGTGGTGAAAAAATAATTTAAAAATTCGTTCGGGAAATGAGTTTACTCCCTGGGTACTTTCTTTGTATACTTTTGACTATACGGGCCGAGTCCAGGATTTACGGGAAATCGCAGGTTTTCGTTTGCCGGCGATTAAACTTCATTTATTCAGCGTCTCATCAAAAATGAAAACATTTTTAAAAACTACAAGTCTCATGCGTTTTAGTGGTGAAAAAGTAATTTAAAAAATCGTTCGGGAGATGAGTTTACACCCTGGGTACTTTCTTTGTATACTTTTGACTATGCGGGCCGAGTCCGGGGTTTACGGGAAATGGCGGGTTTTCGTTTGCCGGCGATTAAACTTCTTTTATTCAGCGTCTCATCAAAAATGAAAACATTTTTAAAAAGTACAAGACTCATGGGCTTTACTTGTGAAATAATAATTTAAAAAATCGTTTGGGAAATGAGTTTACTCCCTGGGTACTTTCTTTGTATACTTTTGACTATACGGGCCGAGTCCAGGATTTACGGGAAATCGCAGGTTTTCGTTTGCCGGCGATTAAACTTCATTTATTCAGCGTCTCATCAAAAATGAAAACATTTTTAAAAACTACAAGTCTCATGCGTTTTAGTGGTGAAAAAGTAATTTAAAAAATCGTTCGGGAGATGAATTTACTCCCTGGGTACTTTCTTTGTATACTTTTGACTATACGGGCCAAGCCTGGGATTTACCGGAAATCGCGGGTTTTCGTTTGCCGGCGATTAAACTGCTTTTATTCAGCGTCTCATCAAAAATGAAAACATTCTTGAAAACTACAAGTCTCATGCGTTTTAGTGGTGAAATAATAATTTAAAAAATCGTTTGGAAAATAAGTTTACTCCCTGGGTACTTTCTTTGTATACTTTTGACTATACGGGCCGAGTCCAGGATTTACGGGAAATCGCAGGTTTTCGTTTGCCGGCGATTAAACTTCTTTTATTCAGCGTCTCATCAAAAATGAAAACATTTTTAAAAAATACAAGTCTCATGCGTTTTAGTGGTGAAAAAATAATTTAAAAAATCGTTTGGGAAATGAGTTTACTCCCTGGGTACTTTCTTTGTATACTTTTGACTATACGGGCCAAGCCGGGATTTACGGGAAATCGCGGGTTTTCGTTTGCCGCCGATTAAACTTCTTTTATTCAGCGTCTCATCAAAAATGAAAACATTTTTAAAAACTACAAGTCTTATGCGTTTTAGTGGTGAAAAAATAATTTAAAAAATCGTTCTGGAAATGAGTTTACTCACAGGGTACTTTCTTTGTATACATTCGACTATACAGGCCAAGCCCGGGATTTACGGGAAATCGCGGGTTTTCGTTTTCCGGCAATTTAACCTCTTTCATTAAGCGTCTCATCAAAAATGAAAACATTTTTGAAAACTACAAGTCTCATGCGTTTTAGTGGTGAAAAAATAATTTAAAAAATCGTTCGGGAAATGAGTTTACTCCCTGGGTACTTTCTTTGTATACTTTTGACTATACGGGCCAACCGGGATTTACGGGAAATCGCGGGTTTTCGTTTGCCGGCGATTAAACTTCTTTTATTCAGCGTCTCATCAAAAATGAAAACATTTTTAAAAACTACAAGTCTTATGCGTTTTAGTGGTGAAAAAATAATTTAAAAAATCGTTCTGGAAATGAGTTTACTCACAGGGTACTTTCTTTGTATACATTCGACTATACGGGCCAAGCCCGGGATTTACGGGAAATCGCGGGTTTTCGTTTTCCGGCGATTAAACCTCTTTCATTAAGCGTCTCATCAAAAATGAAAACATTTTTGAAAACTACAAGTCTCATGCGTTTTAGTGGTGAAAAAGTAATTTAAAAAATCGTTCGGGAAATGAATTTACTCCCTGGGTACTTTCTTTGTATACTTTTGACTATACGGGCCGACTCCGGGATTTACGGAAAATCGCAGGTTTTCGTTTGCCGGCGATTAAACTTCTTTTATTCAGCGTCTGATCAAAAATGAAAACATTTTTAAAAACTACAAGTCTCATGGGCTTTAGTGGTGAAATAATAATTTAAAAAATCGTTTGGGAAATGAGTTTACTCCCTGGGTACTTTCTTTGTATACTTTTGACTATACGGGCCAAGCCCGGGATTTACCGGAAATCGCGGGTTTTTGTTTGCCGGCGATTAAACTGCTTTTATTCAGCGTCTCATCAAAAATGAAAACATTCTTGAAAACTACAAGTCTCATGCGTTTTAGTGGTGAAATAATAATTTAAAAAATCGTTTGGAAAATAAGTTTACTCCCTGGGTACTTTCTTTGTATACTTTTGACTATACGGGCCGATTCCAGGATTTACGGGAAATCGCAGGTTTTCGTTTGCCGGCGAATAAACTTCTTTTATTCAGCGTCTCATCAAAAATGAAAACATTTTTAAAAACTACAAGTCTCATGCGTTTTAGTGGTGAAAAAGTAATTTAAAAAATCGTTCGGGAAATGAGTTTACTCCCTGGGTACTTTCTTTGTATACTTTTGACTATACGGGCCAAGCCGGGATTTACGGGAAATGGCGGGTTTTCGTTTGCCGGCGATTAAACTTCTTTTATTCAGCGTCTCATCAAAAATGAAAACATTTTTAAAAACTACAAGTCTTATGCGTTTTAGTGGTGAAAAAATAATTTAAAAAATCGTTCTGGAAATGAGTTTACTCACAGGGTACTTTCTTTGTATACATTCGACTATACGGGCCAAGCCCGGGATTTACGGGAAATCGCAGGTTTTCGTTTGCCGGCGATTAAACTTCTTATATTCAGCGTCTGATCAAAAATGAAAACATTTTTGAAAACTACAAGTCTCATGCGTTTTAGTGGTGAAAAAATAATTTAAAAAATCGTTTGGGAAATGAGTTTACTCCCTGGGTACTTTCTTTGTATACTTTTGACTATACGGGCCGAGTCCGGGATTTACGGGAAATCGCAGGTTTTCGTTTGCAGGAGATTAAACTTCTTTTATTCAGCGTCTCATCAAAAATGAAAACATTTTTGAAAACTACAAGTCTCATGCGTTTTAGTGGTGAAAAAATAATTTAAAAAATCGTTTGGGAAATGAGTTTACACCCTGGGTACTCTCTTTGTATACTTTTGACTATACGGGCCGAGTCCGGGATTTACGGGAAATCGCAGGTTTTCGTTTGCTGGCGATTAAACTTCTTATATTCAGCGTCTGATCAAAAATGAAAACATTTTTGAAAACTACAAGTCTCATGCGTTTTAGTGGTGAAAAAATAATTTAAAAATTCGTTAGGGAAATGAGTTTACTCACTGGGTGCTTTCCTTGTATACTTTTGACTATACGGGCCGAGTCCGGGATTTACGGGAAATCGCAGGTTTTCGTTTGCTGGCGATTAAACTTCTTATATTCAGCGTCTGATCAAAAATGAAAACATTTTTGAAAACTACAAGTCTCATGCGTTTTAGTGGTGAAAAAATAATTTAAAAATTCGTTAGGGAAATGAGTTTACTCACTGGGTGCTTTCCTTGTATACTTTTGACTATACGGGCCGAGACCGGGATTTACGGAAAATTGCGAGTTTTCGTTTGCCGGCGATTAAACTTCTTTTATTCAGCGTCTCATCAAAAATGAAAACATTTTTAAAAACTACAAGTCTCATGGGCTGTAGTGGTGAAATAAAAATTTAAAAAATCGTTTGGGAAATGAGTTTACTCCCTGGGTACTTTCCTTATATACTTTAGACTATACGGGCCGAGTCCGGGATTTACGGGAAATCGCAGGTTTTCGTTTGCCGGCGATTAAACTTCTTTTATTCAGCGTCTCATCAAAAAAGAAAACATTTTTGAAAACTACAAGTCTCATACGTTTTAGTGGTGAAAAAATAATTTAAAAATTTGTTCGGGAAATGAGTTTACTCACTGGGTACTTTCCTTGTATACTTTTAACTATACGGGCCGAGTCCGGGATTTACGGGAAATCGCGGGTTTTCGTTTGCCGGCGATTAAACTTCTTTTATTCAGCGTCTCATCAAAAATGAAAACATTTTTAAAAACTACAAGTCTCATGGGCATTAGTGGTGAAGTAATAATTTAAAAAATCGTTTGGGAAATGAGTTTACTCCCTGGGTGCATTCTTTGTATACTTTTGACTATACGGGCCGAGTCTAGGATTTACGGGAAATCGCAGGTTTTCGTTTGCCGGCGATTAAACTTCTTTTATTCAGCGTCTCATTAAAAATGAAAACATTTTTAAAAACTACAAGTCTCATGCGTTTTAGTGGTGAAAAAGTAATTTAAAAAATCGTTCGGGAAATGAGTTTACTCCCTGGGTACTTTCTTTGTATACTTTTGACTATAAGGGCCAAGCCCGGGATTTACGGGAAATCGCGGGTTTTAGTTTGCCGGCAATTAAACTTCTTTTATTCAGCGTCTCATCAAAAATGAAAACATTTTTAAAAACTACAAGTCTTATGCGTTTTAGTGTTGAAAAAATAATTTAAAAAATCGTTCTGGAAATGAGTTTACTCCCTGGGTACTTTCTTTGTATACTTTTGACTATACGGGCCAAGTCCGGCATTTACGGGAAATCGCAGGTTTTCGTTTGCCGGCGATTAAACTGCTTTTATTCAGCGTCTCATCAAAAATGAAAACATTCTTGAAAACTACAAGTCTCATGCGTTTTAGTGGTGAAATAATAATTTAAAAAATCGTTTGGGAAATGAGTTTACTCCCTGGGTACTTTCTTTGTATACTTTTGACTATACGGGCGGAGTCCAGGATTTACGGGAAATCGCAGGTTTTCCTTTGCCGGCGTTTAAACTTCTTTTATTCTGCGTCTCATCAAAAATGAAAACATTTTTAAAAACTACAAGTCTCATGCGTTTTAGTGGTGAAAAATAATTTAAAAAATCGTTCGGGAAATAAGTTTTCTCCCTGGGTACTTTCTTTGTATACTTTTGACTATACGGGCCGAGTCCGAGATTTACGGGAAATCGCAGGTTTTCGTTTGCCGGCGATTAAACTGCTTTTATTCAGCGTCTCATCAAAAATGAAAACATTCTTAAAAACTACAAGTCTCATGCGTTTTAGTGGTGAAAAAATAATTTAAAAAATCGTTCGGGAAATGAGTTTACACACTGGGTACTCTCTTTGTATACTTTTGACTATACGGGCCGAGTCCGGGATTTACGGGAAATCGCAGGTTTTCGTTTGCCGGCGATTAAACTTCTTATATTCAGCGTCTGATCAAAAATGAAAACATTTTTGAAAACTACAAGTCTCATGCGTTTTAGTGGTGAAAAAATAATTTAAAAATTCGTTAGGGAAATGAGTTTACTCACTGGGTGCTTTCCTTGTATACTTTTGACTATACGGGCCGAGACCGGGATTTACGGAAAATTGCGGGTTTTCGTTTGCCGGCGATTAAACTTCTTTTATTCAGCGTCTCATCAAAAATAAAAACATTTTTAAAAACTACAAGTCTCATGGGCTTTAGTGGTGAAATAAAAATTTAAAAAATCGTTTGGGAAATGAGTTTACTCCCTGGGTACTTTCCTTGTATACTTTAGACTATACGGGCCGAGTACGGGATTTACGGGAAATCGCAGGTTTTCGTTTGCCGGCGATTAAACTTCTTTTATTCAGCGTCTCATCAAAAATGAAAACATTTTTGAAAACTACAAGTCTCATACGTTTTAGTGGTGAAAAAATAATTTAAAAAATTGTTCGGGAAATGAGTTTACACCCTGGGTACTTTCTTTGTATACTTTTGACTATACGGGCCGAGTCCGGGATTTACGGGAAATCGCAGGTTTTCGTTTGCCGGCGATTAAACTTCTTTTATTCAGCGTTTCATCAAAAAAGAAAACATTTTTGAAAACTACAAGTCTCATACGTTTTAGTGGTGAAAAAATAATTTAAAAATTTGTTCGGAAAATGAGTTTACTCACTGGGTACTTTCCTTGTATACTTTTAACTATACGGGCCGAGTCCGGGATTTACGGGAAATCGCGGGTTTTCGTTTGCCGGCGATTAAACTTCTTTTATTCAGCGTCTCATCAAAAATGAAAACATTTTTAAAAACTACAAGTCTCATGGGCATTAGTGGTGAAGTAATAATTTAAAAAATCGTTTGGGAAATGAGTTTACTCCCTGGGTACATTCTTTGTATACTTTTGACTATACGGGCCGAGTCTAGGATTTACGGGAAATCGCAGGTTTTCGTTTGCCGGCGATTAAATTTCTTTTATTCAGCGTCTCATCAAAAATGAAAACATTTTTAAAAACTACAAGTCTCATGCATTTTAGTGGTGAAAAAGTAATTTAAAAAATCGTTCGGGAAATGAGTTTACTCCCTGCGTACTTTCTTTGTATACTTTTGACTATAAGGGCCAAGCCCGGGATTTACGGGAAATCGCGGGTTTTAGTTTGCCGGCGATTAAACTTCTTTTATTCAGCGTCTCATCAAAAATGAAAACATTTTTAAAAACTACAAGTCTTATGCGTTTTAGTGGTGAAAAAATAATTTAAAAAATCGTTCTGGAAATGAGTTTACTCCCTGGGTACTTTCTTTGTATACTTTTGACTATACGGGCCGAGTCCGGGATTTACGGGAAATCGCAGGTTTTCGTTTGCCGGCGATTAAACTGCTTTTATTCAGCGTCTCATCAAAAATGAAAACATTCTTGAAAACTACAAGTCTCATGCGTTTTAGTGGTGAAATAATAAATTAAAAAATCGTTTGGGAAATGAGTTTACTCCCTGGGTACTTTCTTTGTATAATTTTGAATATACGGGCCGAGTCCAGGATTTACGGGAAATCGCAGGTTTTCGTTTGCCGGCGATTAAACTTCTTTTATTCAGCGTCTCATCAAAAATGAAAACATTTTTAAAAACTACAAGTCTCATGCGTTTTAGTGGTGAAAAATAATTTAAAAAATCGTTCGGGAAATGAGTTTACCCCCTGGGTACTTTCTTTGTATACTTTTGACTATACGGGCCGAGTCCGAGATTCACGGGAAATCGCAGGTTTTCGTTTGCCGGCAATTAAACTGCTTTTATTCAGCGTCTCATCAAAAATGAAAACATTCTTGAAAACTACAAGTCTCATGCGTTTTAGTGGTGAAATAATAATTTAAAAAATCGTTTGGGAAATGAGTTTACTCCCTGGGTACTTTCTTTGTATACTTTTGACTATACGGGCCGAGTCCAGGATTTACGGGAAATCGCAGGTTTTCGTTTGCCGGCGATTAAACTTCTTTTATTCAGCGTCTCATCAAAAATGAAAACATTTTTAAAAACTACAAGTCTCATGGGCGTTAGTGTTGAAGTAATAATTTAAAAAATCGTTTGGGAAATGAGTTTACTCCCTGGGTACATTCTTTGTATACTTTTGACTATACGGGCCGAGTCCAGGATTTACGGGAAATCGCAGGTTTTCGTTTGCCGGCGATTAAACTTCTTTTATTCAGCGTCTCATCAAAAATGAAAACATTTTTAAAAACTACAAGTCTCATGCGTTTTAGTGGTGAAAAAGTAATTTAAAAAATCGTTCGGGAAATGAGTTTACTCCCTGGGTACTTTCTTTGTATACTTTTGACTATAAGGGCCAAGCCCGGGATTTACGGGAAGACGCGGGTTTTAGTTTGCCGGCGATTAAACTTCTTTTATTCAGCGTCTCATCAAAAATGAAAACATTTTTAAAAACTACAAGTCTTATGCGTTTTAGTGGTGAAAAAATAATTTAAAAAATCGTTCTGGAAATGAGTTTACTCCCTGGGTACTTTCTTTGTATACTTTTAACTATACGGGCCGAGTCCGGGATTTACGGGAAATCGCAGGTTTTCGTTTGCCGGCGATTAAACTGCTTTTATTCAGCGTCTCATCAAAAATGAAAACATTTTTGAAAACTACAAGTCTCATGCGTTTTAGTGGTGAAATAATAATTTAAAAAATCGTTTGGGAAATGAGTTTACTCCCTGGGTACTTTCTTTGTATACTTTTGACTATACGGGCCGAGTCCAGGATTTACGGGAAATCGCAGGTTTTCGTTTGCCGGCGATTAAACTTCTTTTATTCAGCGTCTCATCAAAAATGAAAACATTTTTAAAAACTACAAGTCTCATGCGTTTTAGTGGTGAAAAATAATTTAAAAAATCGTTCGGGAAATGAGTTTACTCCCTGGGTACTTTCTTTGTATACTTTTGACTATACGGGCCGAGTACGGGATTTACGGGAAATCGCAGGTTTTCGTTTGCCGGCGATTAAACTTCTTTTATTCAGCGTCTCATCAAAAATGAAAACATTTTTGAAAACTACAAGTCTCATACGTTTTAGTGGTGAAAAAATAATTTAAAAAATTGTTCGGGAAATGAGTTTACACCCTGGGTACTTTCTTTGTATACTTTTGACTATACGGGCCGAGTCCGGGATTTACGGGAAATCGCAGGTTTTCGTTTGCCGGCGATTAAACTTCTTTTATTCAGCGTTTCATCAAAAAAGAAAACATTTTTGAAAACTACAAGTCTCATACGTTTTAGTGGTGAAAAAATAATTTAAAAATTTGTTCGGGAAATGAGTTTACTCACTGGGTACTTTCCTTGTATACTTTTAACTATACGGGCCGAGTCCGGGATTTACGGGAAATCGCGGGTTTTCGTTTGCCGGCGATTAAACTTCTTTTATTCAGCGTCTCATCAAAAATGAAAACATTTTTAAAAACTACAAGTCTCATGGGCATTAGTGGTGAAGTAATAATTTAAAAAATCGTTTGGGAAATGAGTTTACTCCCTGGGTACATTCTTTGTATACTTTTGACTATACGGGCCGAGTCTAGGATTTACGGGAAATCGCAGGTTTTCGTTTGCCGGCGATTAAATTTCTTTTATTCAGCGTCTCATCAAAAATGAAAACATTTTTAAAAACTACAAGTCTCATGCATTTTAGTGGTGAAAAAGTAATTTAAAAAATCGTTCGGGAAATGAGTTTACTCCCTGCGTACTTTCTTTGTATACTTTTGACTATAAGGGCCAAGCCCGGGATTTACGGGAAATCGCGGGTTTTAGTTTGCCGGCGATTAAACTTCTTTTATTCAGCGTCTCATCAAAAATGAAAACATTTTTAAAAACTACAAGTCTTATGCGTTTTAGTGGTGAAAAAATAATTTAAAAAATCGTTCTGGAAATGAGTTTACTCCCTGGGTACTTTCTTTGTATACTTTTGACTATACGGGCCGAGTCCGGGATTTACGGGAAATCGCAGGTTTTCGTTTGCCGGCGATTAAACTGCTTTTATTCAGCGTCTCATCAAAAATGAAAACATTCTTGAAAACTACAAGTCTCATGCGTTTTAGTGGTGAAATAATAAATTAAAAAATCGTTTGGGAAATGAGTTTACTCCCTGGGTACTTTCTTTGTATAATTTTGACTATACGGGCCGAGTCCAGGATTTACGGGAAATCGCAGGTTTTCGTTTGCCGGCGATTAAACTTCTTTTATTCAGCGTCTCATCAAAAATGAAAACATTTTTAAAAACTACAAGTCTCATGCGTTTTAGTGGTGAAAAATAATTTAAAAAATCGTTCGGGAAATGAGTTTACCCCCTGGGTACTTTCTTTGTATACTTTTGACTATACGGGCCGAGTCCGAGATTCACGGGAAATCGCAGGTTTTCGTTTGCCGGCGATTAAACTGCTTTTATTCAGCGTCTCATCAAAAATGAAAACATTCTTGAAAACTACAAGTCTCATGCGTTTTAGTGGTGAAATAATAATTTAAAAAATCGTTTGGGAAATGAGTTTACTCCCTGGGTACTTTCTTTGTATACTTTTGACTATACGGGCCGAGTCCAGGATTTACGGGAAATCGCAGGTTTTCGTTTGCCGGCGATTAAACTTCTTTTATTCAGCGTCTCATCAAAAATGAAAACATTTTTAAGAACTACAAGTCTCATGGGCGTTAGTGTTGAAGTAATAATTTAAAAAATCGTTTGGGAAATGAGTTTACTCCCTGGGTACATTCTTTGTATACTTTTGACTATACGGGCCGAGTCCAGGATTTACGGGAAATCGCAGGTTTTCGTTTGCCGGCGATTAAACTTCTTTTATTCAGCGTCTCATCAAAAATGAAAACATTTTTAAAAACTACAAGTCTCATGCGTTTTAGTGGTGAAAAAGTAATTTAAAAAATCGTTCGGGAAATGAGTTTACTCCCTGGGTACTTTCTTTGTATACTTTTGACTATAAGGGCCAAGCCCGGGATTTACGGGAAGACGCGGGTTTTAGTTTGCCGGCGATTAAACTTCTTTTATTCAGCGTCTCATCAAAAATGAAAACATTTTTAAAAACTACAAGTCTTATGCGTTTTAGTGGTGAAAAAATAATTTAAAAAATCGTTCTGGAAATGAGTTTACTCCCTGGGTACTTTCTTTGTATACTTTTAACTATACGGGCCGAGTCCGGGATTTACGGGAAATCGCAGGTTTTCGTTTGCCGGCGATTAAACTGCTTTTATTCAGCGTCTCATCAAAAATGAAAACATTCTTGAAAACTACAAGTCTCATGCGTTTTAGTGGTGAAATAATAATTTAAAAAATCGTTTGGGAAATGAGTTTACTCCCTGGGTACTTTCTTTGTATACTTTTGACTATACGAGCCAAGTCCAGGATTTACGGGAAATCGCAGGTTTTCGTTTGCCGGCGATTAAACTTCTTTTATTCAGCGTCTCATCAAAAATGAAAACATTTTTAAAAACTACAAGTCTCATGCGTTTTAGTGGTGAAAAATAATTTAAAAAATCGTTCGGGAAATGAGTTTACTCCCTGGGTACTTTCTTTGTATACTTTTGACTATAAGGGCCAAGCCCGGGATTTACGGGAAATCGCGGGTTTTAGTTTGCCGGCGATTAAACTTCTTTTATTCAGCGTCTCATCAAAAATGAAAACATTTTTAAAAACTACAAGTCTTATGCGTTTTAGTGGTGAAAAAATAATTTAAAAAATCGTTCTGGAAATGAGTTTACTCCCTGGGTACTTTCTTTGTATACTTTTGACTATACGGGCCGAGTCCGGGATTTACGGGAAATCGCAGGTTTTCGTTTGCCGGCGATTAAACTGCTTTTATTCAGCGTCTCATCAAAAATGAAAACATTCTTGAAAACTACAAGTCTCATGCGTTTTAGTGGTGAAAAATAATTTAAAAAATCGTTCGGGAAATGAGTTTACTCCCTGGGTACTTTCTTTGTATACTTTTGACTATACGGGCCGAGTCCGAGATTCACGGGAAATCGCAGGTTTTCGTTTGCCGGCGATTAAACTTCTTTTATTCAGCGTCTCATCAAAAATGAAAACATTTTTAAAAACTACAAGTCTCATGGGCGTTAGTGGTGAAGTAATAATTTAAAAAATCGTTTGGGAAATGAGTTTACTCCCTGGGTACATTCTTTGTATACTTTGACTATACGGGCCGAGTCCAGAATTTACGGGAAATCGCAGGTTTTCGTTTGCCGGCGATTAAACTTCTTTTATTCAGCGTCTCATCAAAAATGAAAACATTTTTAAAAACTACAAGTCTCATGCGTTTTAGTGGTGAAAAAGTAATTTAAAAAATCGTTCGGGAAATGAGTTTACTCCCTGGGTACTTTCTTTGTATACTTTTGACTATAAGGGCCAAGCCCGGGATTTACGGGAAATCGCGGGTTTTAGTTTGCCGGCGATTAAACTTCTTTTATTCAGCGTCTCATCAAAAATGAAAACATTTTTAAAAACTACAAGTCTCATGCGTTTTAGTGGTGAAAAATAATTTAAAAAATCGTTCGGGAAATGAGTTTACTCCCTGGGTACTTTCTTTGTATACTTTTGACTATACGGGCCGAGTCCGAGATTCACGGGAAATCGCAGGTTTTCGTTTGCCGGCGATTAAACTGCTTTTATTCAGCGTCTCATCAAAAATGAAAACATTCTTGAAAACTACAAGTCTCATGCGTTTTAGTGGTGAAATAATAATTTAAAAAATCGTTTGGGAAATGAGTTTACTCCCTGGGTACTTTCTTTGTATACTTTTGACTATACGGGCCGAGTCCAGGATTTACGGGAAATCGCAGGTTTTCGTTTGCCGGCGATTAAACTTCTTTTATTCAGCGTCTCATCAAAAATGAAAACATTTTTAAAAACTACAAGTCTCATGGGCGTTAGTGGTGAAGTAATAATTTAAAAAATCGTTTGGGAAATGAGTTTACTCCCTGGGTACATTCTTTGTATACTTTTGACTATACGGGCCGAGTCCAGGATTTACGGGAAATCGCAGGTTTTCGTTTGCCGGCGATTAAACTTCTTTTATTCAGCGTCTCATCAAAAATGAAAACATTTTTAAAAACTACAAGTCTCATGCGTTTTAGTGGTGAAAAAGTAATTTAAAAAATCGTTCGGGAAATGAGTTTACTCCCTGGGTACTTTCTTTGTATACTTTTGACTATAAGGGCCAAGCCCGGGATTTACGGGAAATCGCGGGTTTTAGTTTGCCGGCGATTAAACTTCTTTTATTCAGCGTCTCATCAAAAATGAAAACATTTTTAAAAACTACAAGTCTTATGCGTTTTAGTGGTGAAAATATAATTTAAAAAATCGTTCTGGAAATGAGTTTACTCCCTGGGTACTTTCTTTGTATACTTTTAACTATACGGGCCGAGTCCGGGATTTACGGGAAATCGCAGGTTTTCGTTTGCCGGCGATTAAACTGCTTTTATTCAGCGTCTCATCAAAAATGAAAACATTCTTGAAAACTACAAGTCTCATGCGTTTTAGTGGTGAAATAATAATTTAAAAAATCGTTTGAGAAATGAGTTTACTCCCTGGGTACTTTCTTTGTATACTTTTGACTATACGGGCCGAGTCCAGGATTTACGGGAAATCGCAGGTTTTCGTTTGCCGGCGATTAAACTTCTTTTATTCAGCGTCTCATCAAAAATGAAAACATTTTTAAAAACTACAAGTCTCATGCGTTTTAGTGGTGAAAAATAATTTAAAAAATCGTTCGGGAAATGAGTTTACTCCCTGGGTACTTTCTTTGTATACTTTTGACTATACGGGCCGAGTCCGAGATTTACGGGAAATCGCAGGTTTTCGTTTGCCGGCGATTAAACTGCTTTTATTCAGCGTCTCATCAAAAATGAAAACATTCTTGAAAACTACAAGTCTCATGCGTTTTAGTGGTGAAAAATAATTTAAAAAATCGTTCGGGAAATGAGTTTACTCGCTGGATACCTTCTTTGTATACTTTTGACTATACGGGCCAAGCACGGGATTTACGGGAAATCGCGGGTTTTTGTTTGCCGGCGATTAAACTTCTTTTATTCAGCGTCTTATCAAAAATGAAAACATTTTTAAAAACTACAAGTCTTATGCGTTTTAGTGGTGAAAAAATAATTTAAAAAATCCTTCTGGAAGTGAGTTTACTCCCTGGGTACTTTCTTTGTATACTTTTGACTATACGGGCCGAGTCCGGGATTTAGGGAAATCGCAGGTTTTCGTTTGCCGGCGATTAAACTGCTTTTATTCAGCGTCTCATCAAAAATGAAAACATTTTTGAAAACTACAAGTCTCATGCGTTTTAGTGGTGAAAAAATAATTTAAAAAATCGTTCGGGAAATGAGTTTACTTCCTGAGTTCTTTCTTTGTATACATTCGACTATTCGGGCCAAGCCCGGGATTTACGGGAAATCGCGGGATTTCGTTTGCCGGCGATTAAACCTCTTTTATTAAGCGTCTCATCAAAAATGAAAACATTTTTAAAAACTACAAGTCTCATGGGCTTTAGTGGTGAAATAATAATTTACAAAATCGTTCGGGAAATGAGTTTACACCTCGGGTACTTTCTTTGTATACTTTTGACTATGCGGGCCGAGTCCGGGATTTACGGGAAATCGCAGGTTTTCGTTTGCCGGCGATTAAACTTCTTTTATTCAGCGTCTCATCAAAAATGAAAACATTTTTAAAAACTACAAGTCTCATGCGTTTTAGTGGTGAAAAAATAATTTAAAAAATCGTTCGGGAAATGAGTTTACTCCCTGGGTACTTTCTTTGTATACTTTTGACTATGCGGGCCGAGTCCGGGGTTTACGGGAAATGGCGGGTTTTCGTTTGCCGGCGATTAAACTTCTTTTATTTAGCGTCTCATCAAAAATGAAAACATTTTTGGAAACTACAAGTCTCAAGCGTTTTAGTGGTGAAAAGATAATTTAAAAAATCGTTTTGGAAATGAGTTTACTCACAGGGTACTTTCTTTGTATACATTCGACTATACGGGTTAAGACCGGGATTTACGGGAAATCGCGGGTTTTCGTTTGCCGGCGATTAAACCACTTTCATTAAGCGTCTCATCAAAAATGAAAACATTTCTGAAAACTACAAGTCTCATGCGTTTTAGTGGTGAAAAAATAATTTAAAAATTCGTTCGGGAAATGAGTTTACTCCCTGGGTACTTTCTTTGTATACTTTTGACTATACGGGCCGAGTCCAGAATTTACGGGAAATCGCAGGTTTTCGTTTGCCGGCGATTAAACTTCTTTTATTCAGCGTCTCATCAAAAATGAAAACATATTTAAAAACTACAAGTTTCATGCGTTTTAGTGGTGAAAAATAATTTAAAAAATCGTTCGGGAAATGAGTTTACTCCCTGGGTACTTTCTTTGTATACTTTTGACTATACGGGCCAAGCCCGGGATTTACGGGAAATCGCGGGTTTTTGTTTGCCGGCTATTAAACTTCTTTTATTCAGCGTCTCATCAAAAATGAAAACATTTTTGAAAACTACAAGTCTCATTCGTTTTAGTGGTGAAAAAAAAATTTAAAAAATCGTTCGGGAAATGAGTTTACTTCCTGAGTTCTTTCTTTGTATACATGCGACTATACGGGCCAAGCCCGGGATTTACGGGAAATCGCGGGATTTCGTTTGCCGGCGATTAAACCTCTTTTATTAAGCGTCTCATCAAAAATGAAAACATTTTTAAAAACTACAAGTCTTATGGGCTTTAGTGGTGAAATAATAATTTAAAAAATCGTTCGGGAAATGAGTTTACACCTCGGGTACTTTCTTTGTATACTTTTGACTATGCGGGCCGAGTCCGGGATTTACGGGAAATCGCAGGTTTTCGTTTGCCGTCGATTAAACTTCTTTTATTCAGCGTCTCATAAAAAATGAAAACATTTTTGAAAACTACAAGTCTCATGCGTTTTAGTGGTGAAAAAATAATTTAAAAAATCGTTCGGGAAATGAGTTTACTCCCTGGGTACTTTCTTTGTATACTTTTGACTATACGGGCCGAGTCTGGGATTTACGGGAAGTCGCGGGTTTTTGTTTGCCGGCGATGAAACTTCTTTTATTCAGCGTCTCATCAAAAATGAATGTATTTTTAAATACTACAGGTCTCATGGTCTTTATTGGTGAAAAGATAATTTAACAAATTGTTTTGGAAATGAGTTTACTCACAGGGTACTTTCTTTGTAAACATTCGACTATACGGGCCAAGCCCGGGATTTACGGGAAATCGCAGGTTTTCGTTTGCCGGCGATTAAACCACTTTCATTAAGCGTCTCATCAAAAATGAAAACATTTCTGAAAACTACAAGTCTCATGCGTTTTAGTGGTGAAAAAATAATTTAAAAAATTGTTTGGGAAATGAGTTTACTCCCTGGGTACTTTCCTTGTATACTTTTGACTATACGGGCCGAGTCCGGGATTTACGGGAAATCGCAGGTTTTCCATTGCAGGCGATTAAACTTCTTTTATTCAGCGTCTCATCAAAAATGAAAACATTTTTAGAAACTACAAGTCTCATGCGTTTTAGTGGTGAAAAGATAATTTAAAAAATCGTTCGTGAAATGAGTTTACACCCTGGGTACTCTCTTTGTATACTTTTGACTATACGGGCCGAGTCCGGGATTTACGTGAAATCGCAGGTTTTCGTTTGCCGGCGATTAAACTTCTTTTATTCAGCGTCTGATCAAAAATGAAAACATTTTTGAAAACTACAAGTCTCATGCGTTTTAGTGGTGAAAAAATAATTTAAAAATTCGTTAGGGAAATGAGTTTACTCACTGGGTACTTTCCTTGTATACTTTTGACTATACGGGCCGAGACCGGGATTTACGGGAAATTGCGGGTTTTCGTTTGCCGGCGATTAAACTTCTTTTATTCAGCGTCTCATCAAAAATGAAAACATTTTTAAAAACTACAAGTCTCATGGGCTTTAGTGGTGAAATAATAATTTAAAAAATCGTTTGGGAAATGAGTTTACTCCCTGGGTACTTTCCTTGTATACTTTTAACTATACGGGCCGAGTCCGGGATTTACGGGAAATCGCAGGTTTTCGTTTGCCGGCGATTAAACTTCTTTTATTCAGCGTCTCATCAAAAATGAAAACATTTTTAAAAACTACAAGTCTCATGGGCTTTAGTGGTGAAGTAATAATTTAAAAAATCGTTTGGGAAATGAGTTTACTCTCTGGGTACTTTCTTTGTATACTTTTGACTATACGGGCCGAGTCCGGGATTTACGGGAAATCGCAGGTTTTCCTTTGCAGGCGATTAAACTTCTTTTATTCAGAGTCTCATCAAAAATGAAAACATTTTTGAAAACTACAAGTCTCATGCGTTTTAGTGGTGAAAAAATAATTTAAAAAATCGTTCGGGAAATGAGTTTACACCCTGGGTACTCTCTTTGTATACTTTTGACTATACGGGCCGAGTCTGGGATTTACGGGAAATCGCAGGTTTTCGTTTGCCGGCGATTAAACTTCTTTTATTCAGCGTCTGATCAAAAATGAAAACATTTTTGAAAACTACAAGTCTCATGCGTTTTAGTGGTGAAAAAATAATTTAAAAATTCGTTAGGGAAATGAGTTTACTCACTGGGTACTTTCCTTGTATACTTTTGACTATACGGGCCGAGACCGGGATTTACGGGAAATTGCGGGTTTTCGTTTGCCGGCGATTAAACTTCTTTTATTCAGCGTCTCATCAAAAATGAAAACATTTTTAAAAACTACAAGTCTCATGGGCTTTAGTGGTGAAGTAATAATTTAAAAAATCGTTTGGGAAATGAGTTTACTCCCTGGATACTTTCCTTGTATACTTTTAACTATACGGGCCGAGTCCAGGATTTACGGGAAATCGCGGGTTTTCGTTTGCCGGTGATTAAACTTCTTTTATTCAGCGTCTCATCAAAAATGAAAACATTTTTAAAAACTACAAGTCTTATGCGTTTTAGTGGTGAAAAAATAATTTAAAAAATCGTTCTGGAAATGAGTTTACTCCCTGGGTACTTTCTTGTATACTTTTGACTATACGGGCCGAGTCCGGGATTTACGGGAAATCGCAGGTTTTCGTTTGCCGGCGATTAAACTGCTTTTATTCAGCGTCTCATCAAAAATGAAAACATTTTTAAAAACTACAAGTCTCATGCGTTTTAGTGGTGAAAAATAATTTAAAAAATCGTTCGGGAAATAAGTTTACTCCCTGGGTACTTTCTTTGTATACTTTTGACTATACGGGCCAAGCCCGGGATTTACGGGAAATCGCGGGTTTTTGTTTGCCGGCGATTAAACTTCTTTTATTCAGCGTCTCATCAAAAATGAAAACATTTTTGAAAACTACAAGTATCATTCGTTTTAGTGGTGAAAAAAAAATTTAAAAAATCGTTCGGGAAATGAGTTTACTTCCTGAGTTCTTTCTTTGTATCCATTCGACTATACGGGCCAAGCCCGGGATTTACGGGAAATCGCGGGATTTCGTTTGCCGGCGATTAAACCTCTTTTATTAAGCGTCTCATCAAAAATGAAAACATTTTTAAAAACTACAAGTCTCATGGGCTTTAGTGGTGAAATAATAATTTAAAAAATCGTTCGGGAAATGAGTTTACACCTCGGGTACTTTCTTTGTATACTTTTGACTATGCGAGCCGAGTCCGGGATTTACGGGAAATCGCAGGTTTTCGTTTGCCGGCGATTAAACTTCTTTTATTCAGCGTCTCATCAAAAATGAAAACATTTTTGAAAACTACAAGTCTCATGCGTTTTAGTGGTGAAAAAATAATTTAAAAAATCGTTCGGGAAATGAGTTTACTCCCTGGGTACTTTCTTTGTATACTTTTGACTATACGGGCCAAGTCTGGGATTTACGGGAAGTCGCGGGTTTTTGTTTGCCGGCGATTAAACTTCTTTTATTCAGCGTCTCATCAAAAATGAAAGTATTTTTAAATACTACAAGTCTCATGGGCTTTAGTGGTGAAATAATAATTTAAAAAATCGTTCGGGAAATGAGTTTACACCCTGGGTACTTTCTTTGTATACTTTTGACTATGCGGGCCGAGTCCGGGGTTTACGGGAAATGGCGGGTTTTCGTTTGCCGGCGATTAAACTTCTTTTATTTAGCGTCTCATCAAAAATGAAAACATTTTTGAAAACTACAAGTCTCAACCGTTTTAGTGGTGAAAAGATAATTTAAAAAATCGTTTTGGAAATGAGTTTACTCACAGGGTACTTTCTTTGTATACATTCGACTATACGGGCCAAGCCCGGGATTTACGGGAAATCGCGGGTTTTCGTTTGCCGGCGATTAAACCACTTTCATTAAGCGTCTCATCAAAAATGAAAACATTTCTGGAAACTACAAGTCTCATGCGTTTTAGTGGTGAAAAAATAATTTAAAAATTTGTTCGGGAAATGAGTTTACTCACTGGGTACTTTCCTTGTATACTTTTTGACTATACGGGCCGAGTCCTGGATTTACGGGAAACTGCGGGTTTTCGTTTGCCGGCGATTAAACTTCTTTTATTCAGCGTCTCATCAAAAATGAAAACATTTTTAAAAACTACAAGTCTCATGGGCTTTAGTGGTGAAATAATAATTTAAAAAATCGTTCGGGAAATGAGTTTACACCTCGGGTACTTTCTTTGTATACTTTTGACTATGCGAGCCGAGTCCGGGATTTACGGGAAATCGCAGGTTTTCGTTTACCGGCGATTAAACTTCTTTTATTCAGCGTCTCATCAAAAATGAAAACATTTTTGAAAACTACAAGTCTCATGCGTTTTAGTGGTGAAAAAATAATTTAAAAAATCGTTCGGGAAATGAGTTTACTCCCTGGGTACTTTCTTTGTGTACTTTTGACTATACGGGCCAAGTCTGGGATTTACGGGAAGTCGCGGGTTTTTGTTTGCCGGCGATTAAACTTCTTTTATTCAGCGTCTCATCAAAAATGAAAGTATTTTTAAATACTACAAGTGTCATGGGCTTTAGTGGTGAAATAATAATTTAAAAAATCGTTCGGGAAATGAGTTTACACCCTGGGTACTTTCTTTGTATACTTTTGACTATGCGGGCCGAGTCCGGGGTTTACGGGAAATGGCGGGTTTTCGTTTGCCGGCGATTAAACTTCTTTTATTTAGCGTCTCATCAAAAATGAAAACATTTTTGAAAACTACAAGTCTCAAGCGTTTTAGTGGTGAAAAGATAATTTAAAAAATCGTTTTGGAAATGAGTTTACTCACAGGGTACTTTCTTTGTATACATTCGACTATACGGGCCAAGCCCGGGATTTACGGGAAATCGCGGGTTTTCGTTTGCCGGCGATTAAACCACTTTCATTAAGCGTCTCATCAAAAATGAAAACATTTCTGAAAACTACAAGTCTCATGCGTTTTAGTGGTGAAAAAATAATTTAAAAATTCGTTCGGGAAATGAGTTTACTCCCTGGGTACTTTTTTGTATGCTTTTGACTATACGGGCCGAGACCGGGATTTACGGGAAATTGCGGGTTTTCGTTTGCCGGCGATTAAACTTCTTTTATTCAGCGTCTCATCAAAAATGAAAACATTTTTAAAAACTACAAGTCTCATGGGCTTTAGTGGTGAAAAAATAATTTAAAAATTCGTTCGGGAAATGAGTTTACTCACTGGGTACTTTCCTTGTATACTTTTGACTATACGGGCCGAGTCCGGGATTTACGGGAAATCGCGGTTTTTCGTTTGCCGGCGATTAAACTTCTTTTATTCAGCGTCTCATCAAAAATGAAAGCATTTTTAAAAACTACCAGTCTCATGGGCTTTAGTGGTGAAATAATAATTTAAAAAATCGTTTGGAAAAATGAGTTTACTCCCTGGGTACTTTCCTTGTATACTTTTGACTATACGGGCCGAGTCCGGGATTTACGGGAAATCGCAGGTTTTCGTTTGCAGGCGATTAAACTTCTTTTATTCAGCGTCTCATCAAAAATGAAAACATTTTTGAAAACTGCAAGTCTCATGCGTTTTAGTGGTGAAAAAATAATTTAAAAAATCGTTCGGGAAATGAGTTTACAACCTGGGTACTCTCTTTGTATACTTTTGACTATACGGGCCGAGTGCAGGATTTACGGGAAATCGCAGGTTTTCGTTTGCCGGCGATTAAACTTCTTTTATTCAGCGTCTGATCAAAAATGAAAACATTTTTGAAAACTACAAGTCTCATGCGTTTTAGTGGTGAAAAAATAATTTAAAAAATCGTTTGGGAAATGAGTTTACTCCCTGGGTACTTTCTTTGTATACTTTTGACTATACGGGCCGAGTCCGGGATTTACGGGAAATCGCAGGTTTTCGTTTGCAGGCGATTAAACTTCTTTTATTCAGCGTCTCATCAAAAATGAAAACATTTTTGAAAACTACAAGTCTCATGCGTTTTAGTGGTGAAAAAATAACTTAAAAAATCGTTCGGGAAATGAGTTTACACCCTGGGTACTCTCTTTGTATACTTTTGACTATACCGGCCGAGTCCGGGATTTACGGGAAATCGCAGGTTTTCGTTTGCCGGCGATTAAACTTCTTTTATTCAGCGTCTGATCAAAAATGAAAACATTTTTGAAAACTACAAGTCTCATGCGTTTTAGTGGTGAAAAAATAATTTAAAAATTCGTTAGGGAAATGAGTTTACTCACTCGGTACTTTCCTTGTATACTTTTGACTATACGGGCCGAGACCGGGATTTACGGGAAATTGCGGGTTTTCGTTTGCCGGCGATTAAACTTCTTTTATTCAGCGTCTCATCAAAAATGAAAACATTTTTAAAAACTACAAGTCTCATGGGCTTTAGTGGTGAAATAATAATTTAAAAAATCGTTTGGGAAATGAGTTTACTCCCTGGGTACTTTCTTTGTATACTTTTGACTATACGGGCCGAGACCGGGATTTACGGGAAATTGCGGGTTTTCGTTTGCCGGCGATTAAACTTCTTTTATTCAGCGTCTCATCAAAAATGAAAACATTTTTAAAAACTACAAGTCTCATGCGTTTTAGTGGTGAAAAAATAATTTAAAAATTCGTTAGGGAAATGAGTTTACTCACTGGGTACTTTCGTTGTATACTTTTGACTATACGGGCCGAGACCGGGATTTACGGGAAATTGCGGGTTTTCGTTTGCCAGCGATTAAACTTCTTTTATTCAGCGTCTCATCAAAAATGAAAACATTTTTAAAAACTACAAGTCTCATGGGCTTTAGTGGTGAAATAATAATTTAAAAAATCGTTTGGGAAATGAGTTTACTCCCTGGGTACTTTCTTTGTATACTTTTGACTATACGGGCCGAGTACGGGATTTACGGGAAATCGCAGGTTTTCGTTTGCCGGCGATTAAACTTCTTTTATTCAGCGTCTGATCAAAAATGAAAACATTTTTGAAAACTACAAGTCTCATGCGTTTTAGTGGTGAAAAAATAATTTAAAAAATCGTTCTGGAAATGAGTTTACTCCCTGGGTACTTTCTTTGTATACTTTTGACTGTACGGGCCGAGTCCGGGATTTACGGGAAATCGCAGGTTTTCGTTTGCCGGCGATTAAACTTCTTTTATTCAGCGTCTCATCAAAAATGAAAACATTTTTGAATACTACAAGTCTCATACGTTTTAGTGGTGAAAAACTAATTTAAAAATTCGTTCGGGAAATGAGTTTACTCACTGGGTACTTTCCTTGTATACTTTTAACTATACGGGCCGAGTCCGGGATTTACGGGAAATCGCGGGTTTCGTTTGCCGGCGATTAAACTTCTTTTATTCAGCGTCTCATCAAAAATGAAAACATTTTTAAAAACTACAAGTCTCATGGGCTTTAGTGGTGAAATAATAATTTAAAAAATCGTTTGAGAAATGAGTTTACTCCCTGGGTACTTTCTTTGTATACTTTTGACTATACGGGCCGAGTACGGGATTTACGGGAAATCGCAGGTTTTCGTTTGCCGGCGATTAAACTTCTTTTATTCAGCGTCTCATCAAAAATGAAAACATTTTTGAAAACTACAAGTCTCATGCGTTTTAGTGGTGAAAAAATAATTTGAAAAATCGTTCGGGAAATGAGTTTACACCCTGGGTACTTTCTTTGTATACTTTTGACTATACGGGCCGAGTCCGGGATTTACGGGAAATCGCAGGTTTTCGTTTGCCGGCGATTAAACTTCTTTTATTAAGCGTCTCATCAAAAATGAAAACATTTTTAAAAACTACAAGTCTCATACGTTTTAGTGGAGAAATAATAATTTAAAAAATTGTTCGGGAAATGAGTTTACACCTCGGGTACTTTCTTTGTATACTTTTGACTATGCGGGCCTAGTCCGGGATTTACGGAAAATCGCAGATTTTCGTTTGCCGGCGATTAAACTTCTTTTATTCAGCGTCTCATCAAAAATGAAAACATTTTTAAAAACTACAAGTCTCATGGGCTTTAGTAGTGAAATAATAATTTAAAAAATCGTTTGGGAAATGAGTTTACTCCCTGGGTACTTTCTTTGTATACTTTTGACTATACGGACCGAGTCCAGGATTTACGGAAAATCGCAGGTTTTCGTTTGCCGGCGATTAAACTTCTTTTATTCAGCGTCTCATCAAAAATGAAAACATTTTTAAAAACTACAAGTCTCATGAGTTTTAGTGGTGAAAAAGTAATTTAAAAAATCGTTCGGGAAATGAGTTTACTCCCTGGGTACTTTCTTTGTATACTTTTGAGTATACGGGCCAAGCCCGGGATTTACGGGAATTCGCGGGTTTTTGTTTGCCGGCGATTAAACTTCTTTTATTCAGCGTCTCATCAAAAATGAAAACATTTTTGAAAACTACAAGTCTCATGCGTTTTAGTGGTGAAAAAAAATTTAAAAAATCGTTCGGGAAATGAGTTTACTTCCTGAGTTCTTTCTTTGTATACATTCGACTATACGGGCCAAGCCCGGGATTTACGGGAAATCGCGGGATTTCGTTTGCCGGCGATTAAACCTCTTTTATTAAGCGTCTCATCAAAAATGAAAACATTTTTAAAAACTACAAGTCTCATGGGCTTTAGTGGTGAAATAATAATTTAAAAAATTGTTCGGGAAATGAGTTTACACCTCGGGTACTTTCTTTGTATACTTTTGACTATGCGGGCCTAGTCCGGGATTTACGGGAAATCGCAGGTTTTCGTTTGCCGGCGATTAAACTTCTTTTATTCAGCGTCTGATCAAAAATGAAAACATTTTTGAAAACTACAAGTCTCATGCGTTCTAGTGGTGAAAAAATAATTTAAAAAATCGTTCGGGAAAAGAGTTTACTCCCTGGGTACTTTCTTTGTATACTTTTGATTATACGGGCCGAGTCTGGGATTTACGTGAAATCGCGGGTTTTTGTTTGCCGGCAATTAATCTTCTTTTATTCAGCGTCTCAGCAAAAATGAAAGTATTTTTAAATACTACAAGTCTCATGGGCTTTAGTGGTGAAATAATAATTTAAAAAATCGTTCGGGAAATGAGTTTACACCCTGGGTACTTTCTTTATATACTTTTGACTATGCGGGCCGAGTCCAGGATTTACGGGAAATTGCAGGTTTTCGTTTGCCGGCGATTAAACTTCTTTTATTCAGCGTCTCATCAAAAATGAAAACATTTTTAAAAACTACAAGTCTCATGCGTTTTAGTGGTGAAATAATAATTTAAAAAATTGTTCGGGAAATGAGTGTACACCTCGGGTACTTTCTTTGTATACTTTTGACTATGCAGGCCTAGTCCGGGATTTACGGGAAATCGCAGGTTTTCGTTTGCCGGCGTTTAAACTTCTTTTATTCAGCGTCTGATCAAAAATGAAAACATTTTTGAAAACTACAAGTCTCATGCGTTTTAGTGGTGAAAAAATAATTTAAAAAATCGTTCTGGAAATGAGTTTACTCCCTGGGTACTTTCTTTGTATACTTTTGACTATACGGGCCGAGTCCGGGATTTACGGGAAATCGCAGGTTTTCGTTTGCCGGCGATTAAACTGCTTTTATTCAGCGTCTCATCAAAAATGAAAACATTCTTGAAAACTACAAGTCTCATGCGATTTAGTGGTGAAATAATAATTTAAAAAATCGTTTGGGAAATGAGTTTACTCCCTGGGTACTTTCTTTGTATACTTTTGACTATAGGGGCCGAGTCCAGGATTTACGGGAAATCGCAGGTTTTCGTTTGCCGGCGATTAAACTTCTTTTATTCAGCGTCTCATCAAAAATGAAAACATTTTTAAAAACTACAAGTCTCATGCGTTTTAGTGGTGAAAAATAATTTAAAAAATCGTTCGGGAAATGAGTTTACTCCCTGGGTACTTTCTTTGTATACTTTTGACTATACGGGCCAAGCCCGGGTTTTACGGGAAATCGCGGTTTTTGTTTGCCGGCGATTAAACTTCTTTTATTCAGCGTCTCATCAAAAATGAAAACATTTTTGAAAACTACAAGTCTCATGCGTTTTAGTGGTGAAAAGAAAATTTAAAAAATTGTTCGGGAAATGAGTTTACTTCCTGAGTTCTTTCTTTGTATACATTCGACTATACGGGCCAAGCCCGGGATTTACGGGAAATCGCGGGATTTCGTTTGCCGGCGATTAAACCTCTTTTATTAAGCGTCTCATCAAAAATGAAAACATTTTTGAAAACTACAAGTCTCCTGGGCTTTAGTGGTGAAATAATAATTTAAAAAATCGTTCGGGAAATGAGTTTCACCTCGGGTACTTTCTTTGTATACTTTTGACTATGCGGGCCGAGTCCCGGATTTACGGGAAATCGCAGGTTTTCGTTTGCCGGCGATTAACCCTATTCGGTCCGGGGTTTTTCGAACATACTATGACCGGGGGGGGCGGATTCCGCCCCCCCCCTCAATAACTTTTCATAGGATTGTTCAAATTGAATCAAACTTGGCACACTTATAGTACATCATAAAAGGAACAAAATGGCGGCAATAAATTTTTGCTTGCGTCTGCAAATTTTCTGTGACGTCACCAGAAGCTTGAAAATTGTTAAAAATGCCACTATCTGCTTATAATATGATTACTTTTGTTCTAGAGCGAATTTTTACATTCTGTTTAAAGTTTCTGGAAGCTAAATAAAATGTATTTAACATATCTTCCGGTTTTTACATGGATCGGATAAAAAATTGCCAAAAATTGCCCTAAAATCCGTTTTTTTCCGATTTTCGGGTAAAATCCGACAAAATCGGGAAATCGGATTAGTCATGTGTCAAAATTATTCAAAATGATTCTTCTTGATGAAACAAAGTTGTGTTGCAAGTTTCAAGTTCTAATGATAATCCTAACAGGAGTTATTATATTTTCCCCATTATAAGGATTTCATAGAGATTTTAGGGGTAGTTTCGAGTAATGGCCAATATCAAAGCCTCTGAAAGGTATGGGACCTAAAAATTTAGCATGCAGGTGTGTAATAGATAAATGTTAAAACTCAGTAAGTATCATAGCCATATAAGAAATCAATCAGGAGTTATTAAAAAAAACCGTCAGGGGGGGCGGAATCCGGCCCCCCCCGGACCGAATAGGGTTAAACGTCTTTTATTCAGCGTCTTATCAAAAATGAAAACATTTTTGAAAACTACAAGTCTCATGCGTTTTAGTGGTGAAAAAATAATTTAAAAATCGTTCGGGAAATGAGTTTACTCCCTGGGTACTTTCTTTGTATACTTTTGACTATACGGGCCGAGTCTGGGATTTACGGGAAGTCGCGGGTTTTTGTTTGCCGGCGATTAAACTTGTTTTATTCAGCGTCTCATCAAAAATGAAAGTATTTTTAAATACTACAAGCCTCATGGGACTTAGTGGTGAAGTAATAATTTAAAAAATCGTTCGGGAAATGAGTTTACAACCTGGGTACTTTCTTTGTATACTTTTGACTATGCGGGCCGAGTCCGGGGTTTACGGGAAATGGTGGGTTTTCGTTTGCCGGCGATTAAACTTCTTTTATTTAGCGTCTCATCAAAAATGAAAACATTTTTGAAAACTACAAGTCTCAAGCGTTTTAGTGGTGAAAAGATAATTTAAAAAATCGTTTTGGAATTGAGTTTACTCACAGGGTACTTTCTTTGTATACATTCGACTATACGGGCCAAGCCCGGGATTTACGGGAAATCGCGGGTTTTCGTTTGCCGGCGATTAAACCACTTTCATTAAGCGTCTCATCAAAAAGTAAAACATTTCTGAAAACTACAAGTCTCATGCGTTTTAGTGGTGAAAAAATAATTTAAAAATTCGTTCGGGAAATAAGTTTACTCACTGGGTACTTTCCTTGTATACTTTTGACTATACGGGCCGAGACCGGGATTTACGGGAAATTGCGGGTTTTCGTTTGCCGGCGATTAAACTTCTTTTATTCAGCGTCTCATCAAAAATGGAAACATTTTTGAAAACTACAAGTCTCATGCGTTTTAGTGGTGAAAAAATAATTTAAAAAATCGTTCGGGAAATGAGTTTACACCCTGGGTACTCTCTTTGTATACTTTTCACTATACGGGCCGAGTCCGGGATTTACGGGAAATCGCAGGTTTTAGTTTGCCGGCGATTAAACTTCTTTTATTCAGCGTCTGATCAAAAATGAAAACATTTTTGAAAATTACAAGTCTCATGCGTTTTAGTGGTGAAGAAATAATTTAAAAAATCGTTCGGGAAATGAGTTTACACCCTGGGTACTTTCTTTGTATACTTTTGACTATACGGGCCGAGTCTGGGATTTACGGGAAATCGCAGGTTTTCGTTTGCCGGCGATTAAACTTCTTTTATTCAGCGTCTGATCAAAAATGAAAACATTTTTGAAAACTACAAGTCTCATGCGTTTTAGTGGTGAAAAAATAATTTAAAAAATCGCTTGGGAAATGAGTTTACTCCCTGGGTACTTTCTTTGTATACTTTTGACTATACGGGCCGAGTCCGGGATTTACGGGAAATCGCAGGTTTTCGTTTGCAGGTGAATAAACTTCTTTTATTCAGCGTCTCATCAAAAATGAAAACATTTTTGAAAACTACAAGGCTTATGCGTTTTAGTGGTGAAAAAATAATTTAAAAAATCGTTCTGGAAATGAGTTTACTCACAGGGTACTTTCTTTGTATACATTCGACTATACGGGCCAAGCCCGGGATTTACAGGAAATCGCGGGTTTTCGTTTTCCGGCGATGAAACCTCTTTCATTAAGCGTCTCATCAAAAATGAAAACATTTTTGAAAACTACAAGTCTCATGCGTTTTAGTGGTGAAAAAAAAATTTAAAAAATCGTTCGGGAAATGAGTTTACTCCCTGGGTACTTTCTTTGTATACATTCGACTATACGGGCCAAGCCCCGGATTTACGGGAAAACGCGGGATTTCGTTTGCCGGCGATAAAACCTCTTTCATTAAGCGTCTCATCAAAAATGAAAACATTTTTGAAAACTACAAGTCTCATGCGTTTTAGTGGTGAAAAAATAATTTAAAAAATCGTTCTGGAAGTGAGTTTACTCCCTGGGTACTTTCTTTGTATACTTTTGACTATACGGGCCGAGTCCGGGATTTACGGGAAATCGCGGATTTTCGTTTGCCGGCGATTAAACTTCTTTTATTCAGCGTCTCATCAAAAATGAAAACATTTTTAAAAACTACAAGGCTTATGCGTTTTAGTGGTGAAAAAATAATTTAAAAAATCGTTCTGGAAATGAGTTTACTCACAGGGTACTTTCTTTGTATACATTCGACTATACGGGCCAAGCCCGGGATTTACGGAAAATCGCGGGTTTTCGTTTTCCGACGATGAAACCTCTTTCATTAAGCGTCTCATCAAAAATGAAAACATTTTTGAAAACTACAAGTCTCATGCGTTTTAGTGTTGAAAAAAAAATTTAAAAAATCGTTCGGGAAATGAGTTTACTCCCTGGGTACTTTCTTTGTATACATTCGACTATACGGGCCAAGCCCCGGATTTACGGGAAAACGCGGGATTTCGTTTGCCGGCGATAAAACCTCTTTCATTAAGCGTCTCATCAAAAATGAAAACATTTTTGAAAACTACAAGTCTCATGCGTTTTAGTGGTGAAAAAATAATTTAAAAAATCGTTCTGGAAATGAGTTTACTCCCTGGGTACTTTCTTTGTATACTTTTGACTATACGGGCCGAGTCCGGGATTTACGGGAAATCGCGGATTTTCGTTTGCCGGCGAATAAACTTCTTTTATTCACCGTCCCATCAAATATGAAAATACTTTTAAAAACTACAAGTCTCATGCGTTTACTGGTAAAAAAATAATATAAAAATTCGTTCGGGAAATGAGTTTACTCCCTGGGTACTTTCTTTGTATACTTTTGACTATACGGGCCAAGCCCGGGATTTACGGGAAATCGCGGGTTTTCGTTTGCCTGCGATTAAACTTCTTTTATTCAGCGTCTCATCAAAAATGAAAACATTTTTAAAAACTACAAGTCTTATGCGTTTTATTGGTGAAAAAATAATTTAAAAAATCGTTCTGGAAATGTTTTTACTCCCTGGGTACTTTCTTTGTATACTTTTGACTATACGGGCCGAGTCCGGGATTTACGGGAAATCGCAGGTTTTCGTTTGCCGGCGATTAAACTACTTTTATTCAGCGTCTGATCAAAAATGAAAACATTTTTGAAAACTACAAGTCTCATGCGTTTTAGTGGTGACAAAATAATTTAAAAAATCGTTTGGGAAATCAGTTTACTCCCTGGGTACTTTCTTTGTATACTTTTGACTATACGGGCCGAGTCCAGGATTTACGGGAAATCGCAGGTTTTCGTTTGCAGGCAATTAAACTTCTTTTATTCAGCGTTTCATCAAAAATGAAAACATTTTTGAAAACTACAAGTCTCATGCGTTTTAGTGGTGAAAAAATAATTTAAAAAATCGTTCGGGAAATGAGTTTACACCCTGGGTACTCTCTTTGTATATTTTTGACTATACGGGCCGAGTCCGGGATTTACGGGAAATTGCGGGTTTTCGTTTGCCGGCGATTAAACTTCTTTTATTCAGCGTCTCATCAAAAATGAAAATATTTTTGAAAACTACAAGTCTCATACGTTTTAGTGGTGAAAAAATAATTTAAAAATTCGTTCGGGAAATGAGTTTACTCACTGGGTACTTTCCTTGTATACTTTTAACTATACGGGCCGAGTCCGGGATTTACGGGAAATCGCGGGTTTTCGTTTGCCGGCGATTAAACTTCTTTTATTCAGCGTCTCATCAAAAATGAAAACATTTTTAAAAACTACAAGTCTCATGGGCTTTAGTGGTGAAATAATAATTTGAAAAATCGTTTGGGAAATGAGTTTACTCCCTGGGTACTTTCTTTGTATACTTTTGAAAACTACAAGTCTCATGCGTTTTAGTGGTGAAAAAAAAATTTGAAAAATCGTTCGGGAAATGAGTTTACTCCCTGGGTACTTTCTTTGTATACATTCGACTATACGGGCCAAGCCTCGGATTTACGGGAAAACGCGGGATTTCGTTTGCCGGCGATAAAACCTCTTTCATTAAGCGTCTCATCAAAAATGAAAACATTTTTGAAAACTACAAGTCTCATGCGTTTTAGTGGTGAAAAAATAATTTAAAAAATCGTTCGGGAAATGAGTTTACTCCCTGGGTACTTTCTTTGTATACTTTTGACTATACGGGCCGAGTCCAGGATTTACGGGAAATCGCGGACTTTCGTTTGCCGGCGATTAAACTTCTTTTATTCAGCGTCTCATCAAAAATGAAAACATTTTTAAAAACTACAAGTCTCATGCGTTTTAGTGGTGAAAAAAAAATTTAAAAAATCGTTCGGGAAATGCGTTTACTCCCTGGGTACTTTCTTTGTGTACATTCGACTATACGGGCCAAGCCCCGGATTTACGGGAAAACGCGGGATTTCGTTTGCCGGCGATAAAACCTCTTTCATTAAGCGTCTCATCAAAAATGAAAACATTTTTGAAAACTACAAGTCTCATGCGTTTTAGTGGTGAAAAAATAATTTAAAAAATCGTTCGGGAAATGAGTTTACTCCCTGGGTACTTTCTTTGTATACTTTTGACTATACGGGCCGAGTCCGGGATTTACGGGAAATCGCGGATTTTCGTTTGCCGGCGAATAAACTTCTTTTATTCACCGTCCCATCAAATATGAAAATACTTTTAAAAACTACAAGTCTCATGCGTTTAGGGGTAAAAAAATAATATAAAAATTCGTTCGGGAAATGAGTTTACTCCCTGGGTACTTTCTTTGTATACTTTTGACTATACGAGCCAAGCCCGGGATTTACGGGAAATCGCGGGTTTTCGTTTGCCTGCGATTAAACTTCTTTTATTCAGCGTCTCATCAAAAATGAAAACATTTTTAAAAACTACAAGTCTTATGCGTTTTATTGGTGAAAAAATAATTTAAAAAATCGTTCTGGAAATGGTTTTACTCCCTGGGTACTTTCTTTGTATACTTTTGACTATACGGGCCGAGTCCGGGATTTACGGGAAATCGCAGGTTTTCGTTTGCCGGCGATTAAACTACTTTTATTCAGCGTCTGATCAAAAATGAAAACATTTTTGAAAACTACAAGTCTCATGCGTTTTAGTGGTGACAAAATAATTTAAAAAATCGTTCGGGAAATGAGTTTACACCCTGGGTACTCTCTTTGTATACTTTTGAGTCCGGGATTTACGGGAAATCGCAGGTTTTCGTTTGCCGGCGATTAAACTACTTTTATTCAGCGTCTGATCAAAAATGAAAACATTTTTGAAAACTACAAGTCTCATGCGTTTTAGTGGTGACAAAATAATTTAAAAAATCGTTCGGGAAATGAGTTTACTCCCTGGGTACTTTCTTTGTATACTTTTGACTATACGGGCCAAGCCCGGGATTTACGGGAAATCGCGGGTTTTCGTTTGCCTGCGATTAAACTTCTTTTATTCAGCGTCTCATCAAAAATGAAAACATTTTTAAAAACTACAAGTCTTATGCGTTTTATTGGTGAAAAAATAATTTAAAAAATCGTTCTGGAAATGGTTTTACTCCCTGGGTACTTTCTTTGTATACTTTTGACTATACGGGCCGAGTCCGGGATTTACGGGAAATCGCAGGTTTTCGTTTGCCGGCGATTAAACTACTTTTATTCAGCGTCTGATCAAAAATGAAAACATTTTTGAAAACTACAAGTCTCATGCGTTTTAGTGGTGACAAAATAATTTAAAAAATCGTTTGGGAAATCAGTTTACTCCCTGGGTACTTTCTTTGTATACTTTTGACTATACGGGCCGAGTCCGGGATTTACGGGAAATCGCAGGTTTTCGTTTGCAGGCAATTAAACTTCTTTTATTCAGCGTTTCATCAAAAATGAAAACATTTTTGAAAACTACAAGTCTCATGCGTTTTAGTGGTGAAAAAATAATTTAAAAAATCGTTCGGGAAATGAGTTTACACCCTGGGTACTCTCTTTGTATATTTTTGACTATACGGGCCGAGTCCGGGATTTACGGGAAATTGCGGGTTTTCGTTTGCCGGCGATTAAACTTCTTTTATTCAGCGTCTCATCGAAAATGAAAATATTTTTGAAAACTACAAGTCTCATACGTTTTAGTGGTGAAAAAATAATTTAAAAATTCGTTCGGGAAATGAGTTTACTCACTGGGTACTTTCCTTGTATACTTTTAACTATACGGGCCGAGTCCGGGATTTACGGGAAATCGCGGGTTTTCGTTTGCCGGCGATTAAACTTCTTTTATTCAGCGTCTCATCAAAAATGAAAACATTTTTAAAAACTACAAGTCTCATGGGCTTTAGTGGTGAAATAATAATTTGAAAAATCGTTTGGGAAATGAGTTTACTCCCTGGGTACTTTCTTTGTATACTTTTGAAAACTACAAGTCTCATGCGTTTTAGTGGTGAAAAAAAAATTTGAAAAATCGTTCGGGAAATGAGTTTACTCCCTGGGTACTTTCTTTGTATACATTCGACTATACGGGCCAAGCCCCGGATTTACGGGAAAACGCGGGATTTCGTTTGCCGGCGATAAAACCTCTTTCATTAAGCGTCTCATCAAAAATGAAAACATTTTTGAAAACTACAAGTCTCATGCGTTTTAGTGGTGAAAAAATAATTTAAAAAATCGTTCGGGAAATGAGTTTACTCCCTGGGTACTTTCTTTGTATACTTTTGACTATACGGGCCGAGTCCAGGATTTACGGGAAATCGCGGACTTTCGTTTGCCGGCGATTAAACTTCTTTTATTCAGCGTCTCATCAAAAATGAAAACATTTTTAAAAACTACAAGTCTCATGCGTTTTAGTGGTGAAAAAAAAATTTAAAAAATCGTTCGGGAAATGAGTTTACTCCCTGGGTACTTTCTTTGTATACATTCGACTATACGGGCCAAGCCCCGGATTTACGGGAAAACGCGGGATTTCGTTTGCCGGCGATAAAACCTCTTTCATTAAGCGTCTCATCAAAAATGAAAAAAATTTTGAAAACTACAAGTCTCATGCGTTTTAGTGGTGAAAAAATAATTTAAAAAATCGTTCTGGAAATGAGTTTACTCCCTGGGTACTTTCTTTGTATACTTTTGACTATACGGGCCGAGTCCGGGATTTACGGGAAATCGCGGATTTTCGTTTGCCGGCGAATAAACTTCTTTTATTCACCGTCCCATCAAATATGAAAATACTTTTAAAAACTACAAGTCTCATGCGTTTAGGGGTAAAAAAATAATATAAAAATTCGTTCGGGAAATGAGTTTACTCCCTGGGTACTTTCTTTGTATACTTTTGACTATACGGGCCAAGCCCGGGATTTACGGGAAATCGCGGGTTTTCGTTTGCCGGCGATTAAACTTCTTTTATTCAGCGTCTCATCAAAAATGAAAACATTTTTAAAAACTACAAGTCTCATGGGCTTTAGTGGTGAAATAATAATTTGAAAAATCGTTTGGGAAATGAGTTTACTCCCTGGGTACTTTCTTTGTATACTTTTGAAAACTACAAGTCTCATGCGTTTTAGTGGTGAAAAAAAAATTTGAAAAATCGTTCGGGAAATGAGTTTACTCCCTGGGTACTTTCTTTGTATACATTCGACTATACGGGCCAAGCCCCGGATTTACGGGAAAACGCGGGATTTCGTTTGCCGGCGATAAAACCTCTTTCATTAAGCGTCTCATCAAAAATGAAAACATTTTTGAAAACTACAAGTCTCATGCGTTTTAGTGGTGAAAAAATAATTTAAAAAATCGTTCGGGAAATGAGTTTACTCCCTGGGTACTTTCTTTGTATACTTTTGACTATACGGGCCGAGTCCAGGATTTACGGGAAATCGCGGACTTTCGTTTGCCGGCGATTAAACTTCTTTTATTCAGCGTCTCATCAAAAATGAAAACATTTTTAAAAACTACAAGTCTCATGCGTTTTAGTGGTGAAAAAAAAAATTAAAAAATCATTCGGGAAATGAGTTTACTCCCTGGGTAATTTCTTTGTATACATTCGACTATACGGGCCAAGCCCCGGATTTACGGGAAAACGCGGGATTTCGTTTGCCGGCGATAAAACCTCTTTCATTAAGCGTCTCATCAAAAATGAAAACAATTTTGAAAACTACAAGTCTCATGCGTTTTAGTGGTGAAAAAATAATTTAAAAAATCGTTCTGGAAATGAGTTTACTCCCTGGGTACTTTCTTTGTATACTTTTGACTATACGGGCCGAGTCCGGGATTTACGGGAAATCGCGGATTTTCGTTTGCCGGCGAATAAACTTCTTTTATTCACCGTCCCATCAAATATGAAAATACTTTTAAAAACTACAAGTCTCATGCGTTTAGGGGTAAAAAAATAATATAAAAATTCGTTCGGGAAATGAGTTTACTCCCTGGGTACTTTCTTTGTATACTTTTGACTATACGGGCCAAGCCCGGGATTTACGGGAAATCGCGGGTTTTCGTTTGCCTGCGATTAAACTTCTTTTATTCAGCGTCTCATCAAAAATGAAAACATTTTTAAAAACTACAAGTCTTATGCGTTTTATTGGTGAAAAAATAATTTAAAAAATCGTTCTGGAAATGGTTTTACTCCCTGGGTACTTTCTTTGTATACTTTTGACTATACGGGCCGAGTCCGGGATTTACGGGAAATCGCAGGTTTTCGTTTGCCGGCGATTAAACTACTTTTATTCAGCGTCTGATCAAAAATGAAAACATTTTTGAAAACTACAAGTCTCATGCGTTTTAGTGGTGACAAAATAATTTAAAAAATCGTTCGGGAAATGAGTTTACACCCTGGGTACTCTCTTTGTATACTTTTGACTATACGGGCCGAGTCCGGGATTTACGGGAAATTGCGGGTTTTCGTTTGCCGGCGATTAAACTTCTTTTATTCAGCGTCTCATCAAAAATGAAAATATTTTTGAAAACTACAAGTCTCATACGTTTTATTGGTGAAAAAATAATTTAAAAAATCGTTCTGGAAATGGTTTTACTCCCTGGGTACTTTCTTTGTATACTTTTGACTATACGGGCCGAGTCCGGGATTTACGGGAAATCGCAGGTTTTCGTTTGCCGGCGATTAAACTACTTTTATTCAGCGTCTGATCAAAAATGAAAACATTTTTGAAAACTACAAGTCTCATGCGTTTTAGTGGTGACAAAATAATTTAAAAAATCGTTTGGGAAATGAGTTTACTCCCTGGGTACTTTCTTTGTATACTTTTGACTATACGGGCCGAGTCCGGGATTTACGGGAAATCGCAGGTTTTCGTTTGCAGGCAATTAAACTTCTTTTATTCAGCGTTTCATCAAAAATGAAAACATTTTTAAAAACTACAAGTCTCATGCGTTTTAGTGGTGAAAAAATAATTTAAAAAATCGTTCGGGAAATGAGTTTACACCCTGGGTACTCTCTTTGTATACTTTTGACTATACGGGCCGAGTCCGGGATTTACGGGAAATTGCGGGTTTTCGTTTGCCGGCGATTAAACTTCTTTTATTCAGCGTCTCATCAAAAATGAAAATATTTTTGAAAACTACAAGTCTCATACGTTTTAGTGGTGAAAAAATAATTTAAAAATTCGTTCGGGAAATGAGTTTACTCACTGGGTACTTTCCTTGTATACTTTTAACTATACGGGCCGAGTCCGGGATTTACGGGAAATAGCGGGTTTTCGTTTGCCGGCGATTAAACTTCTTTTATTCAGCGTCTCATCAAAAATGAAAACATTTTTAAAAACTACAAGTCTCATGGGCTTTAGTGGTGAAATAATAATTTGAAAAATCGTTTGGGAAATGAGTTTACTCCCTGGGTACTTTCTTTGTATACTTTTGAAAACTACAAGTCTCATGCGTTTTAGTGGTGAAAAAAAAATTTGAAAAATCGTTCGGGAAATGAGTTTACTCCCTGGGTACTTTCTTTGTATACATTCGACTATACGGGCCAAGCCCCGGATTTACGGGAAAACGCGGGATTTCGTTTGCCGGCGATAAAACCTCTTTCATTAAGCGTCTCATCAAAAATGAAAACATTTTTGAAAACTACAAGTCTCATGCGTTTTAGTGGTGACAAAATAATTTAAAAAATCGTTCGGGAAATGAGTTTACACCCTGGGTACTCTCTTTGTATACTTTTGACTATACGGGCCGAGTCCGGGATTTACGGGAAATTGCGGGTTTTCGTTTGCCGGCGATTAAACTTCTTTTATTCAGCGTCTCATCAAAAATGAAAATATTTTTGAAAACTACAAGTCTCATACGTTTTATTGGTGAAAAAATAATTTAAAAAATCGTTCTGGAAATGGTTTTACTCCCTGGGTACTTTCTTTGTATACTTTTGACTATACGGGCCGAGTCCGGGATTTACGGGAAATCGCAGGTTTTCGTTTGCCGGCGATTAAACTACTTTTATTCAGCGTCTGATCAAAAATGAAAACATTTGTGAAAACTACAAGTCTCATGCGTTTTAGTGGTGACAAAATAATTTAAAAAATCGTTTGGGAAATGAGTTTACTCCCTGGGTACTTTCTTTGTATACTTTTGACTATACGGGCCGAGCCCGGGATTTACGGGAAATCGCAGGTTTTCGTTTGCAGGCAATTAAACTTCTTTTATTCAGCGTTTCATCAAAAATGAAAACATTTTTGAAAACTACAAGTCTCATGCGCTTTAGTGGTGAAAAAATAATTTAAAAAATCGTTCGGGAAATGAGTTTACACCCTGGGTACTCTCTTTGTATACTTTTGACTATACGGGCCGAGTCCGGGATTTACGGGAAATTGCGGGTTTTCGTTTGCCGGCGATTAAACTTCTTTTATTCAGCGTCTCATCAAAAATGAAAATATTTTTGAAAACTACAAGTCTCATACGTTTTAGTGGTGAAAAAATAATTTAAAAATTCGTTCGGGAAATGAGTTTACTCACTGGGTACTTTCCTTGTATACTTTTAACTATACGGGCCGAGTCCGGGATTTACGGGAAATCGCGGGTTTTCGTTTGCCGGCTATTAAACTGCTTTTCTTCAGCGTCTCATAAAAATGAAAACATTTTTGAAAACTACAAGTCTCATGCGTTTTAGTGGTGAAATAATAATTTAAAAAACCGTTTAGGAAATGAGTTTACTCCCTGGGTACTTTCTTTGTATACTTTTGAAAACTACAAGTCTCATGCGTTTTAGTGGTGAAAAAAAAATTTAAAATATCGTTCGGGAAATGAGTTTACTCCCTGGGTACTTTCTTTGTATACATTCGACTATACGGGCCAAGCCCCGGATTTACGGGAAAACGCGGGATTTCGTTTGCCGGCGATAAAACCTCTTTCATTAAGCGTCTCATCAAAAATGAAAACATTTTTGAAAACTACAAGTCTCATGCGTTTTAGTGGTGAAAAAATAATTTAAAAAATCGTTCGGGAAATGAGTTTACTCCCTGGGTACTTTCTTTGTATACTTTTGACTATACGGGCCGAATCCGGGATTTACGGGAAATTGCGGATTTTCGTTTGCCGGCGAATAAACTTCTTTTATTCAGCGTCTCATCAAATATGAAAATACTTTTGAAAACTACAAGTCTCATGCGTTTAGTGGTAAAAAAATAATATAAAAAATCGTTCGGGAAATGAGTTTACTCCTTGGGTACTTTCTTTGTATACTATGGACTATACGGGCCAGGCCCGGGATTTACGGGAAATCGCGGGTTTTCGTTTGCCGGCGATTAAACTGCTTTTATTCAGCGTCTCATCAAAAATGAAAACATTTTTGAAAACTACAAGTCTCATGCGTTTTAGTGGTGAAATAATAATTTAAAAAACCGTTTGGGAAATGAGTTTACTCCCTGGGTACTTTCTTTGTATACTTTTGACTATACGGGTCGAGTCCAGGATTTACGGGAAATCGCAGGTTTTCGTTTGCCGGCGATTAAACTTCTTTTATTCAGCGTCTCATCAAAAATGAAAAAATTTTTAAAAACTACAAGTCTCATGCGTTTTAGTGGTGAAAAAGTAATTTAAAAAATCGTTCGGGAAATGAGTTTACTCCCTGGGTACTTTCTTTGTATACTTTTGACTATACGGGCCAAGCCCGGGAATTACGGGAAATCGCGGATTTTCGTTTGCCGGCGATTAAACTTCTTTTATTCAGCGTCTCATCAAAAATGAAAACATTTTTGAAAACTACAAGTCTCATGCGTTTTAGTGGTGAAAAAATAATTTAAAAAATCGTTCGGGAAATGAGTTTACTCCCTGGGTACTTTCTTTGTATACTTTTGACTATACGGGCCGAGTCCGGGATTTACGGGAAATCGCGGAATTTCGTTTGCCGGCGATTAAACTTCTTTTATTCAGCGTCCCATCAAATATGAAAATATTTTTGAAAACTACAAGTCTCATGCGTTTAGTGGTAAAAAAATAATATAAAAAATCGTTCGGGAAATGAGTTTACTCCCTGGGTACTTTCTTTGTATACTTTTGACTATACGGGCCAAGCCCGGGAATTACGGGAAATCGCGGGTTTTCGTTTGCCGGCGATTAAACTTCTTTTATTCAGCGTCTCATCAAAAATGAAAACATTTTTAAAAACTACAAGTCTCATGCGTTTTAGTGGTGAAAAAATAATATAAAAAATCGTTCGGGAAATGAGTTTACTCCCTGGGTACTTTCTTTGTATACTTTTGACTATACGGGCCGAGTCCGGGATTTACGGGAAATCGCGGATTTTCGTTTGCCGGCGATTAAACTTCTTTTATTCAGCGTCCCATCAAATATGAAAATATTTTTGAGAACTACAAGTCTCATGCGTTTAGTGGTAAAAAAATAATATAAAAAATCGTTCGGGAAATGAGTTTACTCCCTGGGTACTTTCTTTGTATACTTTTGACTATACGGGCCAAGCCCGGGATTTACGGGAAATCGCGGGTTTTCGTTTGCCGGCGATTAAACTTCTTTTATTCAGCGTCTCATCAAAAATGAAAACATTTTTAAAAACTAAAAGTCTTATGCGTTTTAGTGGTGAAAAAATAATTTAAAAAATCGTTCTGGAAATGAGTTTACTCCCTGGGTACTTTCTTTGTATACTTTTGACTATACGGGCCGAGTCCGGGATTTAGGGAAATCGCAGGTTTTCGTTTGCCGGCGATTAAACTGCTTTTATTCAGCGTCTCATCAAAAATGAAAACATTTTTGAAATCTACAAGTCTCATGCGTTTTAGTGGTGAAAAAATAATTTAAAAAATCGTTCGAGAAATGAGTTTACTCCCTGGGTACTTTCTTTGTATACTTTTGACTATACGGGCAAAGCCGGGATTTACGGGAAATCGCGGGTTTTCGTTTGCCGGCTATTAAACTTCTTTCATTCAGCGTCTCATCAAAAATGAATACATTTTTAAAAACTACAAGTCTTATGCGTTTTAGTGGTTAAAAAATAATTTAAAAAATCGTTCTGGAAATGCGTTTACTCACAGGGTACTTTCTTTGTATACATTCGACTATACGTGCCAAGCCCGGGATTTACGGGAAATCGCGGGTTTTCGTTTGCCGGCGATTAAACTTCTTTTATTCAGCGTCTCATCAAAAATAAAAACATTTTCGAAAACTACAAGTCTCATGCGTTTTAGTGGTGAAAAAATAATTTAAAAAATCGTTCGGGAAATGAGTTTACTCCCTGGGAACTTTCTTTGTATACTTTTGACTATACGGGCCAAGCCCGGGAATTACGGGAAATCGCGGGTTTTTGTTTGCCGGCGATTAAACTTCTTTTATTCAGCGTCTCATCAAAAATGAAAACATTTTTAAAAACTACAAGTCTCATGCGTTTTAGTGGTGAAAAAATAATTAAAAAATCGTTCGGGAAATGAGTTTACTCCCTGGGTACTTTCTTTGTATACTTTTGACTATACGGGCCGAGTCCGGGATTTACGGGAAATCGCGGATTTTCGTTTGCCCGGGATTAAACTTCTTTTATTCAGCGTCCCATCAAATATGAAAATATTTTTGAAAACTACAAGTCTCATGCGTTTAGTGGTAAAAAAATAATATAAAAAATCGTTCGGGAAATGAGTTTACTCCCTGGGTACTTTCTTTGTATACTTTTGACTATACGGGCCAAGCCCGGGATTTACGGGAAATCGCGGGTTTTCGTTTGCCGGCGATTAAACTTCTTTTATTCAGCGTCTCATCAAAAATGAAAACATTTTTAAAAACTACAAGTCTTATGCGTTTTAGTGGTGAAAAAATAATTTAAAAAATCGTTCTGGAAATGAGTTTACTCCCTGGGTACTTTCTTTGTATACTTTTGACTATACGGGCCGAGTCCGGGATTTAGGGAAATCGCAGGTTTTAGTTTGCCGGCGATTAAACTGCTTTTATTCAGCGTCTCATCAAAAATGAAAACATTTTTGAAAACTACAAGTCTCATGCGTTTTAGTGGTGAAAAAATAATTTAAAAAATTGTTCGGGAAATGAGTTTACTCCCTGGGTACTTTCTTTGTATACTTTTTGACTATACGGGCAAAGCCGGGATTTACGGGAAATCGCGGGTTTTCGTTTGCCGGCGATTAAACTTCTTTTATTCAGCGTCTCATCAAAAATGGATACATTTTTAAAAACTACAAGTCTTATGCGTTTTAGTGGTGAAAAAATAATTTTAAAAAATCGTTCTGGAAATGCGTTTACTCACAGGGTACTTTCTTTGTATACATTCGACTATACGTGCCAAGCCCGGGATTTACGGGAAATCGCAGATTTTCGTTTGCCGGCGATTAAACTTCTTTTATTCAGCGTCCCATCAAATATGAAAATATTTTTGAAAACTACAAGTCTCATGCGTTTAGTGGTAAAAAAATAATATAAAAAATCTTTCGGGAAATGAGTTTACTCCCTGGTACTTTCTTTGTATACTTTTGACTATACGGGCCAAGCCCGGGATTTACGGGAAATCGCGGGTTTTCGTTTGCCGGCGATTAAACTTCTTTTATTCAGCGTCTCATCAAAAATGAAAACATTTTTAAAAACTACAAGTCTTATGCGTTTTAGTGGTGAAAAAATAATTTAAAAAATCGTTCTGGAAATGAGTTTACTCCCTGGGTACTTTCTTTGTATACTTTTGACTATACGGGCCGAGTCCGGGATTTAGGGAAATCGCAGGTTTTCGTTTGCCGGCGATTAAACTGCTTTTATTCAGCGTCTCATCAAAAATGAAAACATTTTTGAAAACTACAAGTCTCATGCGTTTTAGTGGTGAAAAAATAATTTAAAAAATCGTTCGGGAAAAGAGTTTACTCCCTGGGTACTTTTTTGTATACTTTTGACTATACGGGCAAAGCCAGGATTTACGGGAAATCGCGGGTTTTCGTTTGCCGGCGATTAAACTTCTTTTATTCAGCGTCTCATCAAAAATGAATACATTTTTAAAAACTACAAGTCTTATGCGTTTTAGTGGTGAAAAAATAATTTAAAAAATCGTTCTGGAAATGCGTTTACTCACAGGGTACTTTCTTTGTATACATTCGACTATACGTGCCAAGCCCGGGATTTACGGGAAATCGCGGGTTTTCGTTTGCCGGCGATTAAACTTCTTTTATTCAGCGTCTCATCAAAAATGAAAACATTTTTGAAAACTACAAGTCTCCAGCGTTTTAGTGGTGAAAAAATAATTTAAAAAATCGTTCGGGAAATGAGTTTACTCCCTGGGAACTTTCTTTGTATACTTTTGACTATACGGGCCGAGTACGGGATTTACGGGAAATCGCGGAATTTCGTTTGCCGGCGATTAAACTTCTTTTATTCAGCGTCTCATCAAGAATGGATACATTTTTGAAAACTACAAGTCTTATGCGTTTTAGTGGTGAAAAAATAATTTAAAAAATCGTTCTGGAAATGCGTTTACTCACAGGGTACTTTCTTTGTATACATTCGACTATACGTGCCAAGCCCGGGATTTACGGGAAATCGCGGGTTTTCGTTTGCCGGCGATTAAACTTCTTTTATTCAGCGTCTCATCAAAAATGAAAACATTTTTGAAAACTACAAGTCTCATGCGTTTTAGTGGTGAAAAAATAATTTAAAAAATCATTCGGGAAATGAGTTTACTCCCTTGGTACTTTCTTTGTATACTTTTGACTATACGGGCCAAGCCGGGATTTACGGGAAATCGCGGGTTTTCGTTTGCCGGCGATTAAACTTCTTTTATTCAGCGTCTCATCAAAAATGAAAACATTTTTAAATACTACAAGTCGTATGCGTTTTAGTGGTGAAAAAATAATTTAAAAAATCGTTCTGGAAATGAGTTTACTCACAGGGTACTTTCTTTGTATACATTCGACTATACGGGCCAAGCCCGGGATTTAAGGGAAATCGCGGGTTTTCGTTTTCCTGCGATTAAATCTCTTTCATTAAGCGTCTCATCAAAAATGAAAACATTTTTGAAAACTACAAGTCTCATGCGTATTAGTGGTGAAAAAAAAATTTAAAAAATCGTTCGGGAAATGAGTTTACTCCCTGGGTACTTTCTTTGTATACATTCGACTATACGGGCCAAACCCCGGATTTACGGGAAAACGCGGGATTTCGTTTGCCGGCGATTAAACCTCTTTCATTAAGCGTCTCATCAAAAATGAAAACATTTTTGAAAACTACAAGTCTCATGCGTTTTAGTGGTGAAAAAATAATTTAAAAAATCATTCGGGAAATGAGTTTACTCCCTGGGTACTTTCTTTGTATACTTTTGACTATACGGGCCAAGCCGGGATTTACGGGAAATCGCGGGTTTTCGTTTGCCGGCGATTAAACTTCTTTTATTCAGCGTCTCATCAAAAATGAAAACATTTTTAAATACTACAAGTCGTATGCGTTTTAGTGGTGAAAAAATAATTTAAAAAATCGTTCTGGAAATGAGTTTACTCACAGGGTACTTTCTTTGTATACATTCGACTATACGGGCCAAGCCCGGGATTTAAGGGAAATCGCGGGTTTTCGTTTTCCTGCGATTAAATCTCTTTCATTAAGCGTCTCATCAAAAATGAAAACATTTTTGAAAACTACAAGTCTCATGCGTATTAGTGGTGAAAAAAAAATTTAAAAAATCGTTCGGGAAATGAGTTTACTCCCTGGGTACTTTCTTTGTATACATTCGACTATACGGGCCAAACCCCGGATTTACGGGAAAACGCGGGATTTCGTTTGCCGGCGATTAAACCTCTTTCATTAAGCGTCTCATCAAAAATGAAAACATTTTTGAAAACTACAAGTCTCATGCGTTTTAGTGGTGAAAAAATAATTTAAAAAATCGTTCGGGAAATGAGTTTACTCCCTGGGTACTTTCTTTGTATACTTTTGACTATACGGGCCGAGTCCGGGATTTGCGGGAAATCGCGGATTTTCGTTTGCCGGCGATTAAACTTCTTTTATTCAGCGTCCCATCAAATATGAAAATATTTTTGAAAACTACAAGTCTCATGCTTTTAGTGGTAAAAAAATAATATAAAAAATCGTTTGGGAAATGAGTTTACTCCCTGGGTACTTCCTTTGTATACTTTTGACTATACGGGCCAAGTCGGGATTTACGGGAAATCGCAGGTTTTCGTTTGCCGGCGATTAAACTTCTTTTATTCAGCGTCTCATCAAAAATTAAAACATTTTTAAAAACTACAAGTCTTATGCGTTTTAGTGGTGAAAAAATAATTTAAAAAATCGTTCTGGAAATGAGTTTACTCACAGGGTACTTTCTTTGTATACATGCGACTATACGTGCCAAGCCCGGGATTTACGGGAAATCGCGGGTTTTAGTTTGCCGGCGATTAAACTGCTTTTATTCAGCGTCTCATCAAAAATGAAAACATTCTTGAAAACTACAAGTCTCATGCTTTTAGTGGTAAAAAAATAATATAAAAAATCGTTCGGGAAATGAGTTCACTCCCTGGGTACTTCCTTTGTATACTTTTGACTATACGGGCCGAGTCCGGGATTTACGGGAAATCGCGGATTTTCGTTTGCCGGTGATTAAATCTCTTTCATTAAGCGTCTCATCAAAAATGAAAACATTTTTGAAAACTACAAGTCTCATGCGTATTAGTGGTGAAAAAAAAATTTAAAAAATCGTTCGGGAAATGAGTTTACTCCCTGGGTACTTTCTTTGTATACATTCGACTATACGGGCCAAACCCCGGATTTACGGGAAAACGCGGGATTTCGTTTGCCGGCGATTAAACCTCTTTCATTAAGCGTCTCATCAAAAATGAAAACATTTTTGAAAACTACAAGTCTCATGCGTTTTAGTGGTGAAAAAATAATTTAAAAAATCGTTCGGGAAATGAGTTTACTCCCTGGGTACTTTCTTTGTATACTTTTGACTATACGGGCCGAGTCCGGGATTTGCGGGAAATCGCGGATTTTCGTTTGCCGGCGATTAAACTTCTTTTATTCAGCGTCCCATCAAATATGAAAATATTTTTGAAAACTACAAGTCTCATGCTTTTAGTGGTAAAAAAATAATATAAAAAATCGTTCGGGAAATGAGTTTACTCCCTGGGTACTTCCTTTGTATACTTTTGACTATACGGCCCAAGTCGGGATTTACGGGAAATCGCAGGTTTTCGTTTGCCGGCGATTAAACTTCTTTTATTCAGCGTCTCATCAAAAATTAAAACATTTTTAAAAACTACAAGTCTTATGCGTTTTAGTGGTGAAAAAATAATTTAAAAAATCGTTCTGGAAATGAGTTTACTCACAGGGTACTTTCTTTGTATACATGCGACTATACGTGCCAAGCCCGGGATTTACGGCAAATCGCGGGTTTTAGTTTGCCGGCGATTAAACTGCTTTTATTCAGCGTCTCATCAAAAATGAAAACATTCTTGAAAACTACAAGTCTCATGCTTTTAGTGGTAAAAAAATAATATAAAAAATCGTTCGGGAAATGAGTTTACTCCCTGGGTACTTCCTTTGTATACTTTTGACTATACGGGCCGAGTCCGGGATTTACGGGAAATCGCGGATTTTCGTTTGCCGGTGATTAAACTTCTTTTATTCAGCGTCCCATCAAATATGAAAAAATTTTTGAAAACTACAAGTCTCATGCGTTTAGTGGTGAAAAAATAATTTAAAAAATCGTCCTGGAAATGAGTTTACTCACAGGGTACTTTCTTTGTATACATGCGACTATACGTGCCAAGCCCGGGATTTACGGGAAATCACGGGTTTTAGTTTGCCGGCGATTTAACTGCTTCTATTCAGCGTCTCATCAAAAATGAAAACATTCTTGAAAACTACAAGTCTCATACGTTTTAGTGGTGAAAAAATAATTTAAAAAATCGTTCGGGAAATGAGTTTACTCCCTGGGTACTTTCTTTGTATACATTCGACTATACGGGCCAAGCCCGGGATTTACGGGAAATCGCGGGTTTTCGTTTGCCGGCGATTAAACCACTTTCATTAAGCGTCTCATCAAAAATGAAAACATTTCTGAAAACTACAAGTCTCATGCGTTTTAGTGGTGAAAAAATAATTTAAAAAATCGTTCGGGAAATGAGTTTACTCCCTGGGTACTTTCTTTGTATACTTTTGAATATATGGGTCGAGTCTGGGATTTACGGGAAATCGCGGATTTTCGTTTGCCGGTGATTAAACTTCTTTTATTCAGCGTCCCATCAAATATGAAAATATTTTTGAAAACTACAAGTCTCATGCGTTTAATGGTAAAAAAATAATATAAAAAATCGTTCGGGAAATGAGTTTACTCCCTGGGTACTTTCTTTGTATACTTTTGACTATACGGGCCGAGTCCAGGATTTACGGGAAATTGCAGGGTTTCGTTTGCCGGTGATTGAACTTCTTTTATTCAGCGTCTCATCAAAAAAGAAAACATTTTTGAAAACTACAAGTCTCATGCGTTTTAGTGGTGAAAAAGTAATTTAAGAAATCGTTCGGGAAATGAGTTTACTCCCTGGGTACTTTCTTGGTATACTTTTGACTATACGGCCAAGCCCGGGATTTACCGGAACTCGCGGGTTTTCGTTTGCCGGTGATTAAACTTCTTTTATTCAGCGTCTCATCAAAAATGAAAACATTTTTGAAAACTACAAGTCTCATGCGTTTTAGTGGTGAAAAAATAATTTAAAAAATCGTTCGGGAAATGAGTTTACTCCCTGGGTACTTTCTTTGTATACTTTTGACTATACGGGCCGAGTCCGGGATTTACGGGAAATCGCGGATTTTCGTTTGCCGGCGATTAAACTTCTTTTATTGAGGGTCTCATCAAAAATGAAAACATTTTTGAAAACTACAAGTCTCATGCGTTTTAGTGGTGAAAAAATAATTTAAAAAATCGTTCGGGAAAAGAGTTTACTCCCTGGGTACTTTCTTTGTATACTTTTGACTATACGGGCAAAGCCGGGATTTACGGGAAATCGCGGGTTTTCGTTTGCCGACGATTAAACTTCTTTTATTCAGCGTCTCATCAAAAATGAATACATTTTTAAAAACTACAAGTCTTATGCGTTTTAGTGGTGAAAAAATAATTTAAAAAATCGTTCTGGAAATGCGTTTACTCACAGGGTACTTTCTTTGTATACATTCGACTATACGTGCCAACCCGGGATTTACGGGAAATCGCGGGTTTTCGTTTGCCGGCGATTAAACTTCTTTTATTCAGCGTCTCATCAAAAATGAAAACATTTTTGAAAACTACAAGTCTCATGCGTTTTAGTGGTGAAAAAATAATTTAAAAAATCGTTCGGGAAATGAGTTTACTCCCTGGGAACTTTCTTTGTATACTTTTGACTATACGGGCCGAGTCCGGGATTTACGGGAAATCGCGGAATTTCGTTTGCCGGCGATTAAACTTCTTTTATTCAGCGTCCCATCAAATATAAAAACAATTTTGAAAACTACAAGTCTCATGCGTTTTAGTGGTGAAAAAATGATTTAAAAAATTGTTCGGGAAATGAGTTTACTCCCTGGGTACTTTCTTTGTATACTTTTGACTATACGGGCAAAGCCGGGATTTACGGGAAATCGCGGGTTTTCGTTTGCCGGCGATTAAACTTCTTTTATTCAGCGTCTCATCAAAAATGGATACATTTTTAAAAACTACAAGTCTTATGCGTTTTAGTGGTGAAAAAATAATTTAAAAAATCGTTCTGGAAATGCGTTTACTCACAGGGTACTTTCTTTGTATACATTCGACTATACGTGCCAAGCCCGGGATTTACGGGAAATCGCGGGTTTTCGTTTGCCGGCGATTAAACTTCTTTTATTCAGCGTCTCATCAAAAATGAAAACATTTTTGAAAACTACAAGTCTCATGCGTTTTAGTGGTGAAAAAATAATTTATAAAATCATTCGGGAAATGAGTTTACTCCCTGGGTACTTTCTTTGTATACTTTTGACTATACGGGCCAAGCCGGGATTTACGGGAAATCGCGGGTTTTCGTTTGCCGGCGATTAAACTTCTTTTATTCAGCGTCTCATCAAAAATGAAAACATTTTTAAATACTACAAGTCTTATGCGTTTTAGTGGTGAAAAAATAATTTAAAAAATCGTTCTGGAAATGAGTTTACTCACAGGGTACTTTCTTTGTATACATTCGACTATACGGGCCAAGCCCGGGATTTAAGGGAAATCGCGGGTTTTCGTTTTCCTGCGATTAAATCTCTTTCATTAAGCGTCTCATCAGAAATAAAAACATTTTTGAAAACTACAAGTTTCATGCGTATTAGTGGTGAAAAAAAAATTTAAAAAATCGTTCGGGAAATGAGTTTACTCCCTGGGTACTTTCTTTGTATACATTCGACTATACGGGCCAAACCCCGGATTTACGGGAAAACGCGGGATTTCGTTTGCCGGCGATTAAACCTCTTTCATTAAGCGTCTCATCAAAAATGAAAACATTTTTGAAAACTACAAGTCTCATGCGTTTTAGTGGTGAAAAATTAATTTAAAAAATCGTTCGGGAAATGAGTTTACTCCCTGGGTACTTTCTTTGTATACTTTTGACTATACGGGCCGAGTCCGGGATTTGCGGGAAATCGCGGATTTTCGTTTGCCGGCGATTAAACTTCTTTTATTCAGCGTCCCATCAAATATGAAAATATTTTTGAAAACTACAAGTCTCATGCTTTTAGTGGTAAAAAAATAATATAAAAAATCGTTCAGGAAATGAGTTTACTCCCTGGGTACTTCCTTTGTATACTTTTGACTATACGGGCCAAGTCGGGATTTACGGGAAATCGCAGGTTTTCGTTTGCCGGCGATTAAACTTCTTTTATTCAGCGTCTAATCAAAAATTAAAACATTTTTAAAAACTACAAGTCTTATGCGTTTTAGTGGTGAAAAAATAATTTAAAAAATCGTTCTGGAAATGAGTTTACTCACAGGGTACTTTCTTTGTATACATGCGACTATACGTGCCAAGCCCGGGATTTACGGGAAATCGCGGGTTTTAGTTTGCCGGCGATTAAACTGCTTTTATTCAGCGTCTCATCAAAAATGAAAACATTCTTGAAAACTACAAGTCTCATGCGTTTTAGTGGTGAAAAAAAAATTTAAAAAATCGTTCGGGAAATGAGTTTACTCCCTGGTTACTTTCTTTGTATACTTTTGACTATACGGGCCGAGTCCGGGATTTACGGGAAATTGCGGATTTTCGTTTGCCGGTGATTAAACTTCTTTTATTCAGCGTCCCATCAAATATGAAAATATTTTTGAAAATTACAAGTCTCATGCGTTTAGTGGTGAAAAAATAATTTAAAAAATCGTCCTGGAAATGAGTTTACTTACAGGCTACTTTCTTTGTATACATGCGACTATACGTGCCAAGCCCGGGATTTACGGGAAATCGCGGGTTTTAGTTTGCCGGCGATTTAACTGCTTTTATTCAGCGTCTCATCAAAAATGAAAACATTCTTGAAAACTACAAGTCTCATGCGTTTTAGTGGTGAAAAAATAATTTAAAAAATCGTTCGGGAAATGAGTTTACTCCCTGGGTACTTTCTTTGTATACTTTTGACTATATGGGTCGAGTCTGGGATTTACGGGAAATCGCGGATTTTCGTTTGCCGGTGATTAAACTTCTTTTATTCAGCGTCCCATCAAATATGAAAATATTTTTGAAAACTACAAGTCTCATGCGTTTAGTGGTAAAAAAATAATATAAAAAATCGTTCGGGAAATGAGTTTACTCCCTGGGTACTTTCTTTGTATACTTTTGACTATACGGGCCGAGTCCAGGATTTACGGGAAATCGCAGGGTTTCGTTTGCCGGCGATTGAACTTCTTTTATTCAGCGTCCCATCAAAAAAGAAAACATTTTTGAAAACTACAAGTCTCATGCGTTTTAGTGGTGAATAAGTAATTTAAGAAATCGTTCGGGAAATGAGTTTACTCCCTGGGTACTTTCTTGGTATACTTTTGACTATACGGCCAAGCCCGGGATTTACCGGAACTCGCGGGTTTTCGTTTGCCGGTGATTAAACTTCTTTTATTCAGCGTCTCATCAAAAATGAAAACATTTTTGAAAACTACAAGTCTCATGCGTTTTAGTGGTGAAAAAATAATTTAAAAAATCGTTCGGGAAATGAGTTTACTCCCTGGGTACTTTCTTTGTATACTTTTGACTATACGGGCCGAGTCCGGGATTTACGGGAAATCGCGCATTTTCGTTTGCCGGCGATTAAACTTCTTTTATTGAGGGTCTCATCAAAAATGAAAACATTTTTGAAAACTACAAGTCTCATGCGTTTTAGTGGTGAAATAATAATTTAAAAAATCGTTCGGGAAATGAGTTTACTCCCTGGGTACTTTCTTTGTATACTTTGGACTATACGGGCCGAGTCCGGGATTTACGGGAAATCGCGGATTTTCGTTTGCCGGCGATTAAACTTCTTTTATTCAGCGTCCCATCAAATATGAAAATATTTTTGAAAACTACAAGTCTCATGCGTTTAGTGGTAAAAAAATAATATAAAAAATCGTTCGGGAAATGAGTTTACTCCCTGGGTACTTTCTTTGTATATATTTGACTATACGGGCCGAGTCCGGGATTTACAGGAAATCGCAGGTTTTCGTTTGCCGGCGATTAAACTGCTTTTATTCAGCGTCTCATCAAAAATGAAAACATTTTTGAAAACTACAAGTCTCATGCGTTTTAGTGGTGAAAAAATAATTTAAAAAATCGTTCGGGAAATGAGTTTACTCCCTGGGTACTTTCTTTGTATACTTTTGACTATACGGGCCAAACCCCGGATTTACGGGAAAACGCCGGATTTCGTTTGCCGGCGATTAAACCTCTTTCATTAAGCGTCTCATCAAAAATGAAAACATTTTTGAAAACTACAAGTCTCATGCGTTTTAGTGGTGAAAGAATAATTTAAAAAATCGTTCGGGAAATGAGTTTACTCCCTGGGTACTTTCTTTGTATACTTTTGACTATACGGGCCGAGTCCGGGATTTGCGGGAAATCGCGGATTTTCGTTTGCCGGCGATTAAACTTCTTTTATTCAGCGTCCCATCAAATATGAAAATATTTTTGAAAACTACAAGTCTCATGCTTTTAGTGGTAAAAAAATAATATAAAAAATCGTTCGGGAAATGAGTTTACTCCCTGGGTACTTCCTTTGTATTTTTTTGACTATACGGGCCAAGTCGGGATTTACGGGAAATCGCAGGTTTTCGTTTGCCGGCGATTAAACTTCTTTTATTCAGCGTCTCATCAAAAATTAAAACATTTTTAAAAACTACAAGTCTTATGCGTTTTAGTGGTGAAAAAATAATTTAAAAAATCGTTCTGGAAATGAGTTTACTCACAGGGTACTTTCTTTGTATACATGCGACTATACGTGCCAAGCCCGGGATTTACGGGAAATCGCGGGTTTTAGTTTGCCGGCGATTAAACTGCTTTTTTTCAGCGTCTCATCAAAAATGAAAACATTCTTGAAAACTACAAGTCTCATGCGTTTTAGTGGTGAAAAAATAATTTAAAAAATCGTTCGGGAAATGAGTTTAATCCCTGGGTACTTTCTTTGTATACTTTCGACTATATGGGCCGAGTCCGGGATTTACGGGAAATCGCGGATTTTCGTTTGCCGGTGATTAAACTTCTTTTATTCAGCGTCCCATCAAATATGAAAATATTTTTGAAAACTACAAGTCTCATGCGTTTAGTGGTAAAAAAATAATATAAAAAATCGTTCGGGAAATGAGTTTACTCCCTGGGTACTTTCTTTGTATACTTTTGACTATACGGGCCGAGTCCGGGATTTACGGGAAATCGCGGATTTTCGTTTGCCGGCGATTAAACTTCTTTTATTCAGCGTCCCATCAAATATGAAAATATTTTTGAAAACTACAAGTCTCATGCGTTTAGTGGTAAAAAAATAATATAAAAAATCGTTCGGGAAATGAGTTTACTCCCTGGGTACTTTCTTTGTATACTTTTGACTATACGGGCCGAGTCCAGGATTTACGGGAAATCGCGGGTTTTCGTTTGCCGGCGATTAAACTTCTTTTATTGAGTATCTCATCAAAAATGAAAACATTTTTGAAAACTACAAGTCTCATGCGTTTTAGTGGTGAAAAAATAATTTAAAAAATCGTTCGGGAAATGAGTTTACTCCCTGGGTACTTTCTTTGTATACTTTTGACTATACGGCCAAGCCCAGGATTTACGGGAAATCGCGGGTTTTCGTTTGCCGGCGATTAAACTTCTTTTATTCAGCGTCTCATCAAAAATGAAAACATTTTTGAAAACTACAAGTCTCATGCGTTTTAGTGGTGAAAAAATAATTTAAAAAATCGTTCGGGAAATGAGTTTACTCCCTGGGTACTTTCTTTGTATACTTTTGACTATACGGGCCGAGTCCGGGATTTACGGGAAATCGCGGATTTTCGTTTGCCAGCGATTAAACTTCTTTTATTCAGCGTCCCATCAAATATGAAAATATTTTTGAAAACTACAAGTCTCATGCTTTTAGTGGTAAAAAAATAATATAAAAAATCGTTCGGGAAATGAGTTTACTCCCTGGGTACTTCCTTTGTATACTTTTGACTATACGGGCCAAGTCGGGATTTACGGGAAATCGCAGGTTTTCGTTTGCCGGCGATTAAACTTCTTTTATTCAGCGTCTCATCAAAAATGAAAACATTTTTAAAAACTACAAGTCTTATCCGTTTTAGTGGTGAAAAAGTAATTTAAGAAATCGTTCGGGAAATGAGTTTACTTCCTGGGTACTTTCTTTGTATACTTTTGACTATACAGGCTAAGCCCGGGATTTACGGGAAATCGCGGGTTTTCGTTTGCCGGCGATTAAACTTCTTTTATTCAGCGTCTCATCAAAAATGAAAACATTTTTGAAAACTACAAGTCTCATGCGTTTTAGTGGTGAAAAAATAATTTAAAAAATCGTTCGGGAAATGAGTCTACTCCCTGGGTACTTTCTTTGTATACTTTTGACTATACGGGCCGAGTCCGGGATTTACGGGAAATCGCAGGTTTTCGTTTGCCGGCGATTAAACTTCTTTTATTCAGCGTCTCATCAAAAATTAAAACATTTTTAAAAACTACAAGTCTTATGCGTTTTAGTGGTGAAAAAATAATTTAAAAAATCGTTCTGGAAATGAGTTTACTCACAGGGTACTTTCTTTGTATACATGCGACTATACGTGCCAAGCCCGGGATTTACGGGAAATCGCGGGTTTTAGTTTGCCGGCGATTAAACTGCTTTTATTCAGCGTCTCATCAAAAATGAAAACATTCTTGAAAACTACAAGTCTCATGCGTTTTAGTGGTGAAAAAAAAATTTAAAAAATCGTTCGGGAAATGAGTTTACTCCCTGGTTACTTTCTTTGTATACTTTTGACTATACGGGCCGAGTCCGGGATTTACGGGAAATCGCGGATTTTCGTTTGCCGGTGATAAAACTTCTTTTATTCAGCGTCCCATCAAATATGAAAATATTTTTGAAAACTACAAGTCTCATGCGTTTAGTGGTGAAAAAATAATTTAAAAAATCGTCCTGGAAATGAGTTTACTCACAGGGTACTTTCTTTGTATACATGCGACTATACGGGCCGAGTCCGGGATTTACGGGAAATCGCGGATTTTCGTTTGCCGACGATTAAACTTCTTTTATTCAGCGTCCCATCAAATATGAAAATATTTTTGAAAACTACAAGTCTCATGCGTTTAGTGGTAAAAAAATAATATAAAAAATCGTTCGGGAAATGAGTTTACTCCCTGGGTACTTTCTTTGTATACTTTTGACTATACGGGCCGAGTCCAGGATTTACGGGAAATCGCGGGTTTTCGTTTGCCGGCGATTAAACTTCTTTTATTGAGTATCTCATCAAAAATGAAAACATTTTTGAAAACTACAAGTCTCATGCGTTTTAGTGGTGAAAAAATAATTTAAAAAATCGTTCGGGAAATGAGTTTACTCCCTGGGTACTTTCTTTGTATACTTTCGACTATACGGCCAAGCCCAGGATTTACGGGAAATCGCGGGTTTTCGTTTGCCGGCGATTAAACTTCTTTTATTCAGCGTCTCATCAAAAATGAAAACATTTTTGAAAACTACAAGTCTCATGCGTTTTAGTGGTGAAAAAATAATTTAAAAAATCGTTCGGGAAATGATTTTACTCCCTGGGTACTTTCTTTGTATACTTTTGACTATACGGGCCGAGTCCGGGATTTACGGGAAATCGCGGATTTTCGTTTGCCAGCGATTAAACTTCTTTTATTCAGCGTCCCATCAAATATGAAAATATTTTTGAAAACTACAAGTCTCATGCTTTTAGTGGTAAAAAAATAATATAAAAAATCGTTCGGGAAATGAGTTTACTCCCTGGGTACTTCCTTTGTATACTTTTGACTATACGGGCCAAGTCGGGATTTACGGGAAATCGCAGGTTTTCGTTTGCCGGCGATTAAACTTCTTTTATTCAGCGTCTCATCAAAAATGAAAACATTTTTAAAAACTACAAGTCTTATCCGTTTTAGTGGTGAAAAAGTAATTTAAGAAATCGTTCGGGAAATGAGTTTACTTCCTGGGTACTTTCTTTGTATACTTTTGACTATACAGGCCAAGCCCGGGATTTACGGGAAATCGCGGGTTTTCGTTTGCCGGCGATTAAACTTCTTTTATTCAGCGTCTCATCAAAAATGAAAACATTTTTGAAAACTACAAGTCTCATGCGTTTTAGTGGTGAAAAAATAATTTAAAAAATCGTTCGGGAAATGAGTCTACTCCCTGGGTACTTTCTTTGTATACTTTTGACTATACGGGCCGAGTCCGGGATTTACGGGAAATCGCAGGTTTTCGTTTGCCGGCGATTAAACTTCTTTTATTCAGCGTCTCATCAAAAATTAAAACATTTTTAAAAACTACAAGTCTTATGCGTTTTAGTGGTGAAAAAATAATTTAAAAAATCGTTCTGGAAATGAGTTTACTCACAGGGTACTTTCTTTGTATACATGCGACTATACGTGCCAAGCCCGGGATATACGGGAAATCGCGGGTTTTAGTTTGCCGGCGATTAAACTGCTTTTATTCAGCGTCTCATCAAAAATGAAAACATTCTTGAAAACTACAAGTCTCATGCGTTTTAGTGGTGAAAAAAAAATTTAAAAAATCGTTCGGGAAATGAGTTTACTCCCTGGTTACTTTCTTTGTATACTTTTGACTATACGGGCCGAGTCCGGGATTTACGGGAAATCGCGGATTTTCGTTTGCCGGTGATAAAACTTCTTTTATTCAGCGTCCCATCAAATATGAAAATATTTTTGAAAACTACAAGTCTCATGCGTTTAGTGGTGAAAAAATAATTTAAAAAATCGTCCTGGAAATGAGTTTACTCACAGGGTACTTTCTTTGTATACATGCGACTATACGTGCCAAGCCCGGGATTTACGGGAAATCGCGGGTTTTAGTTTGCCGGCGATTTAACTGCTTTTATTCAGCGTCTCATCAAATATGAAAATATTTTTGAAAACTACAAGTCTCATGCGTTTTAGTGGTGAAAAAATAATTTAAAAAATCGTTCGGGAAATGAGTTTACTCCCTGGGTACTTTCTTTGTATACTTTTGACTATATGGGTCGAGTCTGGGATTTACGGGAAATCGCGGATTTTCGTTTGCCGGTGATTAAACTTCTTTTATTCAGCGTCCCATCAAATATGAAAATATTTTTGAAAACTACAAGTCTCATGCGTTTAGTGGTAAAAAAATAATATAAAAAATCGTTCGGGAAATGAGTTTACTCCCTGGGTACTTTCTTTGTATACTTTTGACTATACGGGCCGAGTCCAGGATTTACGGGAAATCGCAGGGTTTCGTTTGCCGGCGATTGAACTTCTTTTATTCAGCGTCCCATCAAAAAAGAAAACATTTTTGAAAACTACAAGTCTCATCCGTTTTAGTGGTGAAAAAGTAATTTAAGAAATCGTTCGGGAAATGAGTTTACTCCCTGGGTACTTTCTTGGTATACTTTTGACTATACGGCCAAGCCCGGGATTTACCGGAACTCGCGGGTTTTCGTTTGCCGGTGATTAAACTTCTTTTATTCAGCGTCTCATCAAAAATGAAAACATTTTTGAAAACTACAAGTCTCATGCGTTTTAGTCAAAAATGAAAACATTTTTGAAAACTACAAGTCTCATGCGTTTTAGTGGTGAAAAAATAATTTAAAAAATCGTTCTGGAAATGAGTTTACTCACAGGGTACTTTCTTTGTATACATGCGACTATACGTGCCAAGCCCGGGATATACGGGAAATCGCGGGTTTTAGTTTGCCGGCGATTAAACTGCTTTTATTCAGCGTCTCATCAAAAATGAAAACATTCTTGAAAACTACAAGTCTCATGCGTTTTAGTGGTGAAAAAAAAATTTAAAAAATCGTTCGGGAAATGAGTTTACTCCCTGGTTACTTTCTTTGTATACTTTTGACTATACGGGCCGAGTCCGGGATTTACGGGAAATCGCGGATTTTCGTTTGCCGGTGATAAAACTTCTTTTATTCAGCGTCCCATCAAATATGAAAATATTTTTGAAAACTACAAGTCTCATGCGTTTAGTGGTGAAAAAATAATTTAAAAAATCGTCTTGGAAATGAGTTTACTCACAGGGTACTTTCTTTGTATACATGCGACTATACGTGCCAAGCCCGGGATTTACGGGAAATCGCGGGTTTTAGTTTGCCGGCGATTTAACTGCTTTTATTCAGCGTCTCATCAAATATGAAAATATTTTTGAAAACTACAAGTCTCATGCGTTTTAGTGGTGAAAAAATAATTTAAAAAATCGTTCGGGAAATGAGTTTACTCCCTGGGTACTTTCTTTGTATACTTTTGACTATATGGGTCGAGTCTGGGATTTACGGGAAATCGCGGATTTTCGTTTGCCGGTGATTAAACTTCTTTTATTCAGCGTCCCATCAAATATGAAAATATTTTTGAAAACTACAAGTCTCATGCGTTTAGTGGTAAAAAAATAATATAAAAAATCGTTCGGGAAATGAGTTTACTCCCTGGGTACTTTCTTTGTATACTTTTGACTATACGGGCCGAGTCCAGGATTTACGGGAAATCGCAGGGTTTCGTTTGCCGGCGATTGAACTTCTTTTATTCAGCGTCCCATCAAAAAAGAAAACATTTTTGAAAACTACAAGTCTCATCCGTTTTAGTGGTGAAAAAGTAATTTAAGAAATCGTTCGGGAAATGAGTTTACTCCCTGGGTACTTTCTTGGTATACTTTTGACTATACGGCCAAGCCCGGGATTTACCGGAACTCGCGGGTTTTCGTTTGCCGGTGATTAAACTTCTTTTATTCAGCGTCTCATCAAAAATGAAAACATTTTTGAAAACTACAAGTCTCATGCGTTTTAGTCAAAAATGAAAACATTTTTGAAAACTACAAGTCTCATGCGTTTTAGTGGTGAAATAATAATTTAAAAAATCGTTCGGGAAATGAGTTTACTCCCTGGGTACTTTCTTTGTATACTTTGGACTATACGGGCCGAGTCCGGGATTTACGGGAAATCGCGGATTTTCGTTTGCCGGCGATTAAACTTCTTTTATTCAGCGTCCCATCAAATATGAAAATATTTTTGAAAACTACAAGTCTCATGCGTTTAGTGGTAAAAAAATAATATAAAAAATCGTTCGGGAAATGAGTTTACTCCCTGGGTACTTTCTTTGTATACTTTTGACTATACGGGCCGAGTCCGGGATTTACGGGAAATCGCAGGTTTTCGTTTGCCGGCGATTAAACTGCTTTTATTCAGCGTCTCATCAAAAATGAAAACATTCTTGAAAACTACAAGTCTCATGCGTTTTAGTGGTGAAAAAAAAATTTAAAAAATCGTTCGGGAAATGAGTTTACTCCCTGGTTACTTTCTTTGTATACTTTTGACTATACGGGCCGAGTCCGGGATTTACGGGAAATCGCGGATTTTCGTTTGCCGGTGATAAAACTTCTTTTATTCAGCGTCCCATCAAATATGAAAATATTTTTGAAAACTACAAGTCTCATGCGTTTAGTGGTGAAAAAATAATTTAAAAAATCGTCCTGGAAATGAGTTTACTCACAGGGTACTTTCTTTGTATACATGCGACTATACGTGCCAAGCCCGGGATTTACGGGAAATCGCGGGTTTTAGTTTGCCGGCGATTTAACTGCTTTTATTCAGCGTCTCATCAAATATGAAAATATTTTTGAAAACTACAAGTCTCATGCGTTTTAGTGGTGAAAAAATAATTTAAAAAATCGTTCGGGAAATGAGTTTACTCCCTGGGTACTTTCTTTGTATACTTTTGACTATATGGGTCGAGTCTGGGATTTACGGGAAATCGCGGATTTTCGTTTGCCGGTGATTAAACTTCTTTTATTCAGCGTCCCATCAAATATGAAAATATTTTTGAAAACTACAAGTCTCATGCGTTTAGTGGTAAAAAAATAATATAAAAAATCGTTCGGGAAATGAGTTTACTCCCTGGGTACTTTCTTTGTATACTTTTGACTATACGGGCCGAGTCCAGGATTTACGGGAAATCGCAGGGTTTCGTTTGCCGGCGATTGAACTTCTTTTATTCAGCGTCCCATCAAAAAAGAAAACATTTTTGAAAACTACAAGTCTCATCCGTTTTAGTGGTGAAAAAGTAATTTAAGAAATCGTTCGGGAAATGAGTTTACTCCCTGGGTACTTTCTTGGTATACTTTTGACTATACGGCCAAGCCCGGGATTTACCGGAACTCGCGGGTTTTCGTTTGCCGGTGATTAAACTTCTTTTATTCAGCGTCTCATCAAAAATGAAAACATTTTTGAAAACTACAAGTCTCATGCGTTTTAGTGGTGAAAAAATAATTTAAAAAATCGTTCGGGAAATGAGTTTACTCCCTGGGTACTTTCTTTGTATACTTTTGACTATACGGGCCGAGTCCGGGATTTACGGGAAATCGCGGATTTTCGTTTGCCGGCGATTAAACTTCTTTTATTGAGGGTCTCATCAAAAATGAAAACATTTTTGAAAACTACAAGTCTCATGCGTTTTAGTGGTGAAATAATAATTTAAAAAATCGTTCGGGAAATGAGTTTACTCCCTGGGTACTTTCTTTGTATACTTTGGACTATACGGGCCGAGTCCGGGATTTACGGGAAATCGCGGATTTTCGTTTGCCGGCGATTAAACTTCTTTTATTCAGCGTCCCATCAAATATGAAAATATTTTTGAAAACTACAAGTCTCATGCGTTTAGTGGTAAAAAAATAATATAAAAAATCGTTCGGGAAATGAGTTTACTCCCTGGGTACTTTCTTTGTATACTTTTGACTATACGGGCCGAGTCCGGGATTTACGGGAAATCGCAGGTTTTCGTTTGCCGGCGATTAAACTGCTTTTATTCAGCGTCTCATCAAAAATGAAAACATTTTTGAAAACTACAAGTCTCATGCGTTTTAGTGGTGAAAAAATAATTTAAAAAATCGTTCGGGAAATGAGTTTACTCCCTGGGTACTTTCTTTGTATACTTTTGACTATACGGGCCAAACCCCGGATTTACGGGAAAACGCGGGATTTCGTTTGCCGGCGATTAAACCTCTTTCATTAAGCGTCTCATCAAAAATGAAAACATTTTTGAAAACTACAAGTCTCATGCGTTTTAGTGGTGAAAGAATAATTTAAAAAATCGTTCGGGAAATGAGTTTACTCCCTGGGTACTTTCTTTGTATACTTTTGACTATACGGGCCGAGTCCGGGATTTGCGGGAAATCGCGGATTTTCGTTTGCCGGCGATTAAACTTCTTTTATTCAGCGTCCCATCAAATATGAAAATATTTTTGAAAACTACAAGTCTCATGCTTTTAGTGGTAAAAAAATAATATAAAAAATCGTTCGGGAAATGAGTTTACTCCCTGGGTACTTCCTTTGTATTTTTTTGACTATACGGGCCAAGTCGGGATTTACGGGAAATCGCAGGTTTTCGTTTGCCGGCGATTAAACTTCTTTTATTCAGCGTCTCATCAAAAATTAAAACATTTTTAAAAACTACAAGTCTTATGCGTTTTAGTGGTGAAAAAATAATTTAAAAAATCGTTCTGGAAATGAGTTTACTCACAGGGTACTTTCTTTGTATACATGCGACTATACGTGCCAAGCCCGGGATTTACGGGAAATCGCGGGTTTTAGTTTGCCGGCGATTAAACTGCTTTTTTTCAGCGTCTCATCAAAAATGAAAACATTCTTGAAAACTACAAGTCTCATGCGTTTTAGTGGTGAAAAAATAATTTAAAAAATCGTTCGGGAAATGAGTTTACTCCCTGGGTACTTTCTTTGTATACTTTTGACTATATGGGCCGAGTCCGGGATTTACGGGAAATCGCGGATTTTCGTTTGCCGGTGATTAAACTTCTTTTATTCAGCGTCCCATCAAATATGAAAATATTTTTGAAAACTACAAGTCTCATGCGTTTAGTGGTAAAAAAATAATATAAAAAATCGTTCGGGAAATGAGTTTACTCCCTGGGTACTTTCTTTGTATACTTTTGACTATACGGGCCGAGTCCGGGATTTACGGGAAATCGCGGATTTTCGTTTGCCGGCGATTAAACTTCTTTTATTCAGCGTCCCATCAAATATGAAAATATTTTTGAAAACTACAAGTCTCATGCGTTTAGTGGTAAAAAAATAATATAAAAAATCGTTCGGGAAATGAGTTTACTCCCTGGGTACTTTCTTTGTATACTTTTGACTATACGGGCCGAGTCCAGGATTTACGGGAAATCGCGGGTTTTCGTTTGCCGGCGATTAAACTTCTTTTATTGAGGATCTCATCAAAAATGAAAACATTTTTGAAAACTACAAGTCTCATGCGTTTTAGTGGTGAAAAAATAATTTAAAAAATCGTTCGGGAAATGAGTTTACTCCCTGGGTACTTTCTTTGTATACTTTTGACTATACGGCCAAGCCCAGGATTTACGGGAAATCGCGGGTTTTCGTTTGCCGGCGATTAAACTTCTTTTATTCAGCGTCTCATCAAAAATGAAAACATTTTTGAAAACTACAAGTCTCATGCGTTTTAGTGGTGAAAAAATAATTTAAAAAATCGTTCGGGAAATGAGTTTACTCCCTGGGTACTTTCTTTGTATACTTTTGACTATACGGGCCGAGTCCGGGATTTACGGGAAATCGCGGAGTTTCGTTTGCCGGCGATTAAACTTCTTTTATTCAGCGTCCCATCAAATATGAAAATATTTTTGAAAACTACAAGTCTCATGCGTTTAGTGGTAAAAAAATAATATAAAAAATCGTTCGGGAAATGAGTTTACTCCCTGGGTACTTCCTTTGTATACTTTTGACTATACGGGCCAAGTCGGGATTTACGGGAAATCGCAGGTTTTCGTTTGCCGGCGATTAAACTTCTTTTATTCAGCGTCTCATCAAAAATGAAAACATTTTTAAAAACTACAAGTCTTATCCGTTTTAGTGGTGAAAAAGTAATTTAAGAAATCGTTCGGGAAATGAGTTTACTTCCTGGGTACTTTCTTTGTATACTTTTGACTATACAGGCCAAGCCCGGGATTTACGGGAAATCGCGGGTTTTCGTTTGCAGGCGATTAAACTTCTTTTATTCAGCGTCTCATCAAAAATGAAAACATTTTTGAAAACTACAAGTCTCATGCGTTTTAGTGGTGAAAAAATAATTTAAAAAATCGTTCGGGAAATGAGTCTACTCCCTGGGTACTTTCTTTGTATACTTTTGACTATACGGGCCGAGTCCGGGATTTACGGGAAATCGCGGATTTTCGTTTGCCGGCGATTAAACTTCTTTTATTCAGCGTCTCATCAAAAATGAAAACATTTTTGAAAACTACAAGTCTCATGCGTTTTAGTGGTGAAAAAATAATTTAAAAAATCGTTCGGGAAATGAGTTTTCTCCCTGGGTACTTTCTTTGCATACTTTTGACTATACGGGCCGAGTCCGGGATTTACGGGAAATCGCGGATTTTCGTTTGCCGGCGATTAAACTTCTTTTATTCAGCGTCCCATCAAATATGAAAATATATTTGAAAACTACAAGCCTTATGCGTTTAGTGGTAAAAAAATAATATAAAAAATCGTTCGGGAAATGAGTTTACTCCCTGGGTACTTTCTTTGTATACTTTTGACTATACGGGCCAAGCCCGGGATTTACGGGAAATCGCGGGTTTTCGTTTGCCGGCGATTAAACTTCTTTTATTCATCGTCTCATCAAAAATAAAAACATTTTTGAAAACTACAAGTCTCATGCTTTTAGTGGTAAAAAAATAATATAAAAAATCGTTCGGGAAATGAGTTTACTCCCTGGGTACTTCCTTTGTATACTTTTGACTATACGGGCCAAGTCGGGATTTACGGGAAATCGCAGGTTTTCGTTTGCCGGCGATTAAACTTCTTTTATTCAGCGTCTCATCAAAAATGAAAACATTTTTAAAAACTACAAGTCTTATCCGTTTTAGTGGTGAAAAAGTAATTTAAGAAATCGTTCGGGAAATGAGTTTACTTCCTGGGTACTTTCTTTGTATACTTTTGACTATACAGGCCAAGCCCGGGATTTACGGGAAATCGCGGGTTTTCGTTTGCCGGCGATTAAACTTCTTTTATTCAGCGTCTCATCAAAAATGAAAACATTTTTGAAAACTACAAGTCTCATGCGTTTTAGTGGTGAAAAAATAATTTAAAAAATCGTTCGGGAAATGAGTCTACTCCCTGGGTACTTTCTTTGTATACTTTTGACTATACGGGCCGAGTCCGGGATTTACGGGAAATCGCGGATTTTCGTTTGCCGGCGATTAAACTTCTTTTATTCAGCGTCTCATCAAAAATGAAAACATTTTTGAAAACTACAAGTCTCATGCGTTTTAGTGGTGAAAAAATAATTTAAAAAATCGTTCGGGAAATGAGTTTTCTCCCTGGGTACTTTCTTTGCATACTTTTGACTATACGGGCCGAGTCCGGGATTTACGGGAAATCGCGGATTTTCGTTTGCCGGCGATTAAACTTCTTTTATTCAGCGTCCCATCAAATATGAAAATATATTTAAAAACTACAAGCCTTATGCGTTTAGTGGTAAAAAAATAATATAAAAAATCGTTCGGGAAATGAGTTTACTCCCTGGTTACTTTCTTTGTATACTTTTGACTATACGGGCCAAGCCCGGGATTTACGGGAAATCGCGGGTTTTCGTTTGCCGGCGATTAAACTTCTTTTATTCATCGTCTTATCAAAAATAAAAACATTTTTAAAAACTACAAGTCTCATGGGCTTTAGTGGTGAAAAAATAATTTAAAAAATCGTTCTGGAAATGAGTTTACTCACAGGGTACTTTCTTTGTATACATTCGACTATACGTGCCAAGCCCGGGATTTACGGGAAATCGCGGGTTTTCGTTTGCCGGCGATTAAGCTTCTTTCATTAAGCGTCTCATCAAAAATGAAAACATTTTTGAAAACAACAAGTCTCATGCGTTTAGTGGTAAAAAAATAATATAAAAAATCGTTCGGGAAATGAGTTTACTCCCTGGGTACTTTCTTTGTATACTTTTGAATATACAGGCCAAGCCCGGGATTTACGGGAAATCGCGGGTTTTCGTTTGCCGGCGATTAAACTTCTTTTATTCAGCGTCTCATCAAAAATGAAAACATTTTTAAAAACTACAAGTCTCATGGGCTTTAATGGTGAAAAAATAATTTAAAAAATCGTTCTGGAAATGAGTTTACTCACAGGGTACTTTCTTTGTATACATTCGACTATACGTGCCAAGCCCGGGATTTACGGGAAATCGCGGGTTTTCGTTTGCCGGCGATTAAACTTCTTTCATTAAGCGTCTCATCAAAAATGAAAACATTTTTGAAAATTACAAGTCTCATGCGTATTAGTGGTAAAAAAAAAATTTAAAAAATCGTTCGGGAAATGAGTTTACTCCCTGGGTACTTTCTTTGTATACATTCGACTATACGGGCCAAACCCCGGATTTACGGCAAAACGCGGGATTTCGTTTGCCGGCGATTAAACCTCTTTCATTAAGCGTCTCATCAAAAATGAAAACATTTTTGAAAACTACAAGTCTCTTGCGTTTTAGTGGTGAAAAAATAATTTAAAAAATCGTTCGGGAAATGAGTTTACTCCCTGGGTACTTTCTTTGTATACTTTTGACTATACGGGCCGAGTCCGGGATTTACGGGAAATCGCGGATTTTCGTTTGCCGGCGATTAAACTTCTTTTATTCAGCGTCTCATCAAAAATGAAAACATTTTTGAAAACTACAAGTCTCATGCGTTTTAGTGGTGAAAAAATAATTTAAAAAATCGTTCGGGAAATGAGTTTACTCCCTGGGTACTCTCTTTGTATACTTTTGACTATACGGGCCGAGTCCGGGATTTACAGGAAATCGCGGATTTTCGTTTGCCGGCGATTAAACTTCTTTTATTCAGCTTCCCATCAAATATGAAAATATTTTTGAAAACTACAAGTCTCATGCGTTTAGTGGTAAAAAAATAATATAAAAAATCGTTCGGGAAATGAGTTTACTCCCTGGGTACTTTCTTTGTATACTTTTGATTATACGGGCCAAGCCCGGGATTTACGGGAAATCGCGGGTTTTCGTTTGCCAGCGATTAAACTTCTTTTATTCAGCGTCTCATCAAAAATGAAAACATTTTTAAAAACTACAAGTCTCATGGGCTTTAGTGGTGAAAAAATAATTTAAAAAATCGTTCTGGAAATGAGTTTACTCACAGGGTACTTTCTTTGTATACATTCGACTATACGTGCCAAGCCCAGGATTTACGGGAAATCGCGGGTTTTCGTTTGCCGGCGATTAAACTTCTTTTATTCAGCGTCTTATCAAAAATAAAAACATTTTTTAAAACTACAAGTCTCATGCGTTTTAGTGGTGAAAAAATAATTTAAAAAATCGTTCGGGAAATGAGTTTACTCCCTGGGTACTTTCTTTGTATACATTCGACTATACGGGCCAAGCCCCGGATTTACGGGAAAACGCGGGATTTCGTTTTCCTGCGATTAAATCTCTTTCATTAAGCGTCTCATCAAAAATGAAAACATTTTTGAAAACTACAAGTCTCATGCGTATTAGTGGTGAAAAAAAAATTTAAAAAATCGTTCGGGAAATGAGTTTACTCCCTGGGTACTTTCTTTGTATACATTCCACTATACGGGCCAAACCCCGGATTTACGGGAAAACGCGGATTTTCGTTTGCCGGCGATTAAACTTCTTTTATTCAGCGTCTCATCAAAAATGAAAACATTTTTGAAAACTACAAGTCTCATGCGTTTTAGTGGTGAAAAAATAATTTAAAAAATCGTTCGGGAAATGAGTTTACTCCCTGGGTACTCTCTTTGTATACTTTTGACTATACGGGCCGAGTCCGGGATTTACGGGAAATCGCGGATTTTCGTTTGCCGGCGATTAAACTTCTTTTATTCAGCTTCCCATCAAATATGAAAATATTTTTGAAAATTACAAGTCTCATGCGTTTAGTGGTAAAAAAATAATATAAAAAATCGTTCGGGAAATGAGTTTACTCCCTGGGTACTTTCTTTGTATACTTTTGACTATACGGGCCAAGCCCGGGATTTACGGGAAATCGCGGGTTTTCGTTTGCCAGCGATTAAACTTCTTTTATTCAGCGTCTCATCAAAAATGAAAACATTTTTAAAAACTACAAGTCTCATGGGCTTTAGTGGTGAAAAAATAATTTAAAAAATCGTTCTGGAAATGAGTTTACTCACAGGGTACTTTCTTTGTATACATTCGACTATACGTGCCAAGCCCGGGATTTACGGGAAATCGCGGGTTTTCGTTTGCCGGCGATTAAACTTCTTTTATTCAGCGTCTCATCAAAAATAAAAACATTTTTTAAAACTACAAGTCTCATGCGTTTTAGTGGTGAAAAAATAATTTAAAAAATCGTTCGGGAAATGAGTTTACTCCCTGGGTACTTTCTTTGTATACATTCGACTATACGGGCCAAGCCCCGGATTCACGGGAAAACGCGGGATTTCGTTTTCCATCGATTAAATCTCTTTCATTAAGCGTCTCATCAAAAATGAAAACATTTTTGAAAACTACAAGTCTCATGCGTATTAGTGGTGAAAAAAAAATTTAAAAAATCGTTCGGGAAATGAGTTTACTCCCTGGGTACTTTCTTTGTATATATTCGACTATACGGGCCAAACCCCGGATTTACGGGAAAACGCGGGATTTCGTTTGCCGGCGATTAAACCTCTTTCATTAAGCGTCTCATCAAAAATGAAAACATTTTTAAAAACTACAAGTCTCATGCGTTTTAGTGGTGAAAAAATAATTAAAAAATCGTTCGGGAAATGAGTTTACTCCCTGGGTACTTTCTTTGTATACTTTTGACTATACGGGCCGAGTCCGGGATTTACGGGAAATTGCGGATGTTCGTTTGCCGGCGATTAAACTTCTTTTATTCAGCGTCCCATCAAATATGAAAATATTTTTGAAAACTGCAAGTCTCATGCTTTTAGTGGTAAAAAAATAATATAAAAAATCGTTCGGGAAATGAGTTTACTCCCTGGGTACTTCCTTTGTATACTTTTGACTATACGGGCCAAGTCGGGATTTACGGGCAATCGCAGATTTTCGTTTGCCGGCGATTAAACTTCTTTTATTCAGCGTCTCATCAAAAATGAAAACATTTTTAAAAACTACAAGTCTTATGCGTTTTAGTGGTGAAAAAATAATTTAAAAAATCGTTCTGGAAATGAGTTTACTCACAGGGTACTTTCTTTGTATACATGAGACTATACGTGCCAAGCCCGGCATTTACGGGAAATCGCGGGTTTTAGTTTGCCGGCGATTAAACTTCTTTTATTCAGCGTCCCATCAAATATGAAAATATTTTTGAAAACTACAAGTCTCATGCGTTTTAGTGGTGAAAAAGTAATTTAAAAAATCGTTCGGGAAATGAGTTTACTCCCTGGGTACTTTCTTTGTCTACTTTTGACTATACGGGCCAAGCCCGGAATTTACGGGAAATCGCGGGTTTTCGTTTGCCGGCGATTAAACTTCTTTTATTCAGCGTCTCATCAAAAATGAAAACATTTTTGAAAACAACAAGTCCCATGCGTTTTAGTGGTGAAAAAATAATTAAAAAAATCGTTCGGGAAATGAGTTTACTCCCTGAGTACTTTCTTTGTATACTTTTGACTATACGGGCCAAGTCCGGGATTTACGGGAAATCGCGGATTTTCGTTTGCCGGCGATTAAACTTCTTTTATTCAGCGTCCCATCAAATATGAAAATATTTTTGAAAACTACAAGTCTCATGCGTTTAGTGGTAAAAAAATAATATAAAAAATCGTTCGGGAAATGAGTTTACTCCCTGGGTACTTTCTTTGCATACTTTTGACTATACGGGCCAAGCCCGGGATTTACGGGAAATCGCGGGTTTTCGTTTGCCGGCGATTAAACTTCTTTTATTCAGCGTCTCATCAAAAATGAAAACATTTTTAAAAACTACAAGTCTCATGGGCTTTAGTGGTGAAAAAATAATTTAAAAAATCGTTCTGAAAATGAGTTTACTCACAGGGTACTTCCTTTGTATACTTTTGACTATACGGGCCAAGTCGGGATTTACGGGAAATCGCAGGTTTTCGTTTGCCGGCGATTAAACTTCTTTTATTCAGCGTCTCATCAAAAATGAAAACATTTTTAAAAACTACAAGTCTTATGCGTTTTAGTGTTGAAAAAATAATTTAAAAAATCGTTCTGGAAATGAGTTTACTCACAGGGTACTTTCTTTGTATACATGCCACTATACGTGCCAAGCCCGGGATTTACGGGAAATCGCGGGTTTTAGTTAGCCGGCGATAAAACTGCTTTTATTCAGCGTCTCATCAAAAATGAAAACATTCTTGAAAACTACAAGTCTCATGCGTTTTAGTGGTGAAAAAATAATTTAAAAAATCGTTCGGGAAATGAGTTTACTCCCTGGGTACTTTCTTTGTATATTTTTGACTATACGGGCCGAGTCCGGGATTTACGGGAAATCGCGGGTTTTCGTTTGCCGGCGATTAAACTTCTTTTATTCAGCGTCCCATCAAATATGAAAATATTTTTGAAAACTACAAGTCTCATGCGTTTTAGTGGTGAAAAAATAATTTAAAAAATCGTTCGGGAAATGAGTTTACTCCCTGGGTACTTTCTTTGTATACTTTTGACTATACGGGCCAAATCCGGGATTTACGGGAAATCGCGGGTTTTCGTTTGCCGGCGATTAAACTTCTTTTATTCAGCGTCTCATCAAAAATGATAACATTTTTGAAAACTACAAGTATCATGCGTTTTAGTGGTGAAAAAGTAATTTAAAAAATCGTTCGGGAAATGAGTTTACTCCCTGGGTACTTTCTTTGTATACTTTTGACTATACGGGCCAAGCCCGGGATTTACGGGAAATCGCGGGTTTTCGTTTGCCGGCGATTAAACTCCTTTTATTCAGCGTCTCATCAAAAATGAAAACATTTTTGAAAACAACAGGTCCCATGCGTTTTAGTGGTGAAAAAATAATTTAAAAAATCGTTCGGGAAATGAGTTTACTCCCTGGGTACTTTTTTTGTATACTTTTGACTATACGGGCTAAGTCCGGGATTTACGGGAAATCGCGGATTTTTGTTTGCCGGCGATTAAACTTCTTTTATTCAGCGTCCCATCAAATATAAAAATATTTTTGAAAACTACAAGTCTCATGCGTTTAATGGTAAAAAAATAATATAAAAAACCGTTCGGGAAATGAGTTTACTCCCTGGGTACTTTCTTTGTATACTTTTGACTATACGGGCCAAGCCCGGGATTTACGGGAAATCGCGGGTTTTCGTTTGCCGGCGATTAAACTTCTTTTATTCAGCGTCTCATCAAAAAGGAAAACATTTTTAAAAACTACAAGTCTCATGGGCTTTAGTGGTGAAAAAATAATTTAAAAAATCGTTCTGGAAATGAGTTTACTCACAGGGTACTTTCTTTGTATACATTCGACTATACGTGCCAAGCCCGGGATTTACGGGAAATCGCGGGTTTTCGTTTGCCGGCGATTAAACTTCTTTTATTCAGCGTCTCATCAAAAATAAAAACATTTTTTAAAACTACAAGTCTCATGCGTTTTAGTGGTGAAAAAATAATTTAAAAAATCGTTCGGGAAATGAGTTTACTCCCTGGGTACTTTCTTTGTATACTTTTGACTATACGGGCCAAGCCGGGATTTACGGGAAATCGCGGGTTTTCGTTTGCCGGCGATTAAACTTTTTTTATTCAGCGTCTCATCAAAAATGAAAACATTTTTAAAAACTACAAGTCTTATGCGTTTTAGTGGTGAAAAAATAATTTAAAAAATCGTTCTGGAAATGAGTTTACTCACAGGGTACTTTCTTTGTATACATTCGACTATACGGGCCAAGCCCGGGATTTACGGGAAGTCGCGGGTTTTCGTTTTCCGGCGATTAAACCTCTTTCATTAAGCGTCTCATCAAAAATGAAAACATTTTTGAAAACTACAAGTCTCATGCGTATTAGTGGTGAAAAAAAAATTTAAAAAATCGTTCGGGAAATGAGTTTACTCCCTGGGTACTTTGTTTGTATACATTCGACTATACGGGCCAAACCCCGGATTTACGGGAAAACGCGGGATTTCGTTTGCCGGCGATTAAACCTCTTTCATTAAGCGTCTCATCAAAAATGAAAACATTTTTGAAAACTACAAGTCTCATGCGTTTTAGTGGTGAAAAAATAATTTAAAAAATCGTTCGGGAAATGAGTTTACTCCCTGGGTACTTTCTTTGTATACTTTTGACTATACGGGCCGAGTCCGGGATTTACGGGAAATCGCGGGTTTTCGTTTGCCGGCGTATAAACTTCTTTTATTCAGCGTCCCATCAAATATGAAAATATTTTTGAAAACTACAAGTCTCATGCGTTTAGTGGTAAAAAAATAATATAAAAAATCGTTCGGGAAATGAGTTTACTCCCTGGGTACTTTCTTTGTATACATTCGACTATACGGGCCAAACCCCGGATTTACGGGAAAACGCGGGATTTCGTTTGCCGGCGATTAAACCTCTTTCATTAAGCGTCTCATCAAAAATGAAAACATTTTTGAAAACTACAAGTCTCATGCGTTTTAGTGGTGAAAAAATAATTTAAAAAATCGTTCGGGAAATGAGTTTACTCCCGGGGTACTTTCTTTGTATACTTTTGACTATACGGGCCAAGCCCGGGATTTACGGCATATCGCAGGTTTTCGTTTGCCGGCGATTAAACTTCTTTTATTCAGCGTCTCATCAAAAATGAAAACATTTTTGAAAACAACAAGTCTCATGCGTTTTAGTGGTGAAAAAATAATTTAAAAAATCGTTCGGGAAATGAGTTTACTTCCTGGGTACTTTCTTTGTATACTTTTGACTATACGGGCCGAGTCCGGGATTTACGGGAAATCGCGGATTTTCGTTTTCCGGCGATTAAACTTCTTTTATTCAGCGTCCCATCAAATATGAAAATATTTTTGAAAACTACAAGTCTCATGCGTTTAGTGGTAAAGAAATAATATAAAAAATCGTTCGGGAAATGAGTTTACTACCTGGGTACTTTCTTTGTATACTTTTGACTATACGGGCCGAGCCCGGGATTTACGGAAAATCGCGGGTTTTCGTTTGCCGGCGATTAAACTTCTTTTATTCAGCGTCTCATCAAAAATGAAAACATTTTTAAAAACTACAAGTCTCATGGGCTTTAGTGGTGAAAAAATAATTTAAAAAATCGTTCTGGAAATGAGTTTACTCACAGGGTACTTTCTTTGTATACATTCGACTATACGTGCGAAGCACGGGATTTACGGGAAATCGCGGGTTTTCGTTTGCCGGCGATTAAACTTCTTTTATTCAGCGTCTCATCAAAAATAAAAACATTTTTTAAAACTACAAGTCTCATGCGTTTTAGTGGTGAAAAAATAATTTAAAAAATCGTTCGGGAAATGAGTTTACTCCCTGGGTACTTTCTTTGTATACTTTTGACTATACGGCCAAGCCGGGATTTACGGGAAATCGCGGGTTTTCTTTTGCCGGCGATTAAACTTCTTTTATCAAGCGTCTCATCAAAAATGAAAACATTTTTAAAAACTACAAGTCTTATGCGTTTTAGTGGTGAAAAAATAATTTAAAAAATCGTTCTGGAAATGAGTTTACTCACAGGGCACTTTCTTTGTATACATTCGACTATTCGGGCCAAGCCCAGGATTTACGGGAAATCGCGGGTTTTCGATTTCCGGCGATTAAACCTCTTTCATTAAGCGTCTCATCAAAAATGAAAACATTTTTGAAAACTACAAGTCTCATGCGTTTTAGTGGTGAAAAAAAAATTTAAAAAATCGTTCGGGAAATGAGTTTACTCCCTGGGTACTTTCTTTGTATACATTCGACTATACGGGCCAAGCCCCGGATTTACGGGAAAACGCGAGATTTCGTTTTCCTGCGATTAAATCTCTTTCATTAAGCGTCTCATCAAAAATGAAAATATTTTTGAAAACTACAAGTCTCATGCGTTTTAGTGGTGAAAAAAAAATTTAAAAAATCGTTCGGGAAATGAGTTTACTCCCTGGGTACTTTCTTTGTATACATTTGACTATACGGGCCGAGTCCGGGATTTACGGGAAATCGCGGATTTTCGTTTGCCAGCGATTAAACTTCTTTTATTCAGCGTCCCATCAAATATGAAAATATTTTTGAAAACTACAAGTCTCATGCGTTTAGTGGTAAAAAAATAATATAAAAAATCGTTCGGGAAATGAGTTTACTCCCTGGGTACTTCCTTTGTATACTTTTGACTATACGGGCCAAGCCCGGGATTTACCCGAAATCGCGGGTTTTCGTTTGCCGGCGATTAAACTTCTTTTATTCAGCGTCTCATCAAAAATGAAAACATTTTTAAAAACTACAAGTCTTATGCGTTTTAGTGGTGAAAAAATAATTTAAAAAATCGTTCTGGAAATGAGTTTACTCCCTGGGTACTTTCTTTATATACTTTTGACTATACGGGCCAAGCCCGGGATTTACGGCAAATCGCGGGTTTTCGTTTGCCGGCGATTAAACTTCTTTTATTCAGCGTCTCATCAAAAATGAAAACATTTTTGAAAACAACAAGTCTCATGCGTTTTAGTGGTGAAAAAATAATTTAAAAAATCGTTCGGGAAATGAGTTTACTCCCTGTGTACTTTCTTTGTATACTTTTGACTATACGGGCCGAGTCCGGGATTTACGGGAAATCGCGGATTTTCGTTTGCCGGCGATTAAACTTCTTTTATTCAGCGTCCCATCAAATATGAAAATATTTTTGAAAACTACAAGTCTCATGCGTTTAGTGGTAAAAAAATAATATAAAAAATCGTTCGGGAAATGAGTTTACTACCTGGGTACTTTCTTTGTATACTTTTGACTATACGGGCCAAGCCCGGGATTTACGGGAAATCGCGGGTTTTCGTTTGCCGGCGATTAAACTTCTTTTATTCAGCGTCTCATCAAAAATAAAAACATTTTTAAAAACTACAAGTCTCATGGGCTTTAGTGGTGAAAAAATAATTTAAAAAATCGTTCTGGAAATGAGTTTACTCACAGGGTACTTTCTTTGTATACATTCGACTATACGTGCCAAGCCCGGGATTTACGGGAAATCTCGGGTTTTCGTTTGCCGGCGATTAAACTTCTTTTATTCAGCGTCTCATCAAAAATAAAAACATTTTTTAAAACTACAAGTCTCATGCGTTTTAGTGGTGAAAAAATAATTTAAAAATCGTTCGGGAAATGAGTTTACTCCCTGGGTACTTTCTTTGTATACTTTTGACTATACGGCCAAGCCGGGATTTACGGGAAATCGCGGGTTTTCTTTTGCCGGCGATTAAACTTCTTTTATTCAGGGTCTCATCAAAAATGAAGACATTTTTAAAAACTACAAGTCTTATGCGTTTTAGTGGTGAAAAAATAATTTAAAAAATCGTTCTGGAAATGAGTTTACTCACAGGGTACTTTCTTTGTATACATTCGACTATACGGGCCAAGCCCGGGATTTACGGGAAATCGCGGGTTTTCGTTTTCCGGCGATTAAACCTCTTTCATTCAGCGTCTTATCAAAAATGAAAACATTTTTAAAAACTACAAGTCTTATGCGTTTTAGTGGTGAAAAAATAATTTAAAAAATCGTTCTGGAAATGAGTTTACTCCCTGGGTACTTTCTTTGTATACTTTTGACTATACGGGCCAAGCCCGGGATTTACGGCAAATCGCGGGTTTTCGTTTGCCGGCGATTAAACTTCTTTTATTCAGCGTCTCATCAAAAATGAAAACCTTTTTGAAAACAACAAGTCTGATGCGTTTTAGTGGCGAAAAAATAATTTAAAAAATCATTCGGGAAATGAGTTTACTCCCTATGTACTTTCTTTGTATACTTTTGACTATACGGCCAAGCCGGGATTTACGGGAAATCGCGGGTTTTCTTTTGCCGGCGATTAAACTTCTTTTATTCAGCGTCTCATCAAAAATGAAAACATTTTTAAAAACTACAAGTCTTATGCGTTTTAGTGGTGAAAAAATAATTTAAAAAATCGTTCTGGAAATGAGTTTACTCACAGGGTACTTTCTTTGTATACATTCGACTATTCGGGCCAAGCCCGGGATTTACGGGAAATCGCGGGTTTTCGTTTTCCGGCGATTAAACCTCTTTCATTAAGCGTCTCATCAAAAATGAAAACATTTTTGAAAACTACAAGTCTCATGCGTTTTAGTGGTGAAAAAAAAATTTAAAAAATCGTTCGGGAAATGAGTTTACTCCCTGGGTACTTTCTTTGTATACATTCGACTATACGGGCCAAGCCCCGGATTTACGGGAAAACGCGAGATTTCGTTTTCCTGCGATTAAATCTCTTTCATTAAGCGTCTCATCAAAAATGAAAATATTTTTGAAAACTACAAGTCTCATGCGTTTTAGTGGTGCAAAAAAAATTTAAAAAATCGTTCGGGAAATGAGTTTACTCCCTGGGTACTTTCTTTAAATACGTTTGACTATACGGGCCGAGTCCGGGATTTACGGGAAATCGCGGATTTTCGTTTGCCGGCGATTAAACTTCTTTTATTCAGCGTCCCATCAAATATGAAAATATTTTTGAAAACTACAAGTCTCATGCGTTTAGTGGTAAAAAAATAATATAAAAAATCGTTCGGGAAATGAGTTTACTCCCTGGGTAGTTCCTTTGTATACTTTTGACTATACGGGCCAAGCCCGGGATTTACGGGAAATCGCGGGTTTTCGTTTGCCGGCGATTAAACTTCTTTTATTCAGCGTCTCATCAAAAATGAAAACATTTTTAAAAACTACAAGTCTTATGCGTTTTAGTGGTGAAAAAATAATTTAAAAAATCGTTCTGGAAATGAGTTTACTCCCTGGGTACTTTCTTTGTATACTTTTGACTAAACGGGCCAAGCCCGGGATTTACGGCAATTCGCGGGTTTTCGTTTGCCGGCGATTAAACTTCTTTTATTCAGCGTCTCATCAAAAATGAAAACATTTTTGAAAACAACAAGTCTCATGCGTTTTAGTGGTGAAAAAATAATTTAAAAAATCGTTCGGGAAATGAGTTTACTCCCTGTGTACTTTCTTTGTATACTTTTGACTATACGGGCCGAGTCCGGGATTTACGGGAAATCGCGGATTTTCGTTTGCAGGCGATTAAACTTCTTTTATTCAGCGTCCCATCAAATATGAAAATATTTTTGAAAACTACAAGTCTCATGCGTTTAGTGGTAAAAAAATAATATAAAAAATCGTTCGGGAAATGAGTTTACTACCTGGGTACTTTCTTTGTATACTTTTGACTATACGGGCCAAGCCCGGGATTTACGGGAAATCGCGGGTTTTCGTTTGCCGGCGATTAAACTTCTTTTATTCAGCGTCTCATCAAAAATGAAAACATTTTTAAAAACTACAAGTCTCATGGGCTTTAGTGGTGAAAAAATAATTTAAAAAATCGTTCTGGAAATGAGTTTACTCACAGGGTACTTTCTTTGTATACATTCGACTATACGTGCCAAGCCCGGGATTTACGGGAAATCTCGGGTTTTCGTTTGCCGGCGATTAAACTTCTTTTATTCAGCGTCTCATCAAAAATAAAAACATTTTTTAAAACTACAAGTCTCATGCGTTTTAGTGGTGAAAAAATAATTTAAAAATCGTTCGGGAAATGAGTTTACTCCCTGGGTACTTTCTTTGTATACTTTTGACTATACGGCCAAGCCGGGATTTACGGGAAATCGCGGGTTTTCTTTTGCCGGCGATTAAACTTCTTTTATTCAGGGTCTCATCAAAAATGAAGACATTTTTAAAAACTACAAATCTTATGCGTTTTAGTGGTGAAAAAATAATTTAAAAAATCGTTCTGGAAATGAGTTTACTCCCTGGGTACTTTCTTTGTATACATTTGACTATACGGGCCGAGTCCGGGATTTACGGGAAATCGCGGATTTTCGTTTGCCGGCGATTAAACTTCTTTTATTCAGCGTCCCATCAAATATGAAAATATTTTTGAAAACTACAAGTCTCATGCGTTTAGTGGTAAAAAAATAATATAAAAAATCGTTCGGGAAATGAGTTTACTCCCTGGGTACTTCCTTTGTATACTTTTGACCATACGGTCCAAGCCCGGGATTTACGGGAAATCGCGGGTTTTCGTTTGCCGGCGATTAAACTTCTTTTATTCAGCGTCTCATCAAAAATGAAAACATTTTTAAAAACTACAAGTCTTATGCGTTTTAGTGGTGAAAAAATAATTTAAAAAATCGTTCTGGAAATGAGTTTACTCCCTGGGTACTTTCTTTGTATACTTTTGACTATACGGGCCAAGCCAGGGATTTACGGCAAATCGGGGGTTTTCGTTTGCCGGCGATTAAACTTCTTTTATTCAGCGTCTCATCAAAAATGAAAACATTTTTGAAAACAACAAGTCTCATGCGTTTTAGTGGTGAAAAAATAAATTAAAAAATCGATCGGGAAATGAGTTTACTCCCTGTGTACTTTCTTTGTATACTTTTGACTATACGGGCCGAGTCCGGGATTTACGGGAAATCGCGGATTTTCGTTTGCCGGCGATTAAACTTCTTTTATTCAGCGTCCCATCAAATATGAAAATATTTTTGAAAACTACAAGTCTCATGCGTTTAGTGGTAAAAAAATAATATAAAAAATAGTTCGGGAAATGAGTTTACTACCTGGGTACTTTCTTTGTATACTTTTGACTATACGGGCCAAGCCCGGGATTTACGGGAAATCGCGGGTTTTCGTTTGCCGGCGATTAAACTTCTTTTATTCAGCGTCTCATCAAAAATGAAAACATTTTTAAAAACTACAAGTCTCATGGGCTTTAGTGGTGAAAAAATAATTTAAAAAATCGTTCTGGAAATGAGTTTACTCACAGGGTACTTTCTTTGTATACATTCGACTATACGTGCCAAGCCCAGGATTTACGGGAAATCTCGGGTTTTCGTTTGCCGGCGATTAAACTTCTTTTATTCAGCGTCTCATCAAAAATAAAAACATTTTTTAAATCTACAAGTCTCATGCGTTTTAGTGGTGAAGAAATAATTTAAAAATCGTTCGGGAAATGAGTTTACTCCCTGGGTACTTTCTTTGTATACTTTTGACTATACGGCCAAGCCGGGATTTACGGGAAATCGCGGGTTTTCTTTTGCCGGCGATTAAACTTCTTTTATTCAGGGTCTCATCAAAAATGAAGACATTTTTAACAACTACAAGTCTTATGCGTTTTAGTGGTGAAAAAATAATTTAAAAAATCGTTCTGGAAATGAGTTTACTCACAGGGTACTTTCTTTGTATACATTCGACTATACGGGCCAAGCCCGGGATTTACGGGAAATCGCGGGTTTTCGTTTTCCGGCGATTAAACCTCTTTCATTCACCGTCTTATCAAAAATGAAAACATTTTTAAAAACTACAAGTCTTATGCGTTTTAGTGGTGAAAAAATAATTTAAAAAATCGTTCTGGAAATGAGTTTACTCCCTGGGTACTTTCTTTGTATACTTTCGACTATACGGGTCAAGCCCGGGATTTACGGCAAATCGCGGGTTTTCGTTTGCCGGCGATTAAACTTCTTTTATTCAGCGTCTCATCAAAAATGAAAACCTTTTTGAAAACAACAAGTCTGATGCGTTTTAGTGGCGAAAAAATAATTTAAAAAATCATTCGGGAAATGAGTTTACTCCCTATGTACTTTCTTTGTATACTTTTGACTATACGGGCCGAGTCCGGCATTTACGGGAAATCGCGGATTTTCGTTTGCCGGCGATTAAACTTCTTTTATTCAGCGTCCCATCAAATATGAAAATATTTTTGAAAACTACAAGTCTCATGCGTTTAGTGGTAAAAAAATAATATAAAAAATCGTTCGGGAAATGAGTTTACTACCTGGGTACTTTCTTTGTATACTTTTGACTATACGGGCCAGGCCGGGATTTACGGGAAATCGCGGGTTTTCTTTTGCCGGCGATTAAACTTCTTTTATTCAGCGTCTCATCAAAAATGAAAACATTTTTAAAAACTACAAGTCTCATGGGCTTTAGTGGTGAAAAAATAATTTAAAAAATCGTCCTGGAAATGAGTTTACTCACAGGGTACTTTCTTTGTATACATTCGACTATACGGGCCAAGCCCGGGATTTACGGGAAATCGCGGGATTTCGTTTTCCTGCGAATAAATCTCTTTCATTAAGCGTCTCATCAAAAATGAAAACATTTTTGAAAACTACAAGTCTCATGCGTATTAGTGGTGAAAAAAAAATTTAAAAAATCGTTCGGGAAATGAGTTTACTCCCTGGGTACTTCTTTGTATACTTTTGACTATACGGGCCGAGTCCGGGATTTACGGGAAATCGCGAATTTTCGTTTGCCGGCGATTAAACTTCTTTTATTCAGCGTCCCATCAAATATGAAAATAATTTTGAAAACTACAAGTCTCATGCGTTTAGTGGTAAAAAAATAATATAAAAAATCGTTCGGGAAATGAGTTTACTCCCTGGGTACTTCCTTTGTATACTTTTGACTATACGGGCCAAGCCCGGGATTTACGGGAAATCGCGGGTTTTCGTTTGCCGGCGAATAAACTTCTTTTATTCAGCGTCTCATTAAAAATGAAAAAATTTTTGAAAACTACAAGTCTCATGCGTTTTAGTGGTGAAAAAATAATTTAAAAAATCTTTCGGGAAATGAGTTTACTCCCTGGGTACTTTCTTTGTATACTTTTGACTATACGGGCCAAGCCGGGATTTACGGGAAATCGCAGGTTTTCGTTTGCCGGCGATTAAACTTCTTTTATTCAGCGTCTCATCAAAAATGAAAACATTTTTAAAAACTACAAGTCTTATGCGTTTTAGTGGTGAAAAAATAATTTAAAAAATCGTTCTGGAAATGAGTTTACTCACAGTGTACTTTCTTTGTATACATGCGACTATACGTGCCAAGCCCGGGATTTACGGGAAATCGCGGGTTTTAGTTTGCCGGCGATTAAACTGCTTTTATTCAGCGTCTCATCAAAAATGAAAACATTCTTAAAAACTACAAGTCTCATGCGTTTTAGTGGTGAAAAAATAATTTAAAAAATCGTTCGGGAAATGAGTTTACTCCCTGGGTACTTTCTTTGTATACTTTTGATTATACGGGCCGAGTCCGGGATTTACGGGAAATCGCGGATTTTCGTTTGCCGGCGATTAAACTTCTTTTATCAAGCGTCCCATCAAATATGAAGATATTTTTGAAAACTACAAGTCTCATGCGTTTAGTGGTAAAAAAAATAATATAAAAAATCGTTCGGGAAATGAGTTTACTCCCTGGGTACTTTCTTTGTATACTTTTGACTATACGGGCCGAGTCCGGGATTTACGGGAAATCGCGGATTTTCGTTTGCCGGCGATTAAACTTCTTTTATTCAGCGTCCCTCAAATATGAAAATATTTTTGAAAACTACAAGCCTCATGCGTTTAGTGGTAAAAAATAATGTAAAAAATCGTTCGGGAAATGAGTTAACTCCCTGGGTACTTTCTTTGTATACTTTTGACTATACGGGCCGAGTCCAAGATTTACGGGAAATCGCAGGTTTTCGTTTGCCGGCGATTGAACTTCTTTTATTCAGCGTCTCATCAAAAATGAAAACATTTTTAAAAACTACAAGTCTCATGCGTTTAGTGGTAAAAAAAATAATATAAAAAATCGTTCGGGAAATGAGTTTACTCCCTGGGTACTTTCTTTGTATACTTTTGACTATACGGGCCGAGTCCGGGATTTACGGGAAATCGCGGATTTTCGTTTGCCGGCGATTAAACTTCTTTTATTCAGCGTCCCTCAAATATGAAAATATTTTTGAAAACTACAAGCCTCATGCGTTTAGTGGTAAAAAATAATGTAAAAAATCGTTCGGGAAATGAGTTAACTCCCTGGGTACTTTCTTTGTATACTTTTGACTATACGGGCCGAGTCCAAGATTTACGGGAAATCGCAGGTTTTCGTTTGCCGGCGATTGAACTTCTTTTATTCAGCGTCTCATCAAAAATGAAAACATTTTTAAAAACTACAAGTCACATGCGTTTTAGTGGTGAAAAAGTAATTTAAAAAATCGTTCGGGAAATGAGTTTACTCCCTGGGTACTTTCTTTGTATACTTTTGACTATACGGGCCAAGCCCGGGATTTACGGGAAATCGCGGGTTTTCGTTTGCCGGCGATTAAACTTCTTTTATTCAGCGTCTCATCAAAAATGAAAACATTTTTAAAAACTACAAGTCTCATGCGCTTTAGTGGTGAAAAAATAATTTAAAAAATCGTTCTGGAAATGAGTTTACTCACAGGGTACTTTCTTTGTATACATTCGACTATACGTGCCAAGCCCGGGATTTACGGGAAATCGCGGGTTTTCGTTTGCCGGCGATTAAAATTCTTTTATTCAGCGTCTCATCAAAAATGAAAACATTTTTGAAAACTACAAGTCTCATGCGTTTTAGTGGTGAAAAAATAATTTAAAAAATCGTTCGGGAAATGAGTTTACTGCCTGGATACTTTCTTTGTTTACTTTTGACTATACGGGCCAAGCCGGGATTTACGGGAAATCGCGGGTTTTCGTTTGCCGGCGATTAAACTTCTTTTATTCAGCGTCTCATCAAAAATGAAAACATTTTTAAAAACTACAAGTCTCATGGGCTTTAGTGGTGAAAAAATAATTTAAAAAATCGTTCTGGAAATGAGTTTACTCACAGGGTACTTTCTTTGTATACATTCGACTATACGTGCCAAGCCCGGGATTTACGGGAAATCGCGGGTTTTCGTTTGCCGGCGATTAAACTTCTTTTATTCAGCGTCTCATCAAAAATAAAAACATTTTTTAAAACTACAAGTCTCATGCGTTTTAGTGGTGAAAAAATAATTTAAAAAATCGTTCGGGAAATGAGTTTACTCCCTGGGTACTTTCTTTGTATACTTTTGACTATACGGGCCAAGCCGGGATTTACGGGAAATCGCGGGTTTTCGTTTGCCGGAGATTAAACTTCTTTTATTCAGCGTCTCATCAAAAATGAAAACATTTTTAAAAACTACAAGTCTTATGCGTTTTAGTGGTGAAAAAATAATTTAAAAAATCGTTCTGGAAATGAGTTTACTCACAGGGTACTTTCTTTGTATACATTCGACTATACGGGCCAAGCCCGGGATTTACGGGAAATCGCGGGTTTTCGTTTTCCGCCGATTAAACCTCTTTCATTAAGCGTCTCATCAAAAATGAAAACATTTTTGAAAACTACAATTCTCATACGTATTAGTGGTGAAAAAAAAATTTAAAAAATCGTTCGGGAAATGAGTTTACTCCCTGGGTACTTTGTTTGTATACATTCGACTATACGGGCCAAACCCCGGATTTACGGGAAAACGCGGGATTTCGTTTGCCGGCGATTAAACCTCTTTCATTAAGCGTCTCATCAAAAATGAAAACATTTTTGAAAACTACAAGTCTCATGCGTTTTAGTGGTGAAAAAATAATTTAAAAAATCGTTCGGGAAATGAGTTTACTCCCTGGGTACTTTCTTTGTATACTTTTGACTATACGGGCCGAGTCCGGGATTAAAGGGAAATCGCGGGTTTTCGTTTGCCGGCGATTAAACTTCTTTTATTCAGCGTCCCATCAAATATGAAAATATTTTTGAAAACTACAAGTCTCATGCGTTTAGTGGTAAAAAAATAATATAAAAAATCGTTCGGGAAATGAGTTTACTCCCTGGGTACTTTCTTTGTATACATTCGACTATACGGGCCAAACCCCGGATTTACGGGAAAACGCGGGATTTCGTTTGCCGGCGATTAAACCTCTTTCATTAAGCGTCTCATCAAAAACGAAAACATTTTTGAAAACTACAAGTCTCATGCGTTTTAGTGGTGAAAAAATAATTTAAAAAATCGTTCGGGAAATGAGTTTACTCCCTGGGTACTTTCTTTGTATACTTTTGACTATACGAGCCAAGCCCGGGATTTACGGCAAATCGCGGGTTTTCGTTTGCCGGCGATTAAACTTCTTTTATTCAGCGTCTCATCAAAAATGAAAAAATTTTTGAAAACAACAAGTCTCATGCGTTTTAGTGGTGAAAAAATAATTTAAAAAATCGTTCGGGAAATGAGTTTACTTCCTGGGTACTTTCTTTGTATACTTTTGACTATACGGGCCGAGTCCGGGATTTACGGGAAATCGCGGATTTTCGTTTTCCGGCGATTAAACTTCTTTTATTCAGCGTCCCATCAAATATGAAAATATTTTTGAAAACTACAAGTCTCATGCGTTTAGTGGTAAAAAATAATGCAAAAAATCGTTCGGGAAATGAGTTTACTACCTGGGTACTTTCTTTGTATACTTTTGACTATACGGGCCGAGCCCGGGATTTACGGAAAATCGCGGGTTTTCATTTGCCGGCGATTAAACTTCTTTTATTCAGCGTCTCATCAAAAATGAAAACATTTTTAAAAACTACAAGTCTCATGGGCTTTAGTGGTGAAAAAATAATTTAAAAAATCGTTCTGGAAATGAGTTTACTCACAGGGTACTTTCTTTGTATACATTCGACTATACGTGCCAAGCCCGGGATTTACGGGAAATCGCGGGTTTTCGTTTGCCGGCGATTAAACTTCTTTTATTCAGCGTCTCATCAAAAATAAAAACATTTTTTAAAACTACAAGTCTCATGCGTTTTAGTGGTGAAAAAATAATTTAAAAAATCGTTCGGGAAATGAGTTGACTCCCTGGGTACTTTCTTTGTATACTTTTGACTATACGGCCAAGCCGGGATTTACGGGAAATCGCGGGTTTTCTTTTGCCGGCGATTAAACTTCTTTTATTCAGCGTCTCATCAAAAATGAAAACATTTTTAAAAACTACAAGTCTTATGCGTTTTAGTGGTGAAAAAATAATTTAAAAAATCGTTCTGGAAATGAGTTTACTCACAGGGTACTTTCTTTGTATACATTCGACTATTCGGGCCAAGCCCGGGATTTACGGTAAATCGCGGGTTTTCGTTTTACGGCGATTAAACCTCTTTCATTAAGCGTCTCATCAAAAATGAAAACATTTTTGAAAACTACAAGTCTCATGCGTTTTAGTGGTGAAAAAAAAATTTTAAAAATCGTTCGGGAAATGAGTTTACTCCCTGGGTACTTTCTTTGTATACATTCGACTATACGGGCCAAGCCCCGGATTTACGGGAAAACGCGGGATTTCGTTTTCCTGCGATTAAATCTCTTTCATTAAGCGTCTCATCAAAAATGAAAACATTTTTGAAAACTACAAGTCTCATGCGTTTTAGTGGTGAAAAAATAATTTAAAAAATCGTTCGGGAAATGAGTTTACTCCCTGGGTACTTTCTTTGTATACTTTTGACTATACGGGCCGAGTCCAGGATTTACGGGAAATTGCAGGTTTTCGTTTGCCGGCGATTGAACTTCTTTTATTCAGCGTCGTTCGGGAAATGAGTTTACTCCCTGGGTACTTTGTTTGTATACATTCGACTATACGGGCCAAACCCCGGATTTACGGGAAAACGCGGGATTTCGTTTGCCGGCGATTAAACCTCTTTCATTAAGCGTCTCATCAAAAATGAAAACATTTTTGAAAACTACAAGTCTCATGCGTTTTAGTGGTGAAAAAATAATTTAAAAAATCGTTCGGGAAATGAGTTTACTCCCTGGGTACTTTCTTTGTATACTTTTGACTATACGGGCCGAGTCCGGGATTAAAGGGAAATCGCGGGTTTTCGTTTGCCGGCGATTAAACTTCTTTTATTCAGCGTCCCATCAAATATGAAAATATTTTTGAAAACTACAAGTCTCATGCGTTTAGTGGTAAAAAAATAATATAAAAAATCGTTCGGGAAATGAGTTTACTCCCTGGGTACTTTCTTTGTATACATTCGACTATACGGGCCAAACCCCGGATTTACGGGAAAACGCGGGATTTCGTTTGCCGGCGATTAAACCTCTTTCATTAAGCGTCTCATCAAAAACAAAAACATTTTTGAAAACTACAAGTCTCATGCGTTTTAGTGGTGAAAAAATAATTTAAAAAATCGTTCGGGAAATGAGTTTACTCCCTGGGTACTTTCTTTGTATACTTTTGACTATACGGGCCAAGCCCGGGATTTACGGCAAATCGCGGGTTTTCGTTTGCCGGCGATTAAACTTCTTTTATTCAGCGTCTCATCAAAAATGAAAACATTTTTGAAAACAACAAGTCTCATGCGTTTTAGTGGTGAAAAAATAATTTAAAAAATCGTTCGGGAAATGAGTTTACTCCCTGGGTACTTTCTTTGTATACTTTTGACTATACGGGCCGAGTCCGGGATTTACGGGAAATCGCGGATTTTCGTTTTCCGGCGATTAAACTTCTTTTATTCAGCGTCCCATCAAATATGAAAATATTTTTGAAAACTACAAGTCTCATGCGTTTAGTGGTAAAAAATAATGCAAAAAATCGTTCGGGAAATGAGTTTACTACCTGGGTACTTTCTTTGTATACTTTTGACTATACGGGCCGAGCCCGGGATTTACGGAAAATCGCGGGTTTTCATTTGCCGGCGATTAAACTTCTTTTATTCAGCGTCTCATCAAAAATGAAAACATTTTTAAAAACTACAAGTCTCATGGGCTTTAGTGGTGAAAAAATAATTTAAAAAATCGTTCTGGAAATGAGTTTACTCACAGGGTACTTTCTTTGTATGCATTCGACTATACGTGCCAAGCCCGGGATTTACGGGAAATCGCGGGTTTTCGTTTGCCGGCGATTAAACTTCTTTTATTCAGCGTCTCATCAAAAATAAAAACATTTTTTAAAACTACAAGTCTCATGCGTTTTAGTGGTGAAAAAATAATTTAAAAAATCGTTCGGGAAATGAGTTTACTCCCTGGGTACTTTCTTTGTATACTTTTGACTATACGGCCAAGCCGGGATTTACGGAAAATCGCGGGTTTTCTTTTGCCGGCGATTAAACTTCTTTTATTCAGCGTCTCATCAAAAATGAAAACATTTTTAAAAACTACAAGTCTTATGCGTTTTAGTGGTGAAAAAATAATTTAAAAAATCGTTCTGGAAATGAGTTTACTCACAGGGTACTTTCTTTGTATACATTCGACTATTCGGGCCAAGCCTGGGATTTACGGTAAATCGCGGGTTTTCGTTTTACGGCGATTAAACCTCTTTCATTAAGCGTCTCATCAAAAATGAAAACATTTTTGAAAACTACAAGTCTCATGCGTTTTAGTGGTGAAAAAAAAATTTAAAAAATCGTTCGGGAAATGAGTTTACTCCCTGGGTACTTTCTTTGTATACATTCGACTATACGGGCCAAGCCCCGGATTTACGGGAAAACGCGGGATTTCGTTTTCCTGCGATTAAATCTCTTTCATTAAGCGTCTCATCAAAAATGAAAACATTTTTGAAAACTACAAGTCTCATGCGTTTTAGTGGTGAAAAAATAATTTAAAAAATCGTTCGGGAAATGAGTTTACTCCCTGGGTACTTTCTTTGTATACTTTTGACTATACGGGCCGAGTCCAGGATTTACGGGAAATCGCAGGTTTTCGTTTGCCGGCGATTGAACTTCTTTTATTCAGCGTCTCATCAAAAATGAAAACATTTTTAAAAACTACAAGTCTCATGCGTTTTAGTGGTGAAAAAGTATTTTAAAAAATCGTTCGGGAAATGAGTTTACTCCCTGGGTACTTTCTTTGTATACTTTTGACTATACGGGCCGAGTCCGGGATTTACGGGAAATCGCGAATTTTCGTTTGCCGGCGATTAAACTTCTTTTATTCAGCGTCCCATCAAATATGAAAATATTTTTGAAAACTACAAGTCTCATGCGTTTAGTGGTAAAAAAATAATATAAAAAATCGTTCGGGAAATGAGTTTACTGCCTGGGTACTTCCTTTGTATACTTTTGACTATACGGGCCAAGCCCGGGATTTACGGGAAATCGCGGGTTTTCGTTTGCCGGCGATTAAACTTCTTTTATTCAGCGTCTCATCAAAAATGAAAACATTTTTGAAAACTACAAGTCTCATGCGTTTTAGTGGTGAAAAAATAATTTAAAAAATCTTTCGGGAAATGAGTTTACTCCCTAGGTACTTTCTTTGTATACTTTTGACTATATGGGCCAAGCCGGGATTTACGGGAAATCGCAGGTTTTCGTTTGCCGGCGATTAAACTTCCTTTATGCAGCGTCTCATTAAAAATGAAAACATTTTTAAAAACTACAAGTCTTATGCGTTTTAGTGGTGAAAAAATAATTTAAAAAATCGTTCTGGAAATGAGTTTACTCACAGTGTACTTTCTTTGTATACATGCGACTATACGTGCCAAGCCCGGAATTTACGGGAAATCGCGGGTTTTAGTTTGCCGGCGATTAAACTGCTTTTATTCAGCGTCTCATCAAAAATGAAAACATTCTTAAAAACTACAAGTCTCATGCGTTTTAGTGGTGAAAAAATAATTTAAAAAATCGTTCGGGAAATGAGTTTACTCCCTGGGTACTTTCTTTGTATACTTTTGATAATACGGACCGAGTCCGGGATTTACGGGAAATCGCAGATTTTCGTTTGCCGGCGATTAAACTTTTTTTATTCAGCGTCCCATCAAATATGAAGATATTTTTGAAAACTACAAGTCTCATGCGTTTAGTGGTAAAAAAATAATATAAAAAATCGTTCGGGAAATGAGTTTACTCCCTGGGTACTTTCTTTGTATACTTTTGACTATACGGGCCGAGTCCGGGATTTACGGGAAATCGCTGATTTTCGTTTGCCGGCGATTAAACTTCTTTTATTCAGCGTCCCATCAAATATGAAAATATTTTAGAAAACTACAAGCCTCATGCGTTTAGTGGTAAAAAAATAATGTAAAAAATCGTTCGGGAAATGAGTTTACTCCCTGGGTACTTTCTTTGTATACTTTTGACTATACGGGCCGAGTCCAGGATTTACGGGAAATCGCAGGTTTTCGTTTGCCGGCGATTGAACTTCTTTTATTCAGCGTCTCATCAAAAATGAAAACATTTTTAAAAACTACAAGTCTCATGCGTTTTAGTGGTGAAAAAGTAATTTAAAAAATCGTTCGGGAAATGAGTTTACTCCCTGGGTACTTTCTTTGTATACTTTTGACTATACGGGCCAAGCCCAGGATTTACGGGAAATCGCGGGTTTTCGTTTGCCGGCGATTAAACTTCTTTTATTCAGCGTCTCATCAAAAATGAAAACATTTTTAAAAACTACAAGTCTCATGCGCTTTAGTGGTGAAAAAATAATTTAAAAAATCGTTCTGGAAATGAGTTTACTCACAGGGTACTTTCTTTGTATTCATTCGACTAAACGTGCCAAGCCCGGGATTTACGGGAAATCGCGGGTTTTCGTTTGCCGGCGATTAAACTTCTTTTATTCAGCGTCCCATCAAATATGAAAATATTTTTGAAAACTACAAGTCTCATGCGTTTAGTGGTAAAAAAATAATATAAAAAATCGTTCGGGAAATGAGTTTACTACCTGGGTACTTTCTTTGTATACTTTTGACTATACGGGCCAAGCCCGGGATTTACGGGAAATCGCGGGTTTTCGTTTGCCGGCGATTAAACTTCTTTTATTCAGCGTCTCATCAAAAATGAAAACATTTTTAAAAACTAAAAGTCTCATGGGCTTTAGTGGTGAAAAAATAATTTAAAAAATCGTTCTGGAAATGAGTTTACTCACAGGGTACTTTCTTTGTATACATTCGACTATACGTGCCAAGCCCGGGATTTACGGGAAATCGCGGGTTTTCGTTTGCCGGCGATTAAACTTCTTTTATTCAGCGTCTCATCAAAAATAAAAACATTTTTTAAAACTACAAGTCTCATGCGTTTTAGTGGTGAAAAAATAATTTAAAAAATCGTTCGGGAAATGAGTTTACTCCCTGGGTACTTTCTTTGTCTACTTTTGACTATACGGCCAAGCCGGGATTTACGGGAAATCGCGGGTTTTCTTTTGCCGGCGATTAAACTTCTTTTATTCAGGGTCTCATCAAAAATGAAAACATTTTTAAAAACTACAAGTCTTATGCGTTTTAGTGGTGAAAAAATAATTTAAAAAATCGTTCTGGAAATGAGTTTACTCACAGGGTACTTTCTTTGTATACATTCGACTATACGGGCCAAGCCCGGGATTTACGGGAAATCGCGGGTTTTTGTTTTCCGGCGATTAAATCTCTTTCATTGAGCGTCTCATCAAAAATGAAAACAATTTTGAAAACTAAAAGTCTCATGCGTTTTAGTGGTGAAAAAAAAATTTAAAAAATCGTTCGGGAAATGAGTTTACTCCCTGGGTATTTTCTTTGTATACATTCGACTATACGGGCCAAGCCCCGGATTTACGGAAAAACGCGGGATTTCGTTTTCCTGCGATTAAATCTCTTTCATTAAGCGTCTCATCAAAAATGAAAACATTTTTGAAAACTACAAGTCTCATGCGTATTAGTGGTGAAAAAAAAATTTAAAAAATCGTTCGGGAAATGAGTTTACTCCCTGGGTACTTTCTTTGTATACATTCGACTATACGGGCCAAATCCCGGATTTACGGGAAAACGCGGGATTTCGTTTGCCGGCGATTAAACCTCTTTCATTAAGCGTCTCATCAAAAATGAAAACATTTTTGAAAACTACAAGTCTCATGCGTTTTAGTGGTGAAAAAATAATTTAAAAAATCGTTCGGGAAATGAGTTTACTCCCTGGGTACTTCTTTGTATACTTTTGACTATACGAGCCGAGTCCGGGATTTACGGGAAATCGCGAATTTTCGTTTGCCGGCGATTAAACTTCTTTTATTCAGCGTCCCATCAAATATGAAAATATTTTTGAAAACTACAAGTCTCATGCGTTTAGTGGTAAAAAAATAATATAAAAAATCGTTCGGGAAATGAGTTTACTCCCTGGGTACTTCCTTTGTATACTTTTGACTATACGGGCCAAGCCCGGGATTTACGGGAAATCGCGGGTTTTCGTTTGCCGGCGATTAAACTTCTTTTATTCAGCGTCTCATCAAAAATGAAAACATTTTTGAAAACTACAAGTTTCATGCGTTTTAGTGGTGAAAAAATAATTTAAAAAATCTTTCGGGAAATGAGTTTACTCCCTGGGTACTTTCTTTGTATACTTTTGACTATACGGGCCAAGCCGGGATTTACGGGAAATTGCAGGTTTTCGATTGCCGGCGATTAAACTTCTTTTATTCAGCGTCTCATCAAAAATGAAAACATTTTTAAAAACTACAAGTCTTATGCGTTTTAGTGGTGAAAAAATAATTTAAAAAATCGTTCTGGAAATGAGTTTACTCACAGTGTACTTTCTTTGTATACTTTTGATTATACGGGCCGAGTCCGGGATTTACGGGAAATCGCGGATTTTCGTTTGCCGGCGATTAAACTTCTTTTATTCAGCGTCCCATCAAATATGAAGATATTTTTGAAAACTACAAGTCTCATGCGTTTAGTGGTAAAAAAATAATATAAAAGATCGTTCGGGAAATGAGTTTACTCCCTGGGTACTTTCTTTGTATACTTTTGACTATACGGGCCGAGTCCGGGATTTACGGGAAATCGCGGATTTTCGTTTGCCGGCGATTAAACTTCTTTTATTCAGCGTCCCATCAAATATGAAAATATTTTAGAAAACTACAAGCCTCATGCGTTTAGTGGTAAAAAAATAATGTAAAAAATCGTTCGGGAAATGAGTTTACTCCCTGGGTACTTTCTTTGTATACTTTTGACTATACGGGCCGAGTCCAGGATTTACGGGAAATCGCAGGTTTTCGTTTGCCGGCGATTGAACTTCTTTTATTCAGCGTCTCATCAAAAATGAAAACATTTTTAAAAACTACAAGTCTCATGCGTTTTAGCGGTGAAAAAGTAATTTAAAAAATCGTTCGGGAAATTAGTTTACTCCCTGGGTACTTTCTTTGTATACTTTTGACTATACGGGCAAAGCCCGGGATTTACGGGAAATCGCGGGTTTTCGTTTGCCGGCGATTAAACTTCTTTTATTCAGCGTCTCATCAAAAATGAAAACATTTTTGAAAACTACAAGTCTCATGCGTTTTAGTGGTGAAAAAAAAATTTAAAAAATCGTTCGGGAAATGAGTTTACTCCCTGGATACTTTCTTTGTATACATTCGACTATACGGGCCAAGCCCCGGATTTACGGGAAAACGCGGGATTTCGTTTTCCTGCGATTAAATCTCTTTCATTGAGCGTCTCATCAAAAATGAAAACAATTTTGAAAACTACAAGTCTCATGCGTTTTAGTGGTGAAAAAAAAATTTAAAAAATCGTTCGGGAAATGAGTTTACTCCCTGGGTATTTTCTTTGTATACATTCGACTATACGGGCCAAGCCCCGGATTTACGGAAAAACGCGGGATTTTGTTTTCCTGCGATTAAATCTCTTTCATTAAGCGTCTCATCAAAAATGAAAACATTTTTGAAAACTACAAGTCTCATGCGCATTAGTGGTGAAAAAAAAATTTAAAAAATCGTTCGGGAAATGAGTTTACTCCCTGGGTACTTTCTTTGTATACATTCGACTATACGGGCCAAATCCCGGATTTACGGGAAAACGCGGGATTTCGTTTGCCGGCGATTAAACCTCTTTCATTAAGCGTCTCATCAAAAATGAAAACATTTTTAAAAACTACAAGTCTCATGCGTTTTAGTGGTGAAAAAATAATTTAAAAAATCGTTCGGGAAATGAGTTTACTCCCTGGGTACTTCTTTGTATACTTTTGACTATACGGGCCGAGTCCGGGATTTACGGGAAATCGCGAATTTTCGTTTGCCGGCGATTAAACTTCTTTTATTCAGCGTCCCATCAAATATGAAAATAATTTTGAAAACTACAAGTCTCATGCGTTTAGTGGTAAAAAAATAATATAAAAAATCGTTCGGGAAATGAGTTTACTCCCTGGGTACTTCCTTTGTATACTTTTGACTATACGGGCCAAGCCCGGGATTTACGGGAAATCGCGGGTTTTCGTTTGCCGGCGATTAAACTTCTTTTATTCAGCGTCTCATCAAAAATGAAAACATTTTTGAAAACTACAAGTTTCATGCGTTTTAGTGGTGAAAAAATAATTTAAAAAATCTTTCGGGAAATGAGTTTACTCCCTGGGTACTTTCTTTGTATACTTTTGACTATACGGGCCAAGCCGGGATTTACGGGAAATCGCAGGTTTTCGTTTGCCGGCGATTAAACTTCTTTTATTCAGCGTCTCATCAAAAATGAAAATATTTTTAAAAACTACAAGTCTTATGCGTTTTAGTGGTGAAAAAATAATTTAAAAAATCGTTCTGGAAATGAGTTTACTCACAGTGTACTTTCTTTGTATACATGCGACTATACGTGCCAAGCCCGGGATTTACGGGAAATCGCGGGTTTTAGTTTGCCGGCGATTAAACTGCTTTTATTCAGCGTCTCATCAAAAATGAAAACATTCTTAAAAACTACAAGTCTCATGCGTTTTAGTGGTGAAAAAATAATTTAAAAAATCGTTCGGGAAATGAGTTTACTCCCTGGGTACTTTCTTTGTATACTTTTGATTATACGGGCCGAGTCCGGGATTTACGGGAAATCGCGGATTTTCGTTTGCCGGCGATTAAACTTCTTTTATTCAGCGTCCCATCAAATATGAAGATATTTTTGAAAACTACAAGTCTCATGCGTTTAGTGGTAAAAAAATAATATAAAAGATCGTTCGGGAAATGTGTTTACTCCCTGGGTACTTTCTTTGTATACTTTTGACTATACGGGCCGAGTCCGGGATTTACGGGAAATCGCGGATTTTCGTTTGCCGGCGATTAAACTTCTTTTTTTCAGCGTCCCATCAAATATGAAAATATTTTAGAAAACTACAAGCCTCATGCGTTTAGTGGTAAAAAAATAATGTAAAAAATCGTTCGGGAAATGAGTTTACTCCCTGGGTACTTTCTTTGTATACTTTTGACTATACGGGCCGAGTCCAGGATTTACGGGAAATCGCAGGTTTTCGTTTGCCGGCGATTGAACTTCTTTTATTCAGCGTCTCATCAAAAATGAAAACATTTTTAAAAACTACAAGTCTCATGCGTTTTAGCGGTGAAAAAGTAATTTAAAAAATCGTTCGGGAAATTAGTTTACTCCCTGGGTACTTTCTTTGTATACTTTTGACTATACGGGCAAAGCCCAGGATTTACGGGAAATCGCGGGTTTTCATTTGCCGGCGATTAAACTTCTTTTATTCAGCGTCTCATCAAAAATGAAAACATTTTTGAAAACTACAAGTCTCATGCGTTTTAGTGGTGAAAAAAAAATTTAAAAAATCGTTCGGGAAATGAGTTTACTCCCTGGATACTTTCTTTGTATACATTCGACTATACGGGCCAAGCCCCGGATTTAGGGGAAAACGCGGGATTTCGTTTTCCTGCGATTAAATCTCTTTCATTAAGCGTCTCATCAAAAATGAAAACATTTTTGAAAACTACAAGTCTCATGCGTATTAGTGGTGAAAAAAAAATTTAAAAAATCGTTCGGGAAATGAGTTTACTCCCTGGGTACTTTCTTTGTATACTTTTGATTATACGGGCTGAGTCCGGGATTTACGGGAAATCGCGGATTTTCGTTTGCCGGCGATTAAACTTCTTTTATTCAGCGTCCCATCAAATATGAAGATATTTTTGAAAACTACAAGTCTCATGCGTTTAGTGGTAAAAAAATAATATAAAAAATCGTTCGGGAAATGAGTTTACTCCCTGGGTACTTTCTTTGTATACTTTTGACTATACGGGCCGAGTCCGGGATTTACGGGAAATCGCGGATTTTTGTTTGCCGGCGATTAAACTTCTTTTATTCAGCGTCCCATCAAATATGAAAATATTTTAGAAAACTACAAGCCTCATGCGTTTAGTGGTAAAAAAATAATGTAAAAAATCGTTCGGGAAATGAGTTTACTCCCTGGGTACTTTCTTTGTATACTTTTGACTATACGGGCCGAGTCCAGGATTTACGGGAAATCGCAGGTTTTCGTTTGCCGGCGATTGAACTTCTTTTATTCAGCGTCTCATCAAAAATGAAAACATTTTTAAAAACTACAAGTCTCATGCGTTTTAGTGGTGAAAAAGTAATTTAAAAAATCGTTCGGGAAATGAGTTTACACCCTGGGTACTTTCTTTGTATACTATTGACTATACGGGCCAAGCCCGGGATTTACGGGAAATCGCGGGTTTTCGTTTGCCGGCGATTAAACTTCTTTTATTCAGCGTCTCATCAAAAATGAAAACATTTTTAAAAACTACAAGTCTCATGCGCTTTAGTGGTGAAAAAATGATTTAAAAAATCGTTCTGGAAATGAGTTTACTCACAGGGTACTTTCTTTGTATACATTCGACTATACGTGCCAAGCCCGGGATTTACGGGCATTCGCGGGTTTTCGTTTGCCGGCGATTAAACTTCTTTTATTCAGCGTCTCATCAAAAATGAAAACATTTTTAAAAACTACAAGTCTTATGCGTTTTAGTGGTGAAAAAATAATTTAAAAAATCGTTCTGGAAATGAGTTTACTCACAGGGTACTTTCTTTGTATACATTCGACTATACGGGCCAAGCCCGGGATTTACGGGAAATCGCGGGTTTTCGTTTTCCGGCGATTAAACCTCTTTCATTAAGCGTCTCATCAAAAATGAAAACATTTTTGAAAACTACAAGTCTCATGCGTTTTAGTGGTGAAAAAAAAATTTAAAAAATCGTTCGGGAAATGAGTTTCCTCCCTGGATACTTTCTTTGTATACATTCGACTATACGGGCCAAGCCCCGGATTTACGGGAAAACGCGGGATTTCGTTTTCCTGCGATTAAATCTCTTTCATTAAGCGTCTCATCAAAAATGAAAACATTTTTGAAAACTACAAGTCTCATGCGTATTAGTGGTGAAAAAAAAATTTAAAAAATCGTTCGGGAAATGAGTTTACTCCCTGGGTACTTTGTTTGTATACATTCGACTATACGGGCCAAACCCCGGATTTACGGGAAAATGCGGGATTTCGTTTGCCGGCGATTAAACCTCTTTCATTAAGCGTCTCATCAAAAATGAAAACATTTTTGAAAACTACAAGTCTCATGCGTTTTAGTGGTGAAAAAATAATTTAAAAAATCGTTCGGGAAATGAGTTTACTCCCTGGGTACTTTCTTTGTATACTTTTGACTATACGGGCCGAGTCCGGGATTTACGGGAAATCGCGGGATTTCGTTTGCCGGCGATTAAACCTCTTTCATTAAGCGTCTCATCAAAAATGAAAACATTTTTGAAAACTACAAGTCTCATGCGTTTTAGTGGTGAAAAAATGATTTAAAAAATCGTTCGGGAAATGAGTTTACTCCCTGGGTACTTTCTTTGTATACTTTTGACTATACGGGCCGAGTCCGGGATTTACGGGAAATCGCGGATTTTCGTTTGCCGGCGATTAAACTTCTTTTATTCAGCGTCCCATCAAATATGAAAATATTTTTGAAAACTACAAGTCTCATGCTTTTATTGGTAAACAAATAATATAAAAAATCGTTCGGGAAATGAGTTTACTCCCTGGGTACTTCCTTTGTATACTTTTGACTATACGGGCAAAGCCCGGGATTTACGGGAAATCGCGGGTTTTCGTTTGCCGGCGATTAAACTTCTTTTATTCAGCGTCTCATCAAAAATGAAAACATTTTTGAAAACTACAAGTCTCATGCGTTTTAGTGGTGAAAAAAAAATTTAAAAAATCGTTCGGGAAATGAGTTTACTCCCTGGATACTTTCTTTGTATACATTCGACTATACGGGCCAAGCCCCGGATTTACGGGAAAACGCGGGATTTCGTTTTCCTGCGATTAAATCTCTTTCATTGAGCGTCTCATCAAAAATGAAAACAATTTTGAAAACTACAAGTCTCATGCGTTTTAGTGGTGAAAAAAAAATTTAAAAAATCGTTCGGGAAATGAGTTTACTCCCTGGGTATTTTCTTTGTATACATTCGACTATACGGGCCAAGCCCCGGATTTACGGAAAAACGCGGGATTTCGTTTTCCTGCGATTAAATCTCTTTCATTAAGCGTCTCATCAAAAATGAAAACATTTTTGAAAACTACAAGTCTCATGCGTATTAGTGGTGAAAAAAAAATTTAAAAAATCGTTCGGGAAATGAGTTTACTCCCTGGGTACTTTCTTTGTATACATTCGACTATACGGGCCAAATCCCGGATTTACGGGAAAACGCGGGATTTCGTTTGCCGGCGATTAAACCTCTTTCATTAAGCGTCTCATCAAAAATGAAAACATTTTTGAAAACTACAAGTCTCATGCGTTTTAGTGGTGAAAAAATAATTTAAAAAATCGTTCGGGAAATGAGTTTACTCCCTGGTTACTTCTTTGTATACTTTTGACTATACGGGCCGAGTCCGGGATTTACGGGAAATCGCGAATTTTCGTTTGCCGGCGATTAAACTTCTTTTATTCAGCGTCCCATCAAATATGAAAATATTTTTGAAAACTACAAGTCTCATGCGTTTAGTGGTAAAAAAATAATATAAAAAATCGTTCGGGAAATGAGTTTACTCCCTGGGTACTTCCTTTGTATACTTTTGACTATACGGGCCAAGCCCGGGATTTACGGGAAATCGCGGGTTTTCGTTTGCCGGCGATTAAACTTCTTTTATTCAGCGTCTCATCAAAAATGAAAACATTTTTGAAAACTACAAGTTTCATGCGTTTTAGTGGTGAAAAAATAATTTAAAAAATCTTTCGGGAAATGAGTTTACTCCCTGGGTACTTTCTTTGTATACTTTTGACTATACGGGCCAAGCCGGGATTTACGGGAAATCGCAGGTTTTCGTTTGCCGGCGATTAAACTTCTTTTATTCAGCGTCTCATCAAAAATGAAAACATTTTTAAAAACTACAAGTCTTATGCGTTTTAGTGGTGAAAAAATAATTTAAAAAATCGTTCGGGAAATGAGTTTACTCCCTGGTTACTTCTTTGTATACTTTTGACTATACGGGCCGAGTCCGGGATTTACGGGAAATCGCGAATTTTCGTTTGCCGGCGATTAAACTTCTTTTATTCAGCGTCCCATCAAATATGAAAATATTTTTGAAAACTACAAGTCTCATGCGTTTAGTGGTAAAAAAATAATATAAAAAATCGTTCGGGAAATGAGTTTACTCCCTGGGTACTTCCTTTGTATACTTTTGACTATACGGGCCAAGCCCGGGATTTACGGGAAATCGCGGGTTTTCGTTTGCCGGCGATTAAACTTCTTTTATTCAGCGTCTCATCAAAAATGAAAACATTTTTGAAAACTACAAGTTTCATGCGTTTTAGTGGTGAAAAAATAATTTAAAAAATCTTTCGGGAAATGAGTTTACTCCCTGGGTACTTTCTTTGTATACTTTTGACTATACGGGCCAAGCCGGGATTTACGGGAAATCGCAGGTTTTCGTTTGCCGGCGATTAAACTTCTTTTATTCAGCGTCTCATCAAAAATGAAAACATTTTTAAAAACTACAAGTCTTATGCGTTTTAGTGGTGAAAAAATAATTTAAAAAATCGTTCTGGAAAGGAGTTTACTCACAGTGTACTTTCTTTGTATACATGCGACTATACGTGCCAAGCCCGGGATTTACGGGAAATCGCGGGTTTTAGTTTGCCGGCGATTAAACTGCTTTTATTCAGCGTCTCATCAAAAATGAAAACATTCTTAAAAACTACAAGTCTCATGCGTTTTAGTGGTGAAAAAATAATTTAAAAAATCGTTCGGGAAATGAGTTTACTCCCTGGGTACTTTCTTTGTATACTTTTGATTATACGGGCCGAGTCCGGGATTTACGGGAAATCGCGGATTTTCGTTTGCCGGCGATTAAACTTCTTTTATTCAGCGTCCCATCAAATATGAAGATATTTTTGAAAACTACAAGTCTCATGCGTTTAGTGGTAAAAAAATAATATAAAAGATCGTTCGGGAAATGAGTTTACTCCCTGGGTACTTTCTTTGTATACTTTTGACTATACGGGCCGAGTCCAGGATTTACGGGAAATCGCGGATTTTCGTTTGCCGGCGATTAAACTTCTTTTATTCAGCGTCCCATCAAATATGAAAATATTTTAGAAAACTACAAGCCTCATGCGTTTAGTGGTAAAAAAATAATGTAAAAAATCGTTCGGGAAATGAGTTTACTCCCTGGGTACTTTCTTTGTATACTTTTGACTATACGGGCCGAGTCCAGGATTTACGGGAAATCGCAGGTTTTCGTTTGCCGGCGATTGAACTTCTTTTATTCAGCGTCTCATCAAAAATGAAAACATTTTTAAAAACTACCAGTCTCATGCGTTTTAGCGGTGAAAAAGTAATTTAAAAAATCGTTCGGGAAATTAGTTTACTCCCTGGGTACTTTCTTTGTATACTTTTGACTATACGGGCAAAGCCCAGGATTTACGGGAAATCGCGGGTTTTCGTTTGCCGGCGATTAAACTTCTTTTATTCAGCGTCTCATCAAAAATGAAAACATTTTTGAAAACTACAAGTCTCATGCGTTTTAGTGGTGAAAAAAAAATTTAAAAAATCGTTCGGGAAATGAGTTTACTCCCTGGATACTTTCTTTGTATACATTCGACTATACGGGCCAAGCCCCGGATTTACGGGAAAACGCGGGATTTCGTTTTCCTGCGATTAAATCTCTTTCATTAAGCGTCTCATCAAAAATGAAAACATTTTTGAAAACTACAAGTCTCATGCGTATTAGTGGTGAAAAAAAAATTTAAAAAATCGTTCGGGAATTGAGTTTACTCCCTGGGTACTTTCTTTGTATACTTTTGATTATACGGGCCGAGTCCGGGATTTACGGGAAATCGCGGATTTTCGTTTGCCGGCGATTAAACTTCTTTTATTCAGCGTCCCATCAAATATGAAGATATTTTTGAAAACTACAAGTCTCATGCGTTTAGTGGTGAAAAAATAATTTAAAAAATCGTTCTGGAAATGAGTTTACTCACAGGGTACTTTCTTTGTATACATTCGACTATACGGGCCAAGCCCGGGATTTACGGGAAATCGCGGGTTTTCGTTTTCCGGCGATTAAACCTCTTTCATTAAGCGTCTCATCAAAAATGAAAACATTTTTGAAAACTACAAGTCTCATGCGTTTTAGTGGTGAAAAAAAAATTTAAAAAATCGTTCGGAAATGAGTTTCCTCCCTGGATACTTTCTTTGTATACATTCGACTATACGGGCCAAGCCCCGGATTTACGGGAAAACGCGGGATTTCGTTTTCCTGCGATTAAATCTCTTTCATTAAGCGTCTCATCAAAAATGAAAACATTTTTGAAAACTACAAGTCTCATGCGTATTAGTGGTGAAAAAAAAATTTAAAAAATCGTTCGGGAAATGAGTTTACTCCCTGGGTACTTTGTTTGTATACATTCGACTATACGGGCCAAACCCCGGATTTACGGGAAAACGCGGGATTTCGTTTGCCGGCGATTAAACCTCTTTCATTAAGCGTCTCATCAAAAATGAAAACATTTTTGAAAACTACAAGTCTCATGCGTTTTAGTGGTGAAAAAAAAATTTAAAAAATCGTTCGGGAAATGAGTTTCCTCCCTGGATACTTTCTTTGTATACATTCGACTATACGGGCCAAGCCCCGGATTTACGGGAAAACGCGGGATTTCGTTTTCCTGCGATTAAATCTCTTTCATTAAGCGTCTCATCAAAAATGAAAACATTTTTGAAAACTACAAGTCTCATGCGTATTAGTGGTGAAAAAAAAATTTAAAAAATCGTTCGGGAAATGAGTTTACTCCCTGGGTACTTTGTTTGTATACATTCGACTATACGGGCCAAACCCCGGATTTACGGGAAAACGCGGGATTTCGTTTGCCGGCGATTAAACCTCTTTCATTAAGCGTCTCATCAAAAATGAAAACATTTTTGAAAACTACAAGTCTCATGCGTTGTAGTGGTGAAAAAATAATTTAAAAAATCGTTCGGGAAATGAGTTTACTCCCTGGGTACTTTCTTTGTATACTTTTGACTATACGGGCCGAGTCCGGGATTTACGGGAAATCGCGGGATTTCGTTTGCCGGCGATTAAACCTCTTTCATTAAGCGTCTCATCAAAAATGAAAACATTTTTGAAAACTACAAGTCTCATGCGTTTTAGTGGTGAAAAAATGATTTAAAAAATCGTTCGGGAAATGAGTTTACTCCCTGGGTACTTTCTTTGTATACTTTTGACTATACGGGCCGAGTCCGGGATTTACGGGAAATCGCGGATTTTCGTTTGCCGGCAATTAAACTTCTTTTATTCAGCGTCCCATCAAATATGAAAATATTTTTGAAAACTACAAGTCTCATGCTTTTATTGGTAAACAAATAATATAAAAAATCGTTCGGGAAATGAGTTTACTCCCTGGGTACTTCCTTTGTATACTTTTGACTATACGGGCCAAGTCGGGATTTACGGGAAATCGCAGGTTTTCGTTTGCCGGCGATTAAACTTCTTTTATTCAGCGTCTCATCAAAAATGAAAACATTTTTAAAAACTACAAGTCTTATGCGTTTTAGTGGTGAAAAAATAATTTAAAAAATCGTTCTGGAAATGAGTTTACTCACAGGGTACTTTCTTTGTATACATGCGACTATACGTGCCAAGCCCATGATTTACGGAAAATCGCGGGTTTTAGTTTGCCGGCGATTAAACTGCTTTCATTCAGCGTCTCATCAAAAATGAAAACATTCTTGAAAACTACAAGTCTCATGCGTTTTAGTGGTGAAAAAATAATTTAAAAAATCGTTCGAGAAATGAGTTTACTCCCTGGGTATTTCTTTGTATACTTTTGACTATACGGGCCGAGTCCGGGATTTACGGGAAATCGCAGGTTTTCGTTTGCCGGCGATTAAACTTCTTTTATTCAGCGTCCCATCAAATATGAAAATATTTTTGAAAACTACAAGTCTCATGCGTTTAGTGGTAAAAAAATAATATAAAAAATCGTTCGGGAAATGAGTTTACTCCCTGGGTACTTTCTTTGTATACTTTTGACTATACGGGCCGAGTCCAGGATTTACGGGAAATCGCAGGTTTTCGTTTGCCGGCGATTTAACTTCTTTTATTCAGCGTCTCATCAAAAATGAAAACATTTTTAAAAACTACAAGTCTCATGGGCTTTAGTGGTGAAAAAATAATTTAAAAAATTGTTCTGGAAATGAGTTTACTCACAGGGTACTTTCTTTGTATACATTCGACTTTACGTGCCAAGCCCGGGATTTACGGGAAATCGCGGGTTTTCGTTTGCCGGCGATTAAACTTCTTTTATTCAGCGTCTCATCAAAAATAAAAACATTTTTTAAAACTACAAGTCTCATGCGTTTTAGTGGTGAAAAAATAATTTAAAAAATCGTTCGGGAAATGAGTTTACTCCCTGGGTACTTTCTTTGTATACTTTTGACTATACGGCCAAGCCGGGATTTACGGGAAATCGCGGGTTTTCTTTTGCCGGCGATTAAACTTCTTTTATTCAGGGTCTCATCAAAAATGAAAACATTTTTAAAAACTACAAGTCTTATGCGTTTTAGTGGTGAAAAAATAATTTAAAAAATCGTTCTGGAAATGAGTTTACTCACAGGGTACTTTCTTTGTATACATTCGACTATACGGGCCAAGCCCGGGATTTACGGGAAATCGCGGGTTTTCGTTTTCCGGCAATTAAACCTCTTTCATTAAGCGTCTCATCAAAAATGAAAACATTTTTGAAAACTACAAGTCTCATGCGTTTTAGTGGTGAAAAAAAAATTTAAAAAATCGTTCGGGAAATGAGTTTACTCCCTGGGTATTTTCTTTGTATACATTCGACTATACGGGCCAAGCCCCAGATTTACGGGAAAACGCGGGATTTCGTTTTCCTGCGATTAAATCTCTTTCATTAAGCGTCTCATCAAAAATGAAAACATTTTTGAAAACTACAAGTCTCATGCGTATTAGTGGTGAAAAAAAAATTTAAAAAATCGTTCGGGAAATGAGTTTACTCCCTGGGTACTTTCTTTGTATACATTCGACTATACGGACCAAATCCCGGATTTACGGGAAAACGCGGGATTTCGTTTGCCGGCGATTAAACCTCTTTCATTAAGCGTCTCATCAAAAATGAAAACATTTTTGAAAACTACAAGTCTCATGCGTTTTAGTGGTGAAAAAATAATTTAAAAAATCGTTCGGGAAATGAGTTTACTCCCTGGGTACTTCTTTGTATACTTTTGACTATACGGGCCGAGTCCGGGATTTACGGGAAATCGCGAATTTTCGTTTGCCGGCGATTAAACTTCTTTTATTCAGCGTCCCATCAAATATGAAAATATTTTTGAAAACTACAAGTCTCATGCGTTTAGTGGTAAAAAAATAATATAAAAAATCGTTCGGGAAATGAGTTTACTCCCTGGGTACTTCCTTTGTATACTTTTGACTATACGGGCCAAGCCCGGGATTTACAGGAAATCGCGGGTTTTCGTTTGCCGGCGATTAAACTTCTTTTATTCAGCGTCTCATCAAAAATGAAAACATTTTTGAAAACTACAAGTCTCATGCGTTTTAGTGGTGAAAAAATGATTTAAAAAATCTTTCGGGAAATGAGTTTACTCCCTGGGTACTTTCTTTGTATACTTTTGACTATACGGGCCAAGTCGGGATTTACGGGAAATCGCAGGTTTTCGTTTGCCGGCGATTAAACCTCTTTCATTAAGCGTCTCATCAAAAACGAAAACATTTTTGAAAACTACAAGTCTCATGCGTATTAGTGGTGAAAAAAAAATTTAAAAAATCGTTCGGGAAATGAGTTTACTCCCTGGGTACTTTGTTTGTATACATTCGACTATACGGGCCAAACCCCGGATTTACGGGAAAACGCGGGATTTCGTTTGCCGGCGATTAAACCTCTTTCATTAAGCGTCTCATCAAAAATGAAAACATTTTTGAAAACTACAAGTCTCATGCGTTTTAGTGGTGAAAAAATAATTTAAAAAATCGTTCGGGAAATGAGTTTACTCCCTGGGTACTTTCTTTGTATACTTTTGACTATACGGGCCGAGTCCGGGATTTACGGGAAATCGCGGATTTTCGTTTGCCGGCGATTGAACTTCTTTTATTCAGCGTCCCATCAAATATGAAAATATTTTTGAAAACTACAAGTCTCATCCGTATTAGTGGTAAAAAAAAATTTAAAAAATCGTTCGGGAAATGAGTTTACTCCCTGGGTACTTTCTTTGTATACATTCGACTATACGGACCAAACCCCGGATTTACGGGAAAACGCGGGATTTCGTTTGCCGGCGATTAAACTTCTTTTATTCAGCGTCCCATCAAATATGAAAATATTTTTGAAAACTTCAAGTCTCATGCTTTTATTGGTAAACAAATAATATAAAAAATCGTTCGGGAAATGAGTTTACTCCCTGGGTACTTCCTTTGTATACTTTTGACTATACGGGCCAAGTCGGGATTTACGGGAAATCGCAGGTTTTCGTTTGCCGGCGATTAAACTTCTTTTATTCAGCGTCTCATCAAAAATGAAAACATTTTTAAAAACTACAAGTCTTATGCGTTTTAGTGGTGAAAAAATAATTTAAAAAATCGTTCTGGAAATGAGTTTACTCACAGGGTACTTTCTTTGTATACTTGCGACTATACGTGCCAAGCCCGGGATTTACGGGAAATCGCGGGTTTTAGTTTGCCGGCGATTAAACTGCTTTTATTCAGCGTCTCATCAAAAATGAAAACATTCTTGAAAACTACAAGTCTCATGCGTTTTAGTGGTGAAAAAATAATTTAAAAAATCGTTCGAGAAATGAGTTTACTCCCTGGGTACTTTCTTTGTATACTTTTGACTATACGGGCCGAGTCCGGGATTTACGGGAAATCGCGGGTTTTCGTTTGCCGGCGATTAAACTTCTTTTATTCAGCGTCCCATCAAATATGAAAATATTTTTGAAAACTACAAGTCTCATGCGTTTAGTGGTAAAAAAATAAAATAAAAAATCGTTCGGGAAATGAGTTTACTCCCTGGGTACTTCCTTTGTATACTTTTGACTATACGGGCCAAGCCCGGGATTTACGGGAAATCGCGGGTTTTCGTTTGCCGGCGATTAAACTTCTTTTATTCAGCGTCTCATTAAAAATGAAAACATTTTTGAAAACTACAAGTCTCATGCGTTTTAGTTGTGAAAAAATAATTTAAAAAATCTTTCGGGAAATGAGTTTACTCCCTGGGTACTTTCTTTGTATACTTTTGACTATACGGGCCAAGCCGGGATTTACGGGAAATCGCAGGTTTTCGTTTGCCGGCGATTAAACTTCTTTTATTCAGCGTCTCATCAAAAATGAAAACATTTTTAAAATCTACAAGTCTTATGCGTTTTAGTGGTGAAAAAATAATTTAAAAAATCGTTCTGGAAATGAGTTTACTCACAGTGTACTTTCTTTGTATACATGCGACTATACGCGCCAAGCCCGGGATTTACGGGAAATCGCGGGTTTTAGTTTGCCGGCGATTAAACTGCTTTTATTCAGCGTCTCATCAAAAATGAAAACATTTTTGAAAACTACAAGTCTCATGCGTTTTAGTGGTGAAAAAATAATTTAAAAAATCGTTCGGGAAATTAGTTTACTCCCTGGGTACTTTCTTTGTATACTTTTGACTATACGGGCCGAGTCCAGGATTTACGGGAAATCGCGGATTTTCGTTTGCCGGCGATTAAACTTCTTTTATTCAGCGTCCCATCAAATATGAAAATATTTTTGAAAACTACAAGTCTCATCCGTATTAGTGGTAAAAAAAAAATTTAAAAAATCGTTCGGGAAATGAGTTTACTCCCTGGGTACTTTCCTTGTATACATTCGACTATACGGACCAAACCCCGGATTTACGGGAAAACGCGGGATTTCGTTTGCCGGCGATTAAACTTCTTTTATTCAGCGTCCCATCAAATATGAAAATATTTTTGAAAACTACAAGTCTCATGCTTTTATTGGTAAACAAATAATATAAAAAATCGTTCGGGAAATGAGTTTACTCCCTGGGTACTTCCTTTGTATACTTTTGACTATACGGGCCAAGTCGGGATTTACGGGAAATCGCAGGTTTTCGTTTGCCGGCGATTAAACTTCTTTTATTCAGCGTCTCATCAAAAATGAAAACATTTTTGAAAACTACAAGTCTCATGCGTATTAGTGGTGAAAAAATAATTTAAAAAATCGTTCGGGAAATGAGTTTACTCCCTGGGTACTTTGTTTGTATACATTCGACTATACGGGCCAAACCCCGGATTTACGGGAAAACGCGGGATTTCGTTTGCCGGCGATTAAACCTCTTTCATTAAGCGTCTCATCAAAAATGAAAACATTTTTGAAAACTACAAGTCTCATGCGTTTTAGTGGTGAAAAAATAATTTAAAAAATCGTTCGGGAAATGAGTTTACTCCCTGGGTACTTTCTTTGTATACTTTTGACTATACGGGCCGAGTCCGGGATTTACGGGAAATCGCGGATTTTCGTTTGCCGGCGATTGAACTTCTTTTATTCAGCGTCCCATCAAATATGAAAATATTTTTGAAAACTACAAGTCTCATCCGTATTAGTGGTAAAAAAAAAATTTAAAAAATCTTTCGGGAAATGAGTTTACTCCCTGGGTACTTTCTTTGTATACATTCGACTATACGGACCAAACCCCGGATTTACGGGAAAACGCGGGATTTCGTTTGCCGGCGATTAAACTTCTTTTATTCAGCGTCCCATCAAATATGAAAATATTTTTGAAAACTTCAAGTCTCATGCTTTTATTGGTAAACAAATAATATAAAAAATCGTTCGGGAAATGAGTTTACTCCCTGGGTACTTCCTTTGTATACTTTTGACTATACGGGCCAAGTCGGGATTTACGGGAAATCGCAGGTTTTCGTTTGCCGGCGATTAAACTTCTTTTATTCAGCGTCTCATCAAAAATGAAAACATTTTTAAAAACTACAAGTCTTATGCGTTTTAGTGGTGAAAAAATAATTTAAAAAATCGTTCTGGAAATGAGTTTACTCACAGGGTACTTTCTTTGTGTACTTGCGACTATACGTGCCAAGCCCGGGATTTACGGGAAATCGCGGGTTTTAGTTTGCCGGCGATTAAACTGCTTTTATTCAGCGTCTCATCAAAAATGAAAACGATCTTGAAAACTACAAGTCTCATGCGTTTTAGTGGTGAAAAAATAATTTAAAAAATCGTTCGAGAAATGAGTTTACTCCCTGGGTACTTTCTTTGTATACTTTTGACTATACGGGCCGAGTCCGGGATTTACGGGAAATCGCGGGTTTTCGTTTGCCGGCGATTAAACTTCTTTTATTCAGCGTCCCATCAAATATGAAAATATTTTTGAAAACTACAAGTCTCATGCGTTTAGTGGTAAAAAAATAATATAAAAAATCGTTCGGGAAATGAGTTTACTTCCTGGGTACTTCCTTTGTATACTTTTGACTATACGGGCCAAGCCCGGGATTTACGGGAAATCGCGGGTTTTTGTTTGCCGGCGATTAAACTTCTTTTATTCAGCGTCTCATTAAAAATGAAAACATTTTTGAAAACTACAAGTCTCATGCGTTTTAGTGGTGAAAAAATAATTTAAAAAATCTTTCGGGAAATGAGTTTACTCCCTGGGTACTTTCTTTGTATACTTTTGACTATACGGGCCAAGCCGGGATTTACGGGAAATCGCAGGTTTTCGTTTGCCGGCGATTAAACTTCTTTTATTCAGCGTCTCATCAAAAATGAAAACATTTTTAAAAACTACAAGTCTTATGCGTTTTAGTGGTGAAAAAATAATTTAAAAAATCGTTCTGGAAATGAGTTTACTCACAGTGTACTTTCTTTGTATACATGCGACTATACGTGCCAAGCCCGGGATTTACGGGAAATCGCGGGTTTTAGTTTGCCGGCGATTAAACTGCTTTTATTCAGCGTCTCATCAAAAATGAAAACATTTTTAAAAACTACAAGTCTCATGCGCTTTAGTGGTGAAAAAATAATTTAAAAAATCGTTCTGGAAATGAGTTTACTCACAGGGTACTTTCTTTGTATACATTCGACTATACGTGCCAAGCCCGGGATTTACGGGAAATCGCGGGTTTTCGTTTGCTGGCGATTAAACTTCTTTTATTCAGCGTCTCATCAAAAATGAAAACATTTTTGAAAACTACAAGTCTCATGCGTTTTAGTGGTGAAAAAATAATTTAAAAAATCGTTCGGGAAATCAGTTTACTGCCTGGATACTTTCTTTGTATACTTTTGACTATACGGGCCAATCCGGGATTTACGGGAAATCGCGGGTTTTCGTTTGCCGGCGATTAAACTTCTTTTATTCAGCGTCTCATCAAAAATGAAAACATTTTTAAAAACTACAAGTCTTATGCGTTTTAGTGGTGAAAAAATAATTTAAAAAATCGTTCTGGAAATGAGTTTACTCACAGGGTACTTTTTTTGTATACATTCGACTATACGGGCCAAGCCCGGGATTTACGGGAAATCGCGGGTTTTCGTTTTCCGGCGATTAAACCTCTTTCATTAAGCGTCTCATCAAAAATGAAAACATTTTTGAAAACTACAAGTCTCATGCGTTTTAGTGGTGAAAAAAAAATTTAAAAAATCGTTCGGGAAATGAGTTTACTCCCTGGATACTTTCTTTGTATACATTCGACTATACGGGCCAAGCCCTGGATTTACGGGAAAACGCGGGATTTCGTTTTCCTGCGATTAAATCTCTTTCATTAAGCGTCTCATCAAAAATGAAAACATTTTTGAAAACTACAAGTCTCATGCGTATTAGTGGTGAAAAAAAAATTTAAAAAATCGTTCGGGAAATGAGTTTATTCCCTGGGTACTTTGTTTGTATACATTCGACTATACGGGCCAAACCCCGGATTTACGGGAAAACGCGGGATTTCGTTTGCCGGCGATTAAACCTCTTTCATTAAGCGTCTCATCAAAAATGAAAACATTTTTGAAAACTACAAGTCTCATGCGTTTTAGTGGTGAAAAAATAATTTAAAAAATCGTTCGGGAAATTAGTTTACTCCCTGGGTACTTTCTTTGTATACTTTTGACTATACGGGCCGAGTCCGGGATTTACGGGAAATCGCGGATTTTCGTTTGCCGGCGATTAAACTTCTTTTATTCAGCGTCCCATCAAATATGAAAATATTTTTGAAAACTACAAGTCTCATCCGTATTAGTGGTAAAAAAAAAATTTAAAAAATCGTTCGGGAAATGAGTTTACTCCCTGGGTACTTTCTTTGTATACATTCGACTATACGGACCAAACCCCGGATTTACGGGAAAACGCGGGATTTCGTTTGCCGGCGATTAAACTTCTTTTATTCAGCGTCTCATCAAAAATGAAAACATTTTTGAAAACTACAAGTCTCATGCGTATTAGTGGTGAAAAAAAAATTTAAAAAATCGTTCGGGAAATGAGTTTACTCCCTGGGTACTTTGTTTGTATACATTCGACTATACGGGCCAAACCCCGGATTTACGGGAAAACGCGGGATTTCGTTTGCCGGCGATTAAACCTCTTTCATTAAGCGTCTCATCAAAAATGAAAACATTTTTGAAAACTACAAGTCTTATGCGTTTTAGTGGTGAAAAAATAATTTAAAAAATCGTTCGGGAAATGAGTTTACTCCCTGGGTACTTTCTTTGTATACATTCGACTATACGGACCAAACCCCGGATTTACGGGAAAACGCGGGATTTCGTTTGCCGGCGATTAAACTTCTTTTATTCAGCGTCTCATCAAAAATGAAAACATTTTTGAAAACTACAAGTCTCATGCGTATTAGTGGTGAAAAAAAAATTTAAAAAATCGTTCGGGAAATGAGTTTACTCCCTGGGTACTTTGTTTGTATACATTCGACTATACGGGCCAAACCCCGGATTTACGGGAAAACGCGGGATTTCGTTTGCCGGCGATTAAACCTCTTTCATTAAGCGTCTCATCAAAAATAAAAACATTTTTGAAAACTACAAGTCTCATGCGTTTTAGTGGTGAAAAAATAATTTAAAAAATCGTTCGGGAAATGAGTTTACTCCCTGGGTACTTTCTTTGTATACTTTTGACTATACGGGCCGAGTCCGGGATTTACGGGAAATCGCGGATTTTCGTTTGCCGGCGAATAAACTTCTTTTATTCAGCGTCCCATCAAATATGAAAATATTTTTGAAAACTACAAGTCTCATCCGTATTAGTGGTAAAAAAAAAATTTAAAAAATCGTTCGGGAAATGAGTTTACTCCCTGGGTACTTTCTTTGTGTACATTCGACTATACGGACCAAACCCCGGATTTACGGGAAAACGCTGGATTTCGTTTGCCGGCGATTAAACTTCTTTTATTCAGCGTCCCATCAAATATGAAAATATTTTTGAAAACTACAAGTCTCATGCTTTTATTGGTAAACAAATAATATAAAAAATCGTTCGGGAAATGAGTTTACTCCCTGGGTACTTCCTTTGTATACTTTTGACTATACGGGCCAAGTCGGGATTTACGGGAAATCGCAGGTTTTCGTTTGCCGGCGATTAAACTTCTTTTATTCAGCGTCTCATTAAAAATGAAAACATTTTTAAAAACTACAAGTCTTATGCGTTTTAGTGGTGAAAAAATAATTTAAAAAATCGTTCTGGAAATGGGTTTACTCACAGGGTACTTTCTTTGTATACATGCGACTATACGTGCCAAGCCCGGGATTTACGGGAAATCGCGGGTTTTAGTTTGCCGGCGATTAAACTGCTTTTATTCAGCGTCTCATCAAAAATGAAAACATTCTTGAAAACTACAAGTCTCATGCGTTTTAGTGGTGAAAAAATAATTTAAAAAATCGTTCGAGAAATGAGTTTACTCCCTGGATACTTTCTTTGTATACTTTTGACTATACGGGCCGAGTCCGGGATTTACGGGAAATCGCGGGTTTTCGTTTGCCGGCGATTAAACTTCTTTTATTCAGCGTCCCATCAAATATGAAAATATTTTTGAAAACTACAAGTCTCATGCGTTTAGTGTTAAAAAAATAATATAAAAAATCGTTCGGGAAATGAGTTTACTCCCTGGGTACTTTCTTTGTATACTTTTGACTATAAGGGCCGAGTCCAGGATTTACGGGAAATCGCAGGTTTTTGTTTGCCGGCGATTAAACTCCTTTTATTCAGCGTCTCATCAAAAATGAAAACATTTTTGAAAACTACAAGTCTTATGCGTTTTAGTGGTGAAAAAATAATTTAAAAAATCGTTCTGGAAATGAGTTTACTCCCTGGGTACTTTCTTTGTATACATGCGACTATACGTGCCAAGCCCGGGATTTACGGGAAATCGCGGGTTTTAGTTTGCCGGCGATTAAACTGCTTTTATTCAGCGTCTCATCAAAAATGAAAAGATTCTTGAAAACTACAAGTCTCATGCGTTTTAGTGGTGAAAAAATAATTTAAAAAATCGTTCGGGAAATGAGTTTACTCACTGGGTACTTTCTTTGTATACTTTTGACTATACGGGCCGAGTCCGGGATTTACAGGAAATCGCGGATTTTCGTTTGCCGGCGATTAAACTTCTTTTATTCAGCGTCCCATCAAATATGAAAATATTTTTGAAAACTACAAGTCTCATGCGTTCAGTGGTAAAAAAATAATATAAAAAATCGTGCGGGAAATGAGTGTACTCTCTGGGTACTTTCTTTGTATACTTTTGACTATACGGGCCAAGCCCGGGATTTACGGGAAATCGCGGGTTTTCGTTTGCCGGCGATTAAACTTCTTTTATTCAGCGTCTCATCAAAAATGAGAACATTTTTAAAGACTACAAGTCTCATGCGTTTTAGTGGTGAAAAAATAATTTAAAAAATCGTTCGGGAAATGAGTTTACTCCCTGGGTACTTTCTTTGTATACTTTTGACTATACGGGCCGAGTCCGGGATTTACGGGAAATCGCGGATTTTCGTTTGCCGGCGATTAAACTTCTTTTATTCAGCGTCCCATCAAATATGAAAATATTTTTGAAAACTACAAGTCTCATGCGTTTAGTGGTAAAAAAATAATATAAAAAATCGTTCGGGAAATGAGTTTACTCTCTGGGTACTTTCATTATATACTTTTGACTATACGGGCCAAGCCCGGGATTTAAGGGAAATCGCGGGTTTTCGTTTGCCGGCGATTAAACTTCTTTTATTCAGCGTCTCATCAAAAATGAAAACATTTTTAAATACTACAAGTCTCATGGGTTTTAGTGGTGAAAAAATAATTTAAAAAATCGTTCTGGAAATGAGTTTACTCACAGGGTACTTTCTTTGTATACATTCGACTATACGTGCCAAGCCCGGGATTTACGGGAAATCGCGGGTTTTCGTTTGCCGGCGATTAAACTTCTTTTATTCAGCGTCTCATCAAAAATAAAAACATTTTTTAAAACTACAAGTCTCATGCGTTTTAGTGGTGAAAAAATAATTTAAAAAATCGTTCGGGAAATGAGTTTACTCCCTGGGTACTTTCTTTGTATACTTTTGACTATACGGCCAAGCCGGGATTTACGGGAAATCGCGGGTTTTCGTTTGCCGGCAAATAAACTTCTTTTATTCAGCGTCTCATCAAAAATGAAAACATTTTTAAAAACTACAAGTCTTATGCGTTTTAGTGGTGAAAAAATAATTTAAAAAATCGTTCTGGAAATGAGTTTACTCACAGGGTACTTTCTTTGTATACATTCGACTATACGGGCCAAGCCCGGGATTTACGGGAAATCGCGGGTTTTCGTTTTCCGGCGATTAAACCTCTTTCATTAAGCGTCTCATCCAAAATGAAAACATTTTTGAAAACTACAAGTCTCATGCGTTTTAGTGATGAAAAAAAAATTTAAAAAGTCGTTCGGGTAATGAGTTTACTTCCTGGGTACTTTCTTTGTATACATTCGACTATACGGGCCAAGCCCCGGATTTACGGGAAAACGCGGGATTTCGTTTTCCTGCGATTAAATCTCTTTCATTACGGGTCTCATCAAAAATGAAAACATTTTTGAAAACTACAAGTCTCATGCGTATTAGTGGTGAAAAAAAAATTTAAAAAATCGTTCGGGAAATGAGTTTACTCCCTGGGTACTTTCTTTGTATACTTTTGACTATACGGGCCGAGTCCAGGATTTACGGGAAATCGCAGGTTTTCGTTTGCCGGCGATTAAACTCCTTTTATTCAGCGTCTCATCAAAAATGAAAACATTTTTGAAAACTACAAGTCTTATGCGTTTTAGTGGTGAAAAAATAATTTAAAAAATCGTTCTGGAAATGAGTTTACTCCTTGGGTACTTTCTTTGTATACATGCGACTATACGTGCCAAGCCCGGGATTTACGGGAAATCGCGGGTTTTAGTTTGCCGGCGATTAAACTGCTTTTATTCAGCGTCTCATCAAAAATGAAAAGATTCTTGAAAACTACAAGTCTCATGCGTTTTAGTGGTGAAAAAATAATTTAAAAAATCGTTCGGGAAATGAGTTTACTCACTAGGTACTTTCTTTGTATACTTTTGACTATACGGGCCGGGTCCGGGATTTACAGGAAATCGCGGATTTTCGTTTGCCGGCGATTAAACTTCTTTTATTCAGCGTCCCATCAAATATGAAAATATTTTTGAAAACTACAAGTCTCATGCGTTTAGTGGTAAAAAAATAATATAAAAAATCGTTCGGGAAATGAGTTTACTCTCTGGGTACTTTCTTTGTATACTTTTGACTATACGGGCCAAGCCTGGGATTTACGGGAAATCGCGGGTTTTCGTTTGCCGGCGATTAAACTTCTTTTATTCAGCGTCTCATCAAAAATGAAAACATTTTTAAAGACTACAAGTCTTATGCGTTTTAGTGGTGAAAAAATAATTTAAAAAATCGTTCGGGAAATGAGTTTACTCCCTGGGTACTTTCTTTGTATACTTTTGACTATACGGGCCGAGTCCGGGATTTACGGGAAATCGCGGATTTTCGTTTGCCGGCGATTAAACTTCTTTTATTCAGCGTCCCATCAAATATGAAAATATTTTTGAAAACTACAAGTCTCATGCGTTTAGTGGTAAAAAAATAATATAAAAAATCGTTCGGGAAATGAGTTTACTCTCTGGGTACTTTCATTGTATACTATTGACTATACGGGCCAAGCCCGGGATTTACGGGAAATCGCGGGTTTTCGTTTGCCGGCGATTAAACTTCTTTTATTCAGCGTCTCATCAAAAATGAAAACATTTTTAAATACTACAAGTCTCATGGGTTTTAGTGGTGAAAAAATAATTTAAAAAATCGTTCTGGAAATGAGTTTACTCACAGGGTACTTTCTTTGTATACATTCGACTATACGTGCCAAGCCCGGGATTTACGGGAAATCGCGGGTTTTCGTTTGCCGGCGATTAAACTGCTTTTATTCAGCGTCTCATCAAAAATGAAAAGATTCTTGAAAACTACAAGTCTCATGCGTTTTAGTGGTGAAAAACTAATTTAAAAAATCGTTCGGAAAATGAGTTTACTCACTAGGTACTTTCTTTGTATACTTTTGACTATACGGGCCGGGTCCGGGATTTACAGGAAATCGCGGATTTTCGTTTGCCCGCGATTAAACTTCTTTTATTCAGCGTCCCATCAAATATGAAAATATTTTTGAAAACTACAAGTCTCATGCGTTTAGTGGTGAAAAAATAATATAAAAAATCGTTCGGGAAATGAGTTTACTCTCTGGGTACTTTCTTTGTATACTTTTGACTATACGGGCCAAGCCCGGGATTTACGGGAAATCGCGGGTTTTCGTTTGCCGGCGATTAAACTTCTTTTATTCAGCGTCTCATCAAAAATGAAAACATTTTTAAAGACTACAAGTCTTATGCGTTTTAGTGGTGAAAAAATAATTTAAAAAATCGTTCGGGAAATGAGTTTACTCCCTGGGTACTTTCTTTGTATACTTTTGACTATACGGGCCGAGTCCGGGATTTACGGGAAATCGCGGATTTTCGTTTGCCGGCGATTAAACTTCTTTTATTCAGCGTCCCATCAAATATGAAAATATTTTTGAAAACTACAAGTCTCATGCGTTTAGTGGTAAAAAAATAATATAAAAAATCGTTCGGGAAATGAGTTTACTCTCTGGGTACTTTCATTGTATACTTTTGACTATACGGGCCAAGCCCGGGATTTACGGGAAATCGCGGGTTTTCGTTTGCCGGCGATTAAACTTCTTTTATTCAGCGTCTCATCAAAAATGAAAACATTTTTAAATACTAGGAGTCTCATGGGTTTTAGTGGTGAAAAAATAATTTAAAAAATCGTTCTGGAAATGAGTTTACTCACAGGGTACTTTCTTTGTATACATTCGACTATACGTGCCAAGCCCGGGATTTACGGGAAATCGCGGGTTTTCGTTTGCCGGCGATTAAACTTCTTTTATTCAGCGTCTCATCAAAAAAAAAACATTTTTAAAGACTACAAGTCTTATGCGTTTTAGTGGTGAAAAAATAATTTAAAAAATCGTTCGGGAAATGAGTTTACTCCCTGGGTACTTTCTTTGTATACTTTTGACTATACGGGCCGAGTCCGGGATTTACGGGAAATCGCGGATTTTCGTTTGCCGGCGATTAAACTTCTTTTATTCAGCGTCCCATCAAATATGAAAATATTTTTGAAAACTACAAGTCTCATGCGTTTAGTGGTAAAAAAATAATATAAAAAATCGTTCGGGAAATGAGTTTACTCTCTGGGTACTTTCATTGTATACTTTTGACTATACGGGCCAAGCCCGGGATTTACGGGAAATCGCGGGTTTTCGTTTGCCGGCGATTAAACTTCTTTTATTCAGCGTCTCATCAAAAATGAAAACATTTTTAAATACTAGGAGTCTCATGGGTTTTAGTGGTGAAAAAATAATTTAAAAAATCGTTCTGGAAATGAGTTTACTCACAGGGTACTTTCTTTGTATACATTCGACTATACGTGCCAAGCCCGGGATTTACGGGAAATCGCGGGTTTTCGTTTGCCGGCGATTAAACTTCTTTTATTCAGCGTCTCATCAAAAATAAAAACATTTTTTAAAACTACAAGTCTCATGCGTTTTAGTGGTGAAAAAATAATTTAAAAAATCGTTCGGGAAATGAGTTTACTCCCTGGGTACTTTCGCGGGTTTTCGTTTTCCGGCGATTAAACCTCTTTCATTAAGCGTCTCATCCAAAATGAAAACATTTTTGAAAACTACAAGTCTCATGCGTTTTAGTGATGAAAAAAAAATTTAAAAAATCGTTCGGGAAATGAGTTTACTTCCTGGGTACTTTCTTTGTATACATTCGACTATACGGGCCAAGCCCCGGATTTACGGGAAAACGCGGGATTTCGTTTTCCTGCGATTAAATCTCTTTCATTACGGGTCTCATCAAAAATGAAAACATTTTTGAAAACTACAAGTCTCATGCGTATTAGTGGTGAAAAAAAAAATTTAAAAAATCGTTCGGGAAATGAGTTTACTCCCTGGGTACTTTCTTTGTATACTTTTGACTATACGGGCCGAGTCCAGGATTTACGGGAAATCGCAGGTTTTCGTTTGCCGGCGATTAAACTCCTTTTATTCAGCGTCTCATCAAAAACGAAAACATTTTTGAAAACTACAAGTCTTATGCGTTTTAGTGGTGAAAAAATAATTTAAAAAATCGTTCTGGAAATGAGTTTACTCCCTGGGTACTTTCTTTGTATACATGCGACTATACGTGCCAAGCCCGGGATTTACGGGAAATCGCGGGTTTTAGTTTGCCGGCGATTAAACTGCTTTTATTCAGCGTCTCATCAAAAATGAAAAGATTCTTGAAAACTACAAGTCTCATGCGTTTTAGTGGTGAAAAAATAATTTAAAAAATCGTTCGGGAAATGAGTTTACTCACTAGGTACTTTCTTTGTATACTTTTGACTATACGGGCCGGGTCCGGGATTTACAGGAAATCGCGGATTTTCGTTTGCCGGCGATTAAACTTCTTTTATTCAGCGTCCCATCAAATATGAAAATATTTTTGAAAACTACAAGTCTCATGCGTTTAGTGGTAAAAAAATAATATAAAAAATCGTTCGGGAAATGAGTTTACTTTCTGGGTACTTTCTTTGTATACTTTTGACTATACGGGCCAAGCCCGGGATTTACGGGAAATCGCGGGTTTTCGTTTGCCGGCGATTAAACTTCTTTTATTCAGCGTCTCATCAAAAATGAAAACATTTTTAAAGACTACAAGTCTCATGGGTTTTAGTGGTGAAAAAATAATTTAAAAAATCGTTCTGGAAATCAGTTTACTCACAGGGTACTTTCTTTGTATACATTCGGCTATACGTGCCAAGCCCGGGATTTACGGGAAATCGCGGGTTTTCGTTTGCCGGCGATTAAACTGCTTTTATTCAGCGTCTCATCAAAAATGAAAAGATTCTTGAAAACTACAAGTCTCATGCGTTTTAGTGGTGAAAAACTAATTTAAAAAATCGTTCGGAAAATGAGTTTACTCACTAGGTACTTTCTTTGTATACTTTTGACTATACGGGCCGGGTCCGGGATTTACAGGAAATCGCGGATTTTCGTTTGCCCGCGATTAAACTTCTTTTATTCAGCGTCCCATCAAATATGAAAATATTTTTGAAAACTACAAGTCTCATGCGTTTAGTGGTAAAAAAATAATATAAAAAATCGTTCGGGAAATGAGTTTACTCTCTGGGTACTTTCTTTGTATACTTTTGACTATACGGGCCAAGCCCGGGATTTACGGGAAATCGCGGGTTTTCGTTTGCCGGCGATTAAACTTCTTTTATTCAGCGTCTCATCAAAAATGAAAACATTTTTAAAGACTACAAGTCTTATGCGTTTTAGTGGTGAAAAAATAATTTAAAAAATCGTTCGGGAAATGAGTTTACTCCCTGGGTACTTTCTTTGTATACTTTTGACTATACGGGCCGAGTCCGGGATTTACGGGAAATCGCGGATTTTCGTTTGCCGGCGATTAAACTTCTTTTATTCAGCGTCCCATCAAATATGAAAATATTTTTGAAAACTACAAGTCTCATGCGTTTAGTGGTAAAAAAATAATATAAAAAATCGTTTGGGAAATGAGTTTACTCTCTGGGTACTTTCATTGGATACTTTTGACTATACGGGCCAAGCCCGGGATTTACGGGAAATCGCGGGTTTTCGTTTGCCGGCGATTAAACTTCTTTTATTCAGGGTCTCATCAAAAATGAAAACATTTTTAAATACTACAAGTCTCATGGGTTTTAGTGGTGAAAAAATAATTTAAAAAATCGTTCTGGAAATGAGTTTACTCACAGGGTACTTTCTTTGTATACATTCGACTATACGTGCCAAGCCCGGGATTTACGGGAAATCGCGGGTTTTCGTTTGCCGGCGATTAAACTTCTTTTATTCAGCGTCTCATCAAAAATAAAAACATTTTTTAAAACTACAAGTCTCATGCGTTTTAGTGGTGAAAAAATAATTTAAAAAATCGTTCGGGAAATGAGTTTACTCCCTGGGTACTTTCTTTGTATACTTTTGACTATATGGCCAAGCCGGGATTTACGGGAAATCGCGGGTTTTCGTTTGCCGGCAAATAAACTTCTTTTATTCAGCGTCTCATCATAAATGAAAACATTTTTAAAAACTACAAGTCTCATGCGTTTTAGTGGTGAAAAAAAAATTTAAAAAATCGTTCGGGAAATGAGTTTACTCCCTGGGTACTTTCTTTGTATACATTCGACTATACGGGCCAAGCCCCGGATTTACGGGAAAACGCGGGATTTCGTTTTCCTGCGATTAAATCTCTTTCATTAAGCGTCTCATCAAAAATGAAAACATTTTTGAAAACTACAAGTCTCATGCGTATTAGTGGTGAAAAAACAATTTAAAAAATCGTTTGGGAAATGAGTTTACTCCCTGGGTACTTTCTTTGTATACATTCGACTATACGGGCCAAACCCCGGATTTACGGGAAAACGCGGGATTTCGTTTGCCGGCGATTAAACCTCTTTCATTAAGCGTCTCATCAAAAATGAAAACATTTTTGAAAACTACAAGTCTCATGCGTTTTAGTGGTGAAAAAATAATCAAAAAAATCGTTCGGGAAATGAGTTTACTCCCTGGGTACTTTCTTTGTATACTTTTGACTATACGGGCCGAGTCCGGGATTTACGGGAAATCGCGGATTTTCGTTTGCCGGCGATTAAACTTCTTTTATTCAGCGTCCCATCAAATATGAAAATATTTTTGAAAACTACAAGTCTCATGCGTTTAGTGGTAAAAAAATAATATAAAAAATCGTTCGTGAAATGAGTTTACTCCCTGGGTACTTCCTTTGTATACTTTTGACTATACGGGCCAAGCCCGGGATTTACGGGAAATCGCGGGTTTTCGTTTGCCGGCGATTAAACTTCTTTTATTCAGCGTCTCATCAAAAATGAAAACATTTTTAAAAACTACAAGTCTTATGCGTTTTAGTGGTGAAAAAATAATTTAAAAAATCGTTCTGGAAATGAGTTTACTCCCTGGGTACTTTCTTTGTATACTTTTGACTATGCGGGCCGAGTCCGGGATTTAGGGAAATCGCAGGTTTTCGCTTGCCGGCGATTAAACTGCTTTTATTCAGCGTCTCATCAAAAATGAAAACATTTTTGAAAACTACAAGTCTCATGCGTTTTAGTGGTGAAAAAATAATTTAAAAAATCTTTCGCGAAATGAGTTTACTCCCTGGGTACTTTCTTTGTATACTTTTCACTATACGGGCCAAGCCGGGATTTACGGGAAATTGCAGGTTTTCGTTTGCCGGCGATTAAACTTCTTTTATTCAGCGTCTCATCAAAAATGAAAACATTTTTAAAAACTACCAGTCTTATGCGTTTTAGTGGTGAAAAAATAATTTAAAAAATCGTTCTGGAAATGAGTTTACTCACAGGGTACTTTCTTTGTATACATGCGACTATACGTGCCAAGCCCGGGATTTACGGGAAATCGCGGGTTTTAGTTTGCCGGCGATTAAACTGCTTTTATTCAGCGTCTCATCAAAAATGAAAACATTCTTGAAAACTACAAGTCTCATGCGTTTTAGTGGTGAAAAAATAATTTAAAAAATCGTTCGGGAAATGAGTTTACTCCCTGGGTACTTTCTTTGTATACTTTTGACTATACGGGCCGAGTCCGGGATTTACGGGAAATCGCGGATTTTCGTTTGCCGGCGATTAAACTTCTTTTATTCAGCGTCCCATCAAATATGAAAATATTTTTGAAAACTACAAGTCTCATGCGTTTAGTGGTAAAAAAATAATATAAAAAATCGTTCAGGAAATGAGTTTACTCCCTGGGTACTTTCTTTGTATACTTTTGACTATACGGGCCGAGTCCAGGATTTACGGGAAATCGCAGGTTTTCGTTTGCCGGCGATTAAACTTCTTTTATTCAGCGTCTCATCAAAAATGAAAACATTTTTAAAAACTACAAGTCTCATGCGTTTTAGTGGTGAAAAAATAATTTAAAAAATCGTTCGGGAAATGAGTTTACTGCCTGGATACTTTCTTTGTATACTTTTGACTATACGGGCCAAGCCGGGATTTACGGGAAATCGCGGATTTTCGTTTGCCGGCGATTAAACTTCTTTTATTCAGCGTCTCATCAAAAATGAAAACATTTTTAAAAACTACAAGTCTTATGCGTTTTAGTGGTGAAAAAAAAATTTAAAAAATCGTTCGGGAAATGAGTTTACTCCCTGGATACTTTCTTTGTATACATTCGACTATACGGGCCAAGCCCCGGATTTACGGGAAAACGCGGGATTTCGTTTGCCGGCGATTAAACCTCTTTCATTAAGCGTCTCACCAAAAATGAAAACATTTTTGAAAACTACAAGTCTCATGCGTTTTAGTGGTGAAAAAATAATTTAAAAAATCGTTCGGGGAATGAGTTTACTCCCTGGGTACTTTCTTTGTATACTTTTGACTATACGGGCCGAGTCCGGGATTTACGGGAAATCGCGGATTTTCGTTTGCCGGCGATTAAACTTCTTTTATTCATCGTCTCATCAAAAATGAAAACATTTTTAAAAACTACAAGTCTCATGCGTTTTAGTGGTGAAAAAATAATTTAAAAAATCGTTTGGGAAATGAGTTTACTCCCTGGGTACTTTCTTTGTATACATTCGACTATACGGGCCAAACCCCGGATTTACGGGAAAACGCGGGATTTCGTTTGCCGGCGATTAAACCTCTTTCATTAAGCGTCTCATCAAAAATGAAAATATTTTTGAAAACTACAAGTCTCATGCGTTTAGTGGTAAAAAAATAATATAAAAAATCGTTCGGGAAATGAGTTTACTCCCTGGGTACTTTCTTTGTATACTTTTGACTATACGGGCCGAGTCCAGGATTTACGGGAAATCGCAGGTTTTCGTTTGCCGGCGATTAAACTTCTTTTATTCAGCGTCTCATCAAAAATGAAAACATTTTTAAAAACTACAAGTCTCATGCGTTTTAGTGGTGAAAAAATAATTTAAAAAATCGTTCGGGAAATGAGTTTACTGCCTGGATACTTTCTTTGTATACTTTTGACTATACGGGCCAAGCCGGGATTTACGGGAAATCGCGGATTTTCGTTTGCCGGCGATTAAACTTCTTTTATTCAGCGTCTCATCAAAAATGAAAACATTTTTAAAAACTACAAGTCTTATGCGTTTTAGTGGTGAAAAAAAAATTTAAAAAATCGTTCGGGAAATGAGTTTACTCCCTGGATACTTTCTTTGTATACATTCGACTATACGGGCCAAGCCCCGGATTTACGGGAAAACGCGGGATTTCGTTTGCCGGCGATAAAACCTCTTTCATTAAGCGTCTCACCAAAAATGAAAACATTTTTGAAAACTACAAGTCTCATGCGTTTTAGTGGTGAAAAAATAATTTAAAAAATCGTTCGGGGAATGAGTTTACTCCCTGGGTACTTTCTTTGTATACTTTTGACTATACGGGCCGAGTCCGGGATTTACGGGAAATCGCGGATTTTCGTTTGCCGGCGATTAAACTTCTTTTATTCATCGTCTCATCAAAAATGAAAACATTTTTAAAAACTACAAGTCTCATGCGTTTTAGTGGTGAAAAAATAATTTAAAAAATCGTTTGGGAAATGAGTTTACTCCCTGGGTACTTTCTTTGTATACATTCGACTATACGGGCCAAACCCCGGATTTACGGGAAAACGCGGGATTTCGTTTGCCGGCGATTAAACCTCTTTCATTAAGCGTCTCATCAAAAATGAAAACATTTTTGAAAACTACAAGTCTCATGCGTTTTAGTGGTGAAAAAATAATCAAAAAAATCGTTCGGGAAATGAGTTTACTCCCTGGGTACTTTCTTTGTATACTTTTGACTATACGGGCCGAGTCCGGGATTTACGGGAAATCGCGGATTTTCGTTTGCCGGCGATTAAACTTCTTTTATTCAGCGTCCCATCAAATATGAAAATATTTTTGAAAACTACAAGTCTCATGCGTTTAGTGGTAAAAAAATAATATAAAAAATCGTTCGGGAAATGAGTTTACTCCCTGGGTACTTCCTTTGTATACTTTTGACTATACGGGCCAAGCGCGGGATTTACGGGAAATCGCGGGTTTTCGTTTGCCGGCGATTAAACTTCTTTTATTCAGCGTCTCATCAAAAATGAAAACATTTTTAAAAACTACAAGTCTTATGCGTTTTAGTGGTGAAAAAATAATTTAAAAAATCGTTCTGGAAATGAGTTTACTCCCTGGGTACTTTCTTTGTATACTTTTGACTATGCGGGCCGAGTCCGGGATTTAGGGAAATCGCAGGTTTTCGCTTGCCGGCGATTAAACTGCTTTTATTCAGCGTCTCATCAAAAATGAAAACATTTTTGAAAACTACAAGTCTCATGCGTTTTAGTGGTGAAAAAATAATTTAAAAAATCTTTCGCGAAATGAGTTTACTCCCTGGGTACTTTCTTTGTATACTTTTCACTATACGGGCCAAGCCGGGATTTACGGGAAATCGCAGGTTTTCGTTTGCCGGCGATTAAACTTCTTTTATTCAGCGTCTCATCAAAAATGAAAACATTTTTAAAAACTACAAGTCTTATGCGTTTTAGTGGTGAAAAAAAAATTTAAAAAATCGTTCGGGAAATGAGTTTACTCCCTGGATACTTTCTTTGTATACATTCGACTATACGGGCCAAGCCCCGGATTTACGGGAAAACGCGGGATTTCGTTTGCCGGCGATCAAACCTCTTTCATTAAGCGTCTCACCAAAAATGAAAACATTTTTGAAAACTACAAGTCTCATGCGTTTTAGTGGTGAAAAAATAATTTAAAAAATCGTTCGGGGAATGAGTTTACTCCCTGGGTACTTTCTTTGTATACTTTTGACTATACGGGCCGAGTCCGGGATTTACGGGAAATCGCGGATTTTCGTTTGCCGGCGATTAAACTTCTTTTATTCATCGTCTCATCAAAAATGAAAACATTTTTAAAAACTACAAGTCTCATGCGTTTTAGTGGTGAAAAAATAATTTAAAAAATCGTTTGGGAAATGAGTTTACTCCCTGGGTACTTTCTTTGTATACATTCGACTATACGGGCCAAACCCCGGATTTACGGGAAAACGCGGGATTTCGTTTGCCGGCGATTAAACCTCTTTCATTAAGCGTCTCATCAAAAATGAAAACATTTTTGAAAACTACAAGTCTCATGCGTTTTAGTGGTGAAAAAATAATCAAAAAAATCGTTCGGGAAATGAGTTTACTCCCTGGGTACTTTCTTTGTATACTTTTGACTATACGGGCCGAGTCCGGGATTTACGGGAAATCGCGGATTTTCGTTTGCCGGCGATTAAACTTCTTTTATTCAGCGTCCCATCAAATATGAAAATATTTTTGAAAACTACAAGTCTCATGCGTTTAGTGGTAAAAAAATAATATAAAAAATCGTTCGGGAAATGAGTTTACTCCCTGGGTACTTCCTTTGTATACTTTTGACTATACGGGCCAAGCGCGGGATTTACGGGAAATCGCGGGTTTTCGTTTGCCGGCGATTAAACTTCTTTTATTCAGCGTCTCATCAAAAATGAAAACATTTTTAAAAACTACAAGTCTTATGCGTTTTAGTGGTGAAAAAATAATTTAAAAAATCGTTCTGGAAATGAGTTTACTCCCTGGGTACTTTCTTTGTATACTTTTGACTCTGCGGGCCGAGTCCGGGATTTAGGGAAATCGCAGGTTTTCGCTTGCCGGCGATTAAACTGCTTTTATTCAGCGTCTCATCAAAAATGAAAACATTTTTGAAAACTACAAGTCTCATGCGTTTTAGTGGTGAAAAAATAATTTAAAAAATCTTTCGCGAAATGAGTTTACTCCCTGGGTACTTTCTTTGTATACTTTTCACTATACGGGCCAAGCCGGGATTTACGGGAAATCGCAGGTTTTCGTTTGCCGGCGATTAAACTTCTTTTATTCAGCGTCTCATCAAAAATGAAAACATTTTTAAAAACTACCAGTCTTATGCGTTTTAGTAGTGAAAAAATAATTTAAAAAATCGTTCTGGAAATGAGTTTACTCACAGGGTACTTTCTTTGTATACATGCGACTATACGTGCCAAGCCCGGGATTTACGGGAAATCGCGGGTTTTAGTTTGCCGGCGATTAAACTTCTTTTATTCAGCGTCTCATCAAAAATGAAAACATTTTTAAAAACTACAAGTCTTATGCGTTTTAGTGGTGAAAAAATAATTTAAAAAATCGTTCTGGAAATGAGTTTACTCCCTGGGTACTTTCTTTGTATACTTTTGACTCTGCGGGCCGAGTCCGGGATTTAGGGAAATCGCAGGTTTTCGCTTGCCGGCGATTAAACTGCTTTTATTCAGCGTCTCATCAAAAATGAAAACATTTTTGAAAACTACAAGTCTCATGCGTTTTAGTGGTGAAAAAATAATTTAAAAAATCTTTCGCGAAATGAGTTTACTCCCTGGGTACTTTCTTTGTATACTTTTCACTATACGGGCCAAGCCGGGATTTACGGGAAATCGCAGGTTTTCGTTTGCCGGCGATTAAACTTCTTTTATTCAGCGTCTCATCAAAAATGAAAACATTTTTAAAAACTACCAGTCTTATGCGTTTTAGTAGTGAAAAAATAATTTAAAAAATCGTTCTGGAAATGAGTTTACTCACAGGGTACTTTCTTTGTATACATGCGACTATACGTGCCAAGCCCGGGATTTACGGGAAATCGCGGGTTTTAGTTTGCCGGCGATTAAACTGCTTTTATTCAGCGTCTCATCAAAAATGAAAACATTCTTGAAAACTACAAGTCTCATGCGTTTTAGTGGTGAAAAAATAATTTAAAAAATCGTTCGGGAAATGAGTTTACTCCCTGGGTACTTTCTTTGTATACTTTTGAGTATACGGGCCGAGTCCGGGATTTACGGGAAATCGCGGATTTTCGTTTGCCGGCGATTAAACTTCTTTTATTCAGCGTCCCATCAAATATGAAAATATTTTTGAAAACTACAAGTCTCATGCGTTTAGTGGTAAAAAAATAATATAAAAAATCGTTCGGGAAATGAGTTTACTCCCTGGGTACTTTCTTTGTATACTTTTGACTATACGGGCCGAGTCCAGGATTTACGGGAAATCGCAGGTTTTCGTTTGCCGGCGATTAAACTTCTTTTATTCAGCGTCTCATTAAAAATGAAAACATTTTTAAAAACTACAAGTCTCATGCGTTTTAGTGGTGAAAAAATAATTTAAAAAATCGTTCGGGAAATGAGTTTACTGCCTGGATACTTTCTTTGTATACTTTTGACTATACGGGCCAAGCCGGGATTTACGGGAAATCGCGGATTTTCGTTTGCCGGCGATTAAACTTCTTTTATTCAGCGTCTCATCAAAAATGAAAACATTTTTAAAAACTACAAGTCTTATGCGTTTTAGTGGTGAAAAAAAAATTTAAAAAATCGTTCGGGAAATGAGTTTACTCCCTGGATACTTTCTTTGTATACATTCGACTATACGGGCCAAGCCCCGGATTTACGGGAAAACGCAGGATTTCGTTTGCCGGCGATTAAACCTCTTTCATTAAGCGTCTCACCAAAAATGAAAACATTTTTGAAAACTACAAGTCTCATGCGTTTTAGTGGTGAAAAAATAATTTAAAAAATCGTTCGGGGAATGAGTTTACTCCCTGGGTACTTTCTTTGTATACTTTTGACTATACGGGCCGAGTCCGGGATTTACGGGAAATCGCGGATTTTCGTTTGCCGGCGATTAAACTTCTTTTATTCATCGTCTCATCAAAAATGAAAACATTTTTAAAAACTACAAGTCTTATGCGTTTTAGTGGTGAAAAAATAATTTAAAAAATCTTTCGGGAAATGAGTTTACTGCCTGGGTACTTTCTTTGTATACTTTTCACTATACGGGCCAAGCCGGGATTTACGGGAAATCGCAGGTTTTCGTTTGCCGGCGATTAAACTTCTTTTATTCAGCGTCTCATCAAAAATGAAAACATTTTTGAAAACTACAAGTCTCATGCGTTTTAGTGGTGAAAAAATAATTTAAAAAATCTTTCGGGAAATGAGTTTACTCCCTGGGTACTTTCTTTGTATACTTTTCACTATACGGGCCAAGCCGGGATTTACGGGAAATCGCAGGTTTTCGTTTGCCGGCGATTAAACTTCTTTTATTCAGCGTCTCATCAAAAATGAAAACATTTTTGAAAACTACAAGTCTCATGCGTTTTAGTGGTGAAAAAATAATCAAAAAAATCGTTCGGGAAATGAGTTTACTCCCTGGGTACTTTCTTTGTATACTTTTGACTATACGGGCCGAGTCCGGGATTTACGGGAAATCGCGGATTTTCGTTTGCCGGCGATTAAACTTCTTTTATTCAGCGTCCCATCAAATATGAAAATATTTTTGAAAACTACAAGTCTCATGCGTTTAGTGGTAAAAAAATAATATAAAAAATCGTTCGGGAAATGAGTTTACTCCCTGGGTACTTCCTTTGTATACTTTTGACTATACGGGCCAAGCGCGGGATTTACGGGAAATCGCGGGTTTTCGTTTGCCGGCGATTAAACTTCTTTTATTCAGCGTCTCATCAAAAATGAAAACATTTTTAAAAACTACAAGTCTTATGCGTTTTAGTGGTGAAAAAATAATTTAAAAAATCGTTCTGGAAATGAGTTTACTCCCTGGGTACTTTCTTTGTATACTTTTGACTCTGCGGGCCGAGTCCGGGATTTAGGGAAATCGCAGGTTTTCGCTTGCCGGCGATTAAACTGCTTTTATTCAGCGTCTCATCAAAAATGAAAACATTTTTGAAAACTACAAGTCTCATGCGTTTTAGTGGTGAAAAAATAATTTAAAAAATCTTTCGCGAAATGAGTTTACTCCCTGGGTACTTTCTTTGTATACTTTTCACTATACGGGCCAAGCCGGGATTTACGGGAAATCGCAGGTTTTCGTTTGCCGGCGATTAAACTTCTTTTATTCAGCGTCTCATCAAAAATGAAAACATTTTTAAAAACTACCAGTCTTATGCGTTTTAGTAGTGAAAAAATAATTTAAAAAATCGTTCTGGAAATGAGTTTACTCACAGGGTACTTTCTTTGTATACATGCGACTATACGTGCCAAGCCCGGGATTTACGGGAAATCGCGGGTTTTAGTTTGCCGGCGATTAAACTGCTTTTATTCAGCGTCTCATCAAAAATGAAAACATTCTTGAAAACTACAAGTCTCATGCGTTTTAGTGGTGAAAAAATAATTTAAAAAATCGTTCGGGAAATGAGTTTACTCCCTGGGTACTTTCTTTGTATACTTTTGACTATACGGGCCGAGTCCGGGATTTACGGGAAATCGCGGATTTTCGTTTGCCGGCGATTAAACTTCTTTTATTCAGCGTCCCATCAAATATGAAAATATTTTTAAAAACTACAAGTCTCATGCGTTTAGTGGTAAAAAAATAATATAAAAAATCGTTCGGGAAATGAGTTTACTCCCTGGGTACTTTCTTTGTATACTTTTGACTATACGGGCCGAGTCCAGGATTTACGGGAAATCGCAGGTTTTCGTTTGCCGGCGATTAAACTTCTTTTATTCAGCGTCTCATTAAAAATGAAAACATTTTTAAAAACTACAAGTCTCATGCGTTTTAGTGGTGAAAAAATAATTTAAAAAATCGTTCGGGAAATGAGTTTACTGCCTGGATACTTTCTTTGTATACTTTTGACTATACGGGCCAAGCCGGGATTTACGGGAAATCGCGGATTTTCGTTTGCCGGCGATTAAACTTCTTTTATTCAGCGTCTCATCAAAAATGAAAACATTTTTAAAAACTACAAGTCTTATGCGTTTTAGTGGTGAAAAAAAAATTTAAAAAATCGTTCGGGAAATGAGTTTACTCCCTGGATACTTTCTTTGTATACATTCGACTATACGGGCCAAGCCCCGGATTTACGGGAAAACGCAGGATTTCGTTTGCCGGCGATTAAACCTCTTTCATTAAGCGTCTCACCAAAAATGAAAACATTTTTGAAAACTACAAGTCTCATGCGTTTTAGTGGTGAAAAAATAATTTAAAAAATCGTTCGGGGAATGAGTTTACTCCCTGGGTACTTTCTTTGTATACTTTTGACTATACGGGCCGAGTCCGGGATTTACGGGAAATCGCGGATTTTCGTTTGCCGGCGATTAAACTTCTTTTATTCATCGTCTCATCAAAAATGAAAACATTTTTAAAAACTACAAGTCTTATGCGTTTTAGTGGTGAAAAAATAATTTAAAAAATCTTTCGGGAAATGAGTTTACTCCCTGGGTACTTTCTTTGTATACTTTTCACTATACGGGCCAAGCCGGGATTTACGGGAAATCGCAGGTTTTCGTTTGCCGGCGATTAAACTTCTTTTATTCAGCGTCTCATCAAAAATGAAAACATTTTTGAAAACTACAAGTCTCATGCGTTTAAGTGGTGAAAAAATAATTTAAAAAATCTTTCGGGAAATGAGTTTACTCCCTGGGTACTTTCTTTGTATACTTTTCACTATACGGGCCAAGCCGGGATTTACGGGAAATCGCAGGTTTTCGTTTGCCGGCGATTAAACTTCTTTTATTCAGCGTCTCATCAAAAATGAAAACATTTTTAAAAACTACAAGTCTTATGCGTTTTAGTGGTGAAAAAATAATTTAAAAAATCGTTCTGGAAATGAGTTTACTCACAGGGTACTTTCTTTGTATACATGCGACTATACGTGCCAAGCCCGGGATTTACGGGAAATCGCGGGTTTTAGTTTGCCGGCGATTAAACTGCTTTTATTCAGCGTCTCATCAAAAATGAAAACATTCTTGAAATTTACAAGTCTCATGCGTTTTAGTGGTAAAAAAATAATATAAAAAATCGTTCGGGAAATGAGTTTACTCCCTGGGTACTTTCTTTGTATACTTTTGACTATACGGGCCGAGTCCAGGATTTACGGGAAATCGCAGGTTTTCGTTTGCCGGCGATTAAACTTCTTTTATTCAGCGTCTCATCAAAAATGAAAACATTTTTAAAAACTACAAGTCTCATGCGTTTTAGTAGTGAAAAAATAATTTAAAAAATCGTTCGGGAAATGAGTTTACTGCCTGGATACTTTCTTTGTATACTTTTGACTATACGGGCCAAGCCGGGATTTACGGGAAATCGCGGATTTTCGTTTGCCGGCGATTAAACTTCTTTTATTCAGCGTCTCATCAAAAATGAAAACATTTTTAAAAACTACAAGTCTTATGCGTTTTAGTGGTGAAAAAAAAATTTAAAAAATCGTTCGGGAAATGAGTTTACTCCCTGGATACTTTCTTTGTATACATTCGACTATACGGGCCAAGCCCCGGATTTACGGGAAAACGCGGGATTTCGTTTGCTGGCGATTAAACCTCTTTCATTAAGCGTCTCACCAAAAATGAAAACATTTTTGAAAACTACAAGTCTCATGCGTTTTAGTGGTGAAAAAATAATTTAAAAAATCGTTCGGGGAATGAGTTTACTCCCTGGGTACTTTCTTTGTATACTTTTGACTATACGGGCCGAGTCCGGGATTTACGGGAAATCGCGGATTTTCGTTTGCCGGCGATTAAACTTCTTTTATTCAGCGTCCCATCAAATATGAAAATATTTTTGAAAACTACAAGTCTCATGCGTTTAGTGGTAAAAAAATAATATAAAAAATCGTTCGGGAAATGAGTTTACTCCCTGGGTACTTTCTTTGTATACTTTTGACTATACGGGCCGAGTCCAGGATTTACGGGAAATCGCAGGTTTTCGTTTGCCGGCGATTAAACTTCTTTTATTCAGCGTCTCATTAAAAATGAAAACATTTTTAAAAACTACAAGTCTCATGCGTTTTAGTGGTGAAAAAATAATTTAAAAAATCGTTCGGGAAATGAGTTTACTGCCTGGATACTTTCTTTGTATACTTTTGACTATACGGGCCAAGCCGGGATTTACGGGAAATCGCGGATTTTCGTTTGCCGGCGATTAAACTTCTTTTATTCAGCGTCTCATCAAAAATGAAAACATTTTTAAAAACTACAAGTCTTATGCGTTTTAGTGGTGAAAAAAAAATTTAAAAAATCGTTCGGGAAATGAGTTTACTCCCTGGATACTTTCTTTGTATACATTCGACTATACGGGCCAAGCCCCGGATTTACGGGAAAACGCAGGATTTCGTTTGCCGGCGATTAAACCTCTTTCATTAAGCGTCTCACCAAAAATGAAAACATTTTTGAAAACTACAAGTCTCATGCGTTTTAGTGGTGAAAAAATAATTTAAAAAATCGTTCGGGGAATGAGTTTACTCCCTGGGTACTTTCTTTGTATACTTTTGACTATACGGGCCGAGTCCGGGATTTACGGGAAATCGCGGATTTTCGTTTGCCGGCGATTAAACTTCTTTTATTCATCGTCTCATCAAAAATGAAAACATTTTTAAAAACTACAAGTCTTATGCGTTTTAGTGGTGAAAAAATAATTTAAAAAATCTTTCGGGAAATGAGTTTACTCCCTGGGTACTTTCTTTGTATACTTTTCACTATACGGGCCAAGCCGGGATTTACGGGAAATCGCAGGTTTTCGTTTGCCGGCGATTAAACTTCTTTTATTCAGCGTCTCATCAAAAATGAAAACATTTTTGAAAACTACAAGTCTCATGCGTTTTAGTGGTGAAAAAATAATTTAAAAAATCTTTCGGGAAATGAGTTTACTCCCTGGGTACTTTCTTTGTATACTTTTCACTATACGGGCCAAGCCGGGATTTACGGGAAATCGCAGGTTTTCGTTTGCCGGCGATTAAACTTCTTTTATTCAGCGTCTCATCAAAAATGAAAACATTTTTAAAAACTACAAGTCTTATGCGTTTTAGTGGTGAAAAAATAATTTAAAAAATCGTTCTGGAAATGAGTTTACTCACAGGGTACTTTCTTTGTATACATGCGACTATACGTGCCAAGCCCGGGATTTACGGGAAATCGCGGGTTTTAGTTTGCCGGCGATTAAACTGCTTTTATTCAGCGTCTCATCAAAAATGAAAACATTCTTGAAATTTACAAGTCTCATGCGTTTTAGTGGTAAAAAAATAATATAAAAAATCGTTCGGGAAATGAGTTTACTCCCTGGGTACTTTCTTTGTATACTTTTGACTATACGGGCCGAGTCCAGGATTTACGGGAAATCGCAGGTTTTCGTTTGCCGGCGATTAAACTTCTTTTATTCAGCGTCTCATCAAAAATGAAAACATTTTTAAAAACTACAAGTCTCATGCGTTTTAGTAGTGAAAAAATAATTTAAAAAATCGTTCGGGAAATGAGTTTACTGCCTGGATACTTTCTTTGTATACTTTTGACTATACGGGCCAAGCCGGGATTTACGGGAAATCGCGGATTTTCGTTTGCCGGCGATTAAACTTCTTTTATTCAGCGTCTCATCAAAAATGAAAACATTTTTAAAAACTACAAGTCTTATGCGTTTTAGTGGTGAAAAAAAAATTTAAAAAATCGTTCGGGAAATGAGTTTACTCCCTGGATACTTTCTTTGTATACATTCGACTATACGGGCCAAGCCCCGGATTTACGGGAAAACGCGGGATTTCGTTTGCTGGCGATTAAACCTCTTTCATTAAGCGTCTCACCAAAAATGAAAACATTTTTGAAAACTACAAGTCTCATGCGTTTTAGTGGTGAAAAAATAATTTAAAAAATCGTTCGGGGAATGAGTTTACTCCCTGGGTACTTTCTTTGTATACTTTTGACTATACGGGCCGAGTCCGGGATTTACGGGAAATCGCGGATTTTCGTTTGCCGGCGATTAAACTTCTTTTATTCATCGTCTCATCAAAAATGAAAACATTTTTAAAAACTACAAGTCTTATGCGTTTTAGTGGTGAAAAAATAATTTAAAAAATCTTTCGGGAAATGAGTTTACTCCCTGGGTACTTTCTTTGTATACTTTTCACTATACGGGCCAAGCCAGGATTTACGGGAAATCGCAGGTTTTCGTTTGCCGGCGATTAAACTTCTTTTATTCAGCGTCTCATCAAAAATGAAAACATTTTTGAAAACTACAAGTCTCATGCGTTTTAGTGGTGAAAAAATAATTTAAAAAATCTTTAGGGAAATGAGTTTACTCCCTGGGTACTTTCTTTGTATACTTTTCACTATACGGGCCAAGCCGGGATTTACGGGAAATCGCAGGTTTTCGTTTGCCGGCGATTAAACTTCTTTTATTCAGCGTCTCATCAAAAATGAAAACATTTTTAAAAACTACAAGTCTTATGCGTTTTAGTGGTGAAAAAATAATTTAAAAAATCGTTCTGGAAATGAGTTTACTCACAGGGTACTTTCTTTGTATACATGCGACTATACGTGCCAAGCCCGGGATTTACGGGAAATCGCGGGTTTTAGTTTGCCGGCGATTAAACTGCTTTTATTCAGCGTCTCATCAAAAATGAAAACATTCTTGAAATTTACAAGTCTCATGCGTTTTAGTGGTAAAAAAATAATATAAAAAATCGTTCGGGAAATGAGTTTACTCCCTGGGTACTTTCTTTGTATACTTTTGACTATACGGGCCGAGTCCAGGATTTACGGGAAATCGCAGGTTTTCGTTTGCCGGCGATTAAACTTCTTTTATTCAGCGTCTCATCAAAAATGAAAACATTTTTAAAAACTACAAGTCTCATGCGTTTTAGTGGTGAAAAAATAATTTAAAAAATCGTTCGGGAAATGAGTTTACTGCCTGGATACTTTCTTTGTATACTTTTGACTATACGGGCCAAGCCGGGATTTACGGGAAATCGCGGATTTTCGTTTGCCGGCGATTAAACTTCTTTTATTCAGCGTCTCATCAAAAATGAAAACATTTTTAAAAACTACAAGTCTTATGCGTTTTAGTGGTGAAAAAAAAATTTAAAAAATCGTTCGGGAAATGAGTTTACTCCCTGGATACTTTCTTTGTATACATTCGACTATACGGGCCAAGCCCCGGATTTACGGGAAAACGCGGGATTTCGTTTGCCGGCGATTAAACCTCTTTCATTAAGCGTCTCACCAAAAATGAAAACATTTTTGAAAACTACAAGTCTCATGCGTTTTAGTGGTGAAAAAATAATTTAAAAAATCGTTCGGGGAATGAGTTTACTCCCTGGGTACTTTCTTTGTATACTTTTGACTATACGGGCCGAGTCCGGGATTTACGGGAAATCGCGGATTTTCGTTTGCCGGCGATTAAACTTCTTTTATTCATCGTCTCATCAAAAATGAAAACATTTTTAAAAACTACAAGTCTTATGCGTTTTAGTGGTGAAAAAATAATTTAAAAAATCGTTCTGGAAATGAGTTTACTCCCTGGGTACTTTCTTTGTATACTTTTGACTATACGGGCCGAGTCCGGGATTTAGGGAAATCGCAGGTTTTCGTTTGCCGGCGATTAAACTGCTTCTATTCAGCGTCTCATCAAAAATGAAAACATTTTTGAAAACTACAAGTCTCATGCGTTTTAGTGGTGAAAAAATAATTTAAAAAATCTTTCGGGAAATGAGTTTACTCCCTGGGTACTTTCTTTGTATACTTTTCACTATACGGGCCAAGCCGGGATTTACGGGAAATCGCAGGTTTTCGTTTGCCGGCGATTAAACTTCTTTTATTCAGCGTCTCATCAAAAATGAAAACATTTTTAAAAACTACAAGTCTTATGCGTTTTAGTGGTGAAAAAATAATTTAAAAAATCGTTCTGGAAATGAGTTTACTCACAGGGGACTTTCTTTGTATACATGCGACTATACGTGCCAAGCCCGGGATTTACGGGAAATCGCAGGTTTTAGTTTGCCGGCGATTAAACTGCTTTTATTCAGCGTCTCATCAAAAATGAAAACATTCTTGAAAACTACAAGTCTCATGCGTTTTAGTGGTGAAAAAATAATTTAAAAAATCGTTCGGGAAATGAGTTTCCTCCCAGGGTACTTTCTTTATATACTTTTGACTATACGGGCCGAGTCCGGGATTTACGGGAAATCGCGGATTTTCGTTTGCCGGCGATTAAACTTCTTTTATTCAGCGTCCCATCAAATATGAAAATATTTTTGAAAACTGCAAGTCTCATGCGTTTAGTGGTAAAAAAATAATATAAAAAATCGTTCGGGAAATGAGTTTACTCCCTGGGTACTTTCTTTGTATACTTTTGACTATACGGGCCGAGTCCGGGATTTACGGGAAATCGCGGATTTTCGTTTGCCGGCGATTAAACCTCTTTTATTCAGCGTCCCATCAAATATGAAAATATTTTTGAAAACTACAAGTCTCATGCGTTTAGTGGTAAAAAAATAATATAAAAAATCGTTCGGGAAATGAGTTTACTCCCTGGGTACTTTCTTTGTATACTTTTGACTATACGGGCCGAGTCCAGGATTTACGGAAAATCGCAGGTTTTCGTTTGCCGGCGATTAAACTTCTTTTATTCAGCGTCTCATCAAAAATGAAAACATTTTTGAAAACTACAAGTCTCATGCGTTTTAGTGGTGAAAAAGTAATTTAAAAAATCGTTCGGGAAATGAGTTTACTCCCTGGGTACTTTCTTTGTATACTTTTGACTATACGGGCCAAGCCCGGGATTTACGGGAAATCGCGGGTTTTCGTTTGCCGGCGATTAAACTTCTTTTATTCAGCGTCTCATCAAAAATGAAAACATTTTTAAAAACTACAAGTCTCATGCGTTTAGTGGTAAAAAAATAATATAAAAAATCGTTCGGGAAATGAGTTTACTCCCTGGGTACTTCCTTTGTATACTTTTGACTATACGGGCCAAGCCCGGGATTTACGGGAAATCGCGGATTTTCGTTTGCCGGCTATTAAACTTCTTTTATTCAGCGTCTCATCAAAAATGAAAACATTTTAAAAAACTACAAGTCTCATGCGTTTAGTGGTAAAAAAATAATATAAAAAATCGTTCGGGAAATGAGTTTACTCCCTGGGTACTTCCTTTGTAAACTTTTGACTATACGGGCCAAGCCCGGGATTTACGGGAAATCGCGGGTTTTCGTTTGCCGGCGATTAAACTTCTTTTATTCAGCGTCTCATCAAAAATGAAAACATTTTTAAAAACTACAAGTCTTATGCGTTTTAGTGGTGAAAAAGTAATTTAAAAAATCGTTCTGTGAGTTTACTCCCTGGGTACTTTCTTTGTATACTTTTGACTATACGGCCGCGTCCGGGATTTAGGGAAGTCGCAGGTTTTCGTTTGCTGGCGATTAAACTGCTTTTATTCAGCGTCTCATCAAAAATGAAAACATTTTTGAAAACTACAAGTCTCATGCGTTTTAGTGGTGAAAAAATAATTTAAAAAATCTTTCGGGAATTGAGTTTACTCCCTGGGTACTTTCTTTGTATACTTTTCACTATACGGGCCAAGCCGGGATTTACGGGAAATCGCAGGTTTTCGTTTGCCGGCGATTAAACTTCTTTTATTCAGCGTCTCATCAAAAATGAAAACATTTTTAAAAACTACAAGTCTTATGCGTTTTAGTGGTGAAAAAATAATTTAAAAAATCGTTCTGGAAATGAGTTTACTCACAGGGTACTTTCTTTGTATACATGCGACTATACGTGCCAAGCCCGGGATTTACGGGAAATCGCGGGTTTTAGTTTGCCGGCGATTAAACTGCTTTTATTCAGCGTCTCATCAAAAATGAAAACATTCTTGAAATTTACAAGTCTCATGAGTTTTAGTGGTAAAAAAATAATATAAAAAATCGTTCGGGAAATGAGTTTACTCCCTGGGTACTTTCTTTGTATACTTTTGACTATACGGGCCGAGTCCAGGATTTACGGGAAATCGCAGGTTTTCGTTTGCCGGCGATTAAACTTCTTTTATTCAGCGTCTCATCAAAAATGAAAACATTTTTAAAAACTACAAGTCTCATGCGTTTTAGTGGTGAAAAAATAATTTAAAAAATCGTTCGGGAAATGAGTTTACTGCCTGGATACTTTCTTTTTATACTTTTGACTATACGGGCCAAGCCGGGATTTACGGGAAATCGCGGATTTTCGTTTGCCGGCGATTAAACTTCTTTTATTCAGCGTCTCATCAAAAATGAAAACATTTTTAAAAACTACAAGTCTTATGCGTTTTAGTGGTGAAAAAAAAATTTAAAAAATCGTTCGGGAAATGAGTTTACTCCCTGGATACTTTCTTTGTATACATTCGACTATACGGGCCAAGCCCCGGATTTACGGGAAAACGCGGGATTTCGTTTGCCGGCGATTAAACCTCTTTCATTAAGCGTCTCACCAAAAATGAAAACATTTTTGAAAACTACAAGTCTCATGCGTTTTAGTGGTGAAAAAATAATTTAAAAAATCGTTCTGGAAATGAGTTTACTCCCTGGGTACTTTCTTTGTATACTTTTGACTATACGGGCCGAGTCCGGGATTTAGGGAAATCGCAGGTTTTCGTTTGCCGGCGATTAAACTGCTTCTATTCAGCGTCTCATCAAAAATGAAAACATTTTTGAAAACTACAAGTCTCATGCGTTTTAGTGGTGAAAAAATAATTTAAAAAATCTTTCGGGAAATGAGTTTACTCCCTGGGTACTTTCTTTGTATACTTTTCACTATACGGGCCAAGCCGGGATTTACGGGAAATCGCAGGTTTTCGTTTGCCGGCGATTAAACTTCTTTTATTCAGCGTCTCATCAAAAATGAAAACATTTTTAAAAACTACAAGTCTTATGCGTTTTAGTGGTGAAAAAATAATTTAAAAAATCGTTCTGGAAATGAGTTTACTCACAGGGTACTTTCTTTGTATACATGCGACTATACGTGCCAAGCCCGGGATTTACGGGAAATCGCAGGTTTTAGTTTGCCGGCGATTAAACTGCTTTTATTCAGCGTCTCATCAAAAATGAAAACATTCTTGAAAACTACAAGTCTCATGCGTTTTAGTGGTGAAAAAATAATTTAAAAAATCGTTCGGGAAATGAGTTTCCTCCCAGGGTACTTTCTTTATATACTTTTGACTATACGGGCCGAGTCCGGGATTTACGGGAAATCGCGGATTTTCGTTTGCCGGCGATTAAACTTCTTTTATTCAGCGTCCCATCAAATATGAAAATATTTTTGAAAACTGCAAGTCTCATGCGTTTAGTGGTAAAAAAATAATATAAAAAATCGTTCGGGAAATGAGTTTACTCCCTGGGTACTTTCTTTGTATACTTTTGACTATACGGGCCGAGTCCGGGATTTACGGGAAATCGCGGATTTTCGTTTGCCGGCGATTAAACCTCTTTTATTCAGCGTCCCATCAAATATGAAAATATTTTTGAAAACTACAAGTCTCATGCGTTTAGTGGTAAAAAAATAATATAAAAAATCGTTCGGGAAATGAGTTTACTCCCTGGGTACTTTCTTTGTATACTTTTGACTATACGGGCCGAGTCCAGGATTTACGGGAAATCGCAGGTTTGCGTTTGCCGGCGATTAAACTTCTTTTATTCAGCGTCTCATTAAAAATGAAAACATTTTTAAAAACTACAAGTCTCATGCGTTTTAGTGGTGAAAAAATAATTTAAAAAATCGTTCGGGAAATGAGTTTACTGCCTGGATACTTTCTTTGTATACTTTTGACTATACGGGCCAAGCCGGGATTTACGGGAAATCGCGGATTTTCGTTTGCCGGCGATTAAACTTCTTTTATTCAGCGTCTCATCAAAAATGAAAACATTTTTAAAAACTACAAGTCTTATGCGTTTTAGTGGTGAAAAAAAAATTTAAAAAATCGTTCGGGAAATGAGTTTACTCCCTGGATACTTTCTTTGTATACATTCGACTATACGGGCCAAGCCCCGGATTTACGGGAAAACGCAGGATTTCGTTTGCCGGCGATTAAACCTCTTTCATTAAGCGTCTCACCAAAAATGAAAACATTTTTGAAAACTACAAGTCTCATGCGTTTTAGTGGTGAAAAAATAATTTAAAAAATCGTTCGGGGAATGAGTTTACTCCCTGGGTACTTTCTTTGTATACTTTTGACTATACGGGCCGAGTCCGGGATTTACGGGAAATCGCGGATTTTCGTTTGCCGGCGATTAAACTTCTTTTATTCATCGTCTCATCAAAAATGAAAACATTTTTAAAAACTACAAGTCTTATGCGTTTTAGTGGTGAAAAAATAATTTAAAAAATCTTTCGGGAAATGAGTTTACTCCCTGGGTACTTTCTTTGTATACTTTTCACTATACGGGCCAAGCCGGGATTTACGGGAAATCGCAGGTTTTCGTTTGCCGGCGATTAAACTTCTTTTATTCAGCGTCTCATCAAAAATGAAAACATTTTTGAAAACTACAAGTCTCATGCGTTTTAGTGGTGAAAAAATAATTTAAAAAATCTTTCGGGAAATGAGTTTACTCCCTGGGTACTTTCTTTGTATACTTTTCACTATACGGGCCAAGCCGGGATTTACGGGAAATCGCAGGTTTTCGTTTGCCGGCGATTAAACTTCTTTTATTCAGCGTCTCATCAAAAATGAAAACATTTTTAAAAACTACAAGTCTTATGCGTTTTAGTGGTGAAAAAATAATTTAAAAAATCGTTCTGGAAATGAGTTTACTCACAGGGTACTTTCTTTGTATACATGCGACTATACGTGCCAAGCCCGGGATTTACGGGAAATCGCGGGTTTTAGTTTGCCGGCGATTAAACTGCTTTTATTCAGCGTCTCATCAAAAATGAAAACATTCTTGAAATTTACAAGTCTCATGCGTTTTAGTGGTAAAAAAATAATATAAAAAATCGTTCGGGAAATGAGTTTACTCCCTGGGTACTTTCTTTGTATACTTTTGACTATACGGGCCGAGTCCAGGATTTACGGGAAATCGCAGGTTTTCGTTTGCCGGCGATTAAACTTCTTTTATTCAGCGTCTCATCAAAAATGAAAACATTTTTAAAAACTACAAGTCTCATGCGTTTTAGTAGTGAAAAAATAATTTAAAAAATCGTTCGGGAAATGAGTTTACTGCCTGGATACTTTCTTTGTATACTTTTGACTATACGGGCCAAGCCGGGATTTACGGGAAATCGCGGATTTTCGTTTGCCGGCGATTAAACTTCTTTTATTCAGCGTCTCATCAAAAATGAAAACATTTTTAAAAACTACAAGTCTTATGCGTTTTAGTGGTGAAAAAAAAATTTAAAAAATCGTTCGGGAAATGAGTTTACTCCCTGGATACTTTCTTTGTATACATTCGACTATACGGGCCAAGCCCCGGATTTACGGGAAAACGCGGGATTTCGTTTGCTGGCGATTAAACCTCTTTCATTAAGCGTCTCACCAAAAATGAAAACATTTTTGAAAACTACAAGTCTCATGCGTTTTAGTGGTGAAAAAATAATTTAAAAAATCGTTCGGGGAATGAGTTTACTCCCTGGGTACTTTCTTTGTATACTTTTGACTATACGGGCCGAGTCCGGGATTTACGGGAAATCGCGGATTTTCGTTTGCCGGCGATTAAACTTCTTTTATTCATCGTCTCATCAAAAATGAAAACATTTTTAAAAACTACAAGTCTTATGCGTTTTAGTGGTGAAAAAATAATTTAAAAAATCTTTCGGGAAATGAGTTTACTCCCTGGGTACTTTCTTTGTATACTTTTCACTATACGGGCCAAGCCAGGATTTACGGGAAATCGCAGGTTTTCGTTTGCCGGCGATTAAACTTCTTTTATTCAGCGTCTCATCAAAAATGAAAACATTTTTGAAAACTACAAGTCTCATGCGTTTTAGTGGTGAAAAAATAATTTAAAAAATCTTTAGGGAAATGAGTTTACTCCCTGGGTACTTTCTTTGTATACTTTTCACTATACGGGCCAAGCCGGGATTTACGGGAAATCGCAGGTTTTCGTTTGCCGGCGATTAAACTTCTTTTATTCAGCGTCTCATCAAAAATGAAAACATTTTTAAAAACTACAAGTCTTATGCGTTTTAGTGGTGAAAAAATAATTTAAAAAATCGTTCTGGAAATGAGTTTACTCACAGGGTACTTTCTTTGTATACATGCGACTATACGTGCCAAGCCCGGGATTTACGGGAAATCGCGGGTTTTAGTTTGCCGGCGATTAAACTGCTTTTATTCAGCGTCTCATCAAAAATGAAAACATTCTTGAAATTTACAAGTCTCATGCGTTTTAGTGGTAAAAAAATAATATAAAAAATCGTTCGGGAAATGAGTTTACTCCCTGGGTACTTTCTTTGTATACTTTTGACTATACGGGCCGAGTCCAGGATTTACGGGAAATCGCAGGTTTTCGTTTGCCGGCGATTAAACTTCTTTTATTCAGCGTCTCATCAAAAATGAAAACATTTTTAAAAACTACAAGTCTCATGCGTTTTAGTGGTGAAAAAATAATTTAAAAAATCGTTCGGGAAATGAGTTTACTGCCTGGATACTTTCTTTGTATACTTTTGACTATACGGGCCAAGCCGGGATTTACGGGAAATCGCGGATTTTCGTTTGCCGGCGATTAAACTTCTTTTATTCAGCGTCTCATCAAAAATGAAAACATTTTTAAAAACTACAAGTCTTATGCGTTTTAGTGGTGAAAAAAAAATTTAAAAAATCGTTCGGGAAATGAGTTTACTCCCTGGATACTTTCTTTGTATACATTCGACTATACGGGCCAAGCCCCGGATTTACGGGAAAACGCGGGATTTCGTTTGCCGGCGATTAAACCTCTTTCATTAAGCGTCTCACCAAAAATGAAAACATTTTTGAAAACTACAAGTCTCATGCGTTTTAGTGGTGAAAAAATAATTTAAAAAATCGTTCGGGGAATGAGTTTACTCCCTGGGTACTTTCTTTGTATACTTTTGACTATACGGGCCGAGTCCGGGATTTACGGGAAATCGCGGATTTTCGTTTGCCGGCGATTAAACTTCTTTTATTCATCGTCTCATCAAAAATGAAAACATTTTTAAAAACTACAAGTCTTATGCGTTTTAGTGGTGAAAAAATAATTTAAAAAATCGTTCTGGAAATGAGTTTACTCCCTGGGTACTTTCTTTGTATACTTTTGACTATACGGGCCGAGTCCGGGATTTAGGGAAATCGCAGGTTTTCGTTTGCCGGCGATTAAACTGCTTCTATTCAGCGTCTCATCAAAAATGAAAACATTTTTGAAAACTACAAGTCTCATGCGTTTTAGTGGTGAAAAAATAATTTAAAAAATCTTTCGGGAAATGAGTTTACTCCCTGGGTACTTTCTTTGTATACTTTTCACTATACGGGCCAAGCCGGGATTTACGGGAAATCGCAGGTTTTCGTTTGCCGGCGATTAAACTTCTTTTATTCAGCGTCTCATCAAAAATGAAAACATTTTTAAAAACTACAAGTCTTATGCGTTTTAGTGGTGAAAAAATAATTTAAAAAATCGTTCTGGAAATGAGTTTACTCACAGGGGACTTTCTTTGTATACATGCGACTATACGTGCCAAGCCCGGGATTTACGGGAAATCGCAGGTTTTAGTTTGCCGGCGATTAAACTGCTTTTATTCAGCGTCTCATCAAAAATGAAAACATTCTTGAAAACTACAAGTCTCATGCGTTTTAGTGGTGAAAAAATAATTTAAAAAATCGTTCGGGAAATGAGTTTCCTCCCAGGGTACTTTCTTTATATACTTTTGACTATACGGGCCGAGTCCGGGATTTACGGGAAATCGCGGATTTTCGTTTGCCGGCGATTAAACTTCTTTTATTCAGCGTCCCATCAAATATGAAAATATTTTTGAAAACTGCAAGTCTCATGCGTTTAGTGGTAAAAAAATAATATAAAAAATCGTTCGGGAAATGAGTTTACTCCCTGGGTACTTTCTTTGTATACTTTTGACTATACGGGCCGAGTCCGGGATTTACGGGAAATCGCGGATTTTCGTTTGCCGGCGATTAAACCTCTTTTATTCAGCGTCCCATCAAATATGAAAATATTTTTGAAAACTACAAGTCTCATGCGTTTAGTGGTAAAAAAATAATATAAAAAATCGTTCGGGAAATGAGTTTACTCCCTGGGTACTTTCTTTGTATACTTTTGACTATACGGGCCGAGTCCAGGATTTACGGAAAATCGCAGGTTTTCGTTTGCCGGCGATTAAACTTCTTTTATTCAGCGTCTCATCAAAAATGAAAACATTTTTGAAAACTACAAGTCTCATGCGTTTTAGTGGTGAAAAAGTAATTTAAAAAATCGTTCGGGAAATGAGTTTACTCCCTGGGTACTTTCTTTGTATACTTTTGACTATACGGGCCAAGCCCGGGATTTACGGGAAATCGCGGGTTTTCGTTTGCCGGCGATTAAACTTCTTTTATTCAGCGTCTCATCAAAAATGAAAACATTTTTAAAAACTACAAGTCTCATGCGTTTAGTGGTAAAAAAATAATATAAAAAATCGTTCGGGAAATGAGTTTACTCCCTGGGTACTTCCTTTGTATACTTTTGACTATACGGGCCAAGCCCGGGATTTACGGGAAATCGCGGATTTTCGTTTGCCGGCTATTAAACTTCTTTTATTCAGCGTCTCATCAAAAATGAAAACATTTTAAAAAACTACAAGTCTCATGCGTTTAGTGGTAAAAAAATAATATAAAAAATCGTTCGGGAAATGAGTTTACTCCCTGGGTACTTCCTTTGTAAACTTTTGACTATACGGGCCAAGCCCGGGATTTACGGGAAATCGCGGGTTTTCGTTTGCCGGCGATTAAACTTCTTTTATTCAGCGTCTCATCAAAAATGAAAACATTTTTAAAAACTACAAGTCTTATGCATTTTAGTGGTGAAAAAGTAATTTAAAAAATCGTTCTGTGAGTTTACTCCCTGGGTACTTTCTTTGTATACTTTTGACTATACGGCCGCGTCCGGGATTTAGGGAAGTCGCAGGTTTTCGTTTGCTGGCGATTAAACTGCTTTTATTCAGCGTCTCATCAAAAATGAAAACATTTTTGAAAACTACAAGTCTCATGCGTTTTAGTGGTGAAAAAATAATTTAAAAAATCTTTCGGGAATTGAGTTTACTCCCTGGGTACTTTCTTTGTATACTTTTCACTATACGGGCCAAGCCGGGATTTACGGGAAATCGCAGGTTTTCGTTTGCCGGCGATTAAACTTCTTTTATTCAGCGTCTCATCAAAAATGAAAACATTTTTAAAAACTACAAGTCTTATGCGTTTTAGTGGTGAAAAAATAATTTAAAAAATCGTTCTGGAAATGAGTTTACTCACAGGGTACTTTCTTTGTATACATGCGACTATACGTGCCAAGCCCGGGATTTACGGGAAATCGCGGGTTTTAGTTTGCCGGCGATTAAACTGCTTTTATTCAGCGTCTCATCAAAAATGAAAACATTCTTGAAATTTACAAGTCTCATGAGTTTTAGTGGTAAAAAAATAATATAAAAAATCGTTCGGGAAATGAGTTTACTCCCTGGGTACTTTCTTTGTATACTTTTGACTATACGGGCCGAGTCCAGGATTTACGGGAAATCGCAGGTTTTCGTTTGCCGGCGATTAAACTTCTTTTATTCAGCGTCTCATCAAAAATGAAAACATTTTTAAAAACTACAAGTCTCATGCGTTTTAGTGGTGAAAAAATAATTTAAAAAATCGTTCGGGAAATGAGTTTACTGCCTGGATACTTTCTTTGTATACTTTTGACTATACGGGCCAAGCCGGGATTTACGGGAAATCGCGGATTTTCGTTTGCCGGCGATTAAACTTCTTTTATTCAGCGTCTCATCAAAAATGAAAACATTTTTAAAAACTACAAGTCTTATGCGTTTTAGTGGTGAAAAAAAAATTTAAAAAATCGTTCGGGAAATGAGTTTACTCCCTGGATACTTTCTTTGTATACATTCGACTATACGGGCCAAGCCCCGGATTTACGGGAAAACGCGGGATTTCGTTTGCCGGCGATTAAACCTCTTTCATTAAGCGTCTCACCAAAAATGAAAACATTTTTGAAAACTACAAGTCTCATGCGTTTTAGTGGTGAAAAAATAATTTAAAAAATCGTTCTGGAAATGAGTTTACTCCCTGGGTACTTTCTTTGTATACTTTTGACTATACGGGCCGAGTCCGGGATTTAGGGAAATCGCAGGTTTTCGTTTGCCGGCGATTAAACTGCTTCTATTCAGCGTCTCATCAAAAATGAAAACATTTTTGAAAACTACAAGTCTCATGCGTTTTAGTGGTGAAAAAATAATTTAAAAAATCTTTCGGGAAATGAGTTTACTCCCTGGGTACTTTCTTTGTATACTTTTCACTATACGGGCCATGCCGGGATTTACGGGAAATCGCAGGTTTTCGTTTGCCGGCGATTAAACTTCTTTTATTCAGCGTCTCATCAAAAATGAAAACATTTTTAAAAACTACAAGTCTTATGCGTTTTAGTGGTGAAAAAATAATTTAAAAAATCGTTCTGGAAATGAGTTTACTCACAGGGTACTTTCTTTGTATACATGCGACTATACGTGCCAAGCCCGGGATTTACGGGAAATCGCAGGTTTTAGTTTGCCGGCGATTAAACTGCTTTTATTCAGCGTCTCATCAAAAATGAAAACATTCTTGAAAACTACAAGTCTCATGCGTTTTAGTGGTGAAAAAATAATTTAAAAAATCGTTCGGGAAATGAGTTTCCTCCCAGGGTACTTTCTTTATATACTTTTGACTATACGGGCCGAGTCCGGGATTTACGGGAAATCGCGGATTTTCGTTTGCCGGCGATTAAACTTCTTTTATTCAGCGTCCCATCAAATATGAAAATATTTTTGAAAACTGCAAGTCTCATGCGTTTAGTGGTAAAAAAATAATATAAAAAATCGTTCGGGAAATGAGTTTACTCCCTGGGTACTTTCTTTGTATACTTTTGACTATACGGGCCGAGTCCGGGATTTACGGGAAATCGCGGATTTTCGTTTGCCGGCGATTAAACCTCTTTTATTCAGCGTCCCATCAAATATGAAAATATTTTTGAAAACTACAAGTCTCATGCGTTTAGTGGTAAAAAAATAATATAAAAAATCGTTCGGGAAATGAGTTTACTCCCTGGGTACTTTCTTTGTATACTTTTGACTATACGGGCCGAGTCCAGGATTTACGGAAAATCGCAGGTTTTCGTTTGCCGGCGATTAAACTTCTTTTATTCAGCGTCTCATCAAAAATGAAAACATTTTTGAAAACTACAAGTCTCATGCGTTTTAGTGGTGAAAAAGTAATTTAAAAAATCGTTCGGGAAATGAGTTTACTCCCTGGGTACTTTCTTTGTATACTTTTGACTATACGGGCCAAGCCCGGGATTTACGGGAAATCGCGGGTTTTCGTTTGCCGGCGATTAAACTTCTTTTATTCAGCGTCTCATCAAAAATGAAAACATTTTTAAAAACTACAAGTCTCATGCGTTTAGTGGTAAAAAAATAATATAAAAAATCGTTCGGGAAATGAGTTTACTCCCTGGGTACTTCCTTTGTATACTTTTGACTATACGGGCCAAGCCCGGGATTTACGGGAAATCGCGGATTTTCGTTTGCCGGCTATTAAACTTCTTTTATTCAGCGTCTCATCAAAAATGAAAACATTTTAAAAAACTACAAGTCTCATGCGTTTAGTGGTAAAAAAATAATATAAAAAATCGTTCGGGAAATGAGTTTACTCCCTGGGTACTTCCTTTGTAAACTTTTGACTATACGGGCCAAGCCCGGGATTTACGGGAAATCGCGGGTTTTCGTTTGCCGGCGATTAAACTTCTTTTATTCAGCGTCTCATCAAAACTGAAAACATTTTTAAAAACTACAAGTCTTATGCGTTTTAGTGGTGAAAAAGTAATTTAAAAAATCGTTCTGGAAATGAGTTTACTCCCTGGGTACTTTCTTTGTATACTTTTGACTATACGGCCGCGTCCGGGATTTAGGGAAGTCGCAGGTTTTCGTTTGCTGGCGATTAAACTGCTTTTATTCAGCGTCTCATCAAAAATGAAAACATTTTTGAAAACTACAAGTCTCATGCGTTTTAGTGGTGAAAAAATAATTTAAAAAATCTTTCGGGAATTGAGTTTACTCCCTGGGTACTTTCTTTGTATACTTTTCACTATACGGGCCAAGCCGGGATTTACGGGAAATCGCAGGTTTTCGTTTGCCGGCGATTAAACTTCTTTTATTCAGCGTCTCATCAAAAATGAAAACATTTTTAAAAACTACCAGTCTTATGCGTTTTAGTGGTGAAAAAATAATTTAAAAAATCGTTCTGGAAATGAGTTTACTCACAGGGTATTTTCTTTGTATACATGCGATTATACGTGCCAAGCTCGGGATTTACGGGAAATCGCGGGTTTTAGTTTGCCGGCGATTAAACTGCTTTTATTCAGCGTCTCATCAAAAATGAAAACATTCTTGAAAACTACAAGTCTCATGCGTTTTAGTGGTGAAAAAATAATATAAAAAATCGTTCGGGAAATGAGTTTACTCCCTGGGTACTTTCTTTGTATACTTTTGACTATACGGGCCGAGTCCGGGATTTACGGGAAATCGCGGATTTTCGTTTGCCGGCGATTAAACTTCTTTTATTCAGCGTCCCATCAAATATGAAAATATTTTTGAAAACTACAAGTCTCATGCGTTTAGTGGTAAAAAAATAATATAAAAAATCGTTCGGGAAATGAGTTTACTCCCTGGGTACTTTCTTTGTATACTTTTGACTATACGGGCCGAGTCCGGGATTTACGGGAAATCGCGGATTTTCGTTTGCCGGCGATTAAACTTCTTTTATTCAGCGTCCCATCAAATATGAGAATATTTTTGAAAACTACAAGTCTCATGCGTTTAGTGGTAAAAAAATAATATAAAAAATCGTTCGGGAAATGAGTTTACTCCCTGGGTACTTTCTTTGTATACTTTTGACTATACGGGCCGAGTCCAGGATTTACGGGAAATCGCAGGTTTTCGTTTGCCGGCGATTAAACTTCTTTTATTCAGCGTCTCATCAAAAATGAAAACATTTTTGAAAACTACAAGTCTCATGCGTTTTAGTGGTGAAAAAGTAATTTAAAAAATCGTTCGGGAAATGAGTTTACTCCCTGGGTACTTTCTTTGTATACTTTTGACTATACGGGCCAAGCTCGGGATTTACGGGAAATCGCGGGTTTTCGTTTGCCGGCGATTAAACTTCTTTTATTCAGCGTCTCATCAAAAATGAAAACATTTTTGAAAACTACAAGTCTCATGCGTTTTAGTGGTGAAAAAATAGTTTAAAAAATCGTTCGGGAAATGAGTTTACTGCCTGGATACTTTCTTTGTATACTTTTGACTATACGGGCCAAGCCGGGATTTACGGAAAATCGCGGGTTTTCGTTTGCCGGCGATTAAACTTCTTTTATTCAGCGTCTCATCAAAAATGAAAACATTTTTAAAAACTACAAGTCTTATGCGTTTTAGTGGTGAAAAAATAATTTAAAAAATCGTTCTGGAAATGAGTTTACTCACAGGGTACTTTCTTTGTATACATTCGACTATACGGGCCAAGCCCGGGATTTACGGGAAATCGCGGGTTTTCGTTTTCCGGCGATTAAACCTCTTTCATTAAGCGTCTCATCAAAAATGAAAACATTTTTGAAAACTACAAGTCTCATGCGTTTTAGTGGTGAAAAAATAATTTAAAAAATCGTTCGGGAAATGAGTTTACTGCCTGGATACTTTCTTTGTATACTTTTGAATATACGGGCCAAGCCGGGATTTACGGGAAATCGCGGGTTTTCGTTTGCCGGCGATTAAACTTCTTTTATTCAGCGTCCCATCAAATATGAAAATATTTTTGAAAACTACAAGTCTCATGCGTTTAGTGGTAAAAAAATAATATAAAAAATCGTTCGGGAAATGAATTTACTCCCTGGGTACTTCCTTTGTATACTTTTGACTATACGGGCCAAGCCCGGGATTTACGGGAAATCGCGGGTTTTCGTTTGCCGGCGATTAAACTTCTTTTATTCAGCGTCTCATCAAAAATGAAAACATTTTTAAAAACTACAAGTCTTATGCGTTTTAGTGGTGAAAAAATAATTTAAAAAATCGTTCTGGAAATGAGTTTACTCCCTGGGTACTTTCTTTGTATACTTTTGACTATACGGGCCGAGTCCGGGATTTAGGGAAATCGCAGGTTTTTGTTTGCCGGCGATTAAACTGCTTTTATTCAGCGTCTCATCAAAAATGAAAACATTTTTGAAAACTACAAGTCTCATGCGTTTTAGTGGTGAAAAAATAATTTAAAAAATCTTTCGGGAAATGAGTTTACTCCCTGGGTACTTTCTTTGTATACTTTTCACTATACGGGCCAAGCCGGGATTTACGGGAAATCGCAGGTTTTCGTTTGCCGGCGATTAAACTTCTTTTATTCAGCGTCTCATCAAAAATGAAAACATTTTAAAAAACTACAAGTCTTATGCGTTTTAGTGGTGAAAAAATAATTTTAAAAAATCGTTCTGGAAATGAGTTTACTCACAGGGTACTTTCTTTGTATACATGCGAATATACGTGCCAAGCCCGGGATTTACGGGAAATCGCGGGTTTTAGTTTGCCGGCGATTAAACTGCTTTTATTCAGCGTCTCATCAAAAATGAAAACATTCCTGAAAACTACAAGTCTCATGCGTTTTAGTGGTGAAAAAATAATTTAAAAAATCGTTCGGGAAATGAGTTTACTCCCTGGGTACTTTCTTTGTATACTTTTGACTATACGGGCCAAGCCCGGGATTTACGGGAAATCGCGGGTTTTCGTTTGCCGGCGATTAAACTTCTTTTATTCAGCGTCTCATCAAAAATGAAAACATTTTTAAAAACTACAAGTCTCATGGGCTTTAGTGGTGAAAAAATAATTTAAAAAATCGTTCTGAAAATGAGTTTACTCACAGGGTACTTTCTTTGTATACATTCGACTATACGTGCCAAGCCCGGGATTTACGGGAAATCGCGGGTTTTCGTTTGCCGGCGATTAAACTTCTTTTATTCAGCGTCTCATCAAAAATGAAAACATTTTTGAAAACTACAAGTCTCATGCGTTTTAGTGGTGAAAAAATAATTTAAAAAATCGTTCGGGAAATGAGTTTACTGCCTGTATACTTTCTTTGTATACTTTTGACTATACGGGCCAAGCCGGGATTTACGGGAAATCGCGGGTTTTCGTTTGCCGGCGATTAAACTTCTTTTATTCAGCGTCTCATCAAAAATGAAAACATTTTTAAAAACTACAAGTCTTATGCGTTTTAGTGGTGAAAAAATAATTTAAAAAATCGTTCTGGAAATGAGTTTACTCACAGGGTACTTTCTTTGTATACATTCGACTATACGGGCCAAGCCCGGGATTTACGGGAAATCGCGGGTTTTCGTTTTCCGGCGATTAAACCTCTTTCATTAGGTGTCTCATCAAAAATGAAAACATTTTTGAAAACTACAAGTCTCATGCGTTTTAGTGGTGAAAAAAAAATTTAAAAAATCGTTCCGGAAATGAGTTTACTCCCTGGATACTTTCTTTGTATACATTCGACTATACGGGCCAAGCCCCGGATTTACGGGAAATCGCGGGTTTTCGTTTGCTGGCGATTAAACCACTTTTATTAAGCGTCTCACCAAAAATGAAAACATTTTTGAAAACTACAAGTCTCATGCGTTTTAGTGGTGAAAAAATAATTTAAAAAATCGTTCGGGAAATGAGTTTACTGCCTGGATACTTTCTTTGTATACTTTTGAATATACGGGCCAAGCCGGGATTTACGGGAAATCGCGGGTTTTCGTTTGCCGGCGATTAAACTTCTTTTATTCAGCGTCCCATCAAATATGAAAATATTTTTGAAAACTACAAGTCTCATGCGTTTAGTGGTAAAAAAATAATATAAAAAATCGTTCGGGAAATGAATTTACTCCCTGGGTACTTCCTTTGTATACTTTTGACTATACGGGCCAAGCCCGGGATTTACGGGAAATCGCGGGTTTTCGTTTGCCGGCGATTAAACTTCTTTTATTCAGCGTCTCATCAAAAATGAAAACATTTTTAAAAACTACAAGTCTTATGCGTTTTAGTGGTGAAAAAATAATTTAAAAAATCGTTCTGGAAATGAGTTTACTCCCTGGGTACTTTCTTTGTATACTTTTGACTATACGGGCCGAGTCCGGGATTTAGGGAAATCGCAGGTTTTTGTTTGCCGGCGATTAAACTGCTTTTATTCAGCGTCTCATCAAAAATGAAAACATTTTTGAAAACTACAAGTCTCATGCGTTTTAGTGGTGAAAAAATAATTTAAAAAATCTTTCGGGAAATGAGTTTACTCCCTGGGTACTTTCTTTGTATACTTTTCACTATACGGGCCAAGCCGGGATTTACGGGAAATCGCAGGTTTTCGTTTGCCGGCGATTAAACTTCTTTTATTCAGCGTCTCATCAAAAATGAAAACATTTTAAAAAACTACAAGTCTTATGCGTTTTAGTGGTGAAAAAATAATTTTAAAAAATCGTTCTGGAAATGAGTTTACTCACAGGGTACTTTCTTTGTATACATGCGAATATACGTGCCAAGCCCGGGATTTACGGGAAATCGCGGGTTTTAGTTTGCCGGCGATTAAACTGCTTTTATTCAGCGTCTCATCAAAAATGAAAACATTCCTGAAAACTACAAGTCTCATGCGTTTTAGTGGTGAAAAAATAATTTAAAAAATCGTTCGGGAAATGAGTTTACTCCCTGGGTACTTTCTTTGTATACTTTTGACTATACGGGCCAAGCCCGGGATTTACGGGAAATCGCGGGTTTTCGTTTGCCGGCGATTAAACTTCTTTTATTCAGCGTCTCATCAAAAATGAAAACATTTTTAAAAACTACAAGTCTCATGGGCTTTAGTGGTGAAAAAATAATTTAAAAAATCGTTCTGAAAATGAGTTTACTCACAGGGTACTTTCTTTGTATACATTCGACTATACGTGCCAAGCCCGGGATTTACGGGAAATCGCGGGTTTTCGTTTGCCGGCGATTAAACTTCTTTTATTCAGCGTCTCATCAAAAATGAAAACATTTTTGAAAACTACAAGTCTCATGCGTTTTAGTGGTGAAAAAATAATTTAAAAAATCGTTCGGGAAATGAGTTTACTGCCTGTATACTTTCTTTGTATACTTTTGACTATACGGGCCAAGCCGGGATTTACGGGAAATCGCGGGTTTTCGTTTGCCGGCGATTAAACTTCTTTTATTCAGCGTCTCATCAAAAATGAAAACATTTTTAAAAACTACAAGTCTTATGCGTTTTAGTGGTGAAAAAATAATTTAAAAAATCGTTCTGGAAATGAGTTTACTCACAGGGTACTTTCTTTGTATACATTCGACTATACGGGCCAAGCCCGGGATTTACGGGAAATCGCGGGTTTTCGTTTTCCGGCGATTAAACCTCTTTCATTAGGTGTCTCATCAAAAATGAAAACATTTTTGAAAACTACAAGTCTCATGCGTTTTAGTGGTGAAAAAAAAATTTAAAAAATCGTTCCGGAAATGAGTTTACTCCCTGGATACTTTCTTTGTATACATTCGACTATACGGGCCAAGCCCCGGATTTACGGGAAATCGCGGGTTTTCGTTTGCTGGCGATTAAACCACTTTTATTAAGCGTCTCACCAAAAATGAAAACATTTTTGAAAACTACAAGTCTCATGCGTTTTAGTGGTGAAAAAATAATTTAAAAAATCGTTCGGGGAATGAGTTTACTCCCTGGGTACTTTGTTTGTATACTTTTGACTATACGGGCCGAGTCCGGGATTTACGGGAAATTGCGGGTTTTCGTTTGCCGGCGATTAAACTTCTTTTATTCAGCGTCTCATCAAAAATGAAAACATTTTTAAAAACTACAAGTCTCATTGGCTTTAGTGGTGAAAAAATAATTTAAAAAATCGTTCTGGAAATGAGTTTACTCACAGGGTACTTTCTTTGTATACATTCGACTATACGTGCCAAGCCCGGGATTTACGGGAAATCGCGGGTTTTCGTTTGCCGGCGATTAAACTTCTTTTATTCAGCGTCTCATCAAAAATGAAAACATTTTTGAAAACTACAAGTCTCATGCGTTTTAGTGGTGAAAAAATAATTTAAAAAATCGTTCGGGAAATGAGTTTACTGCCTGGATACTTTCTTTGTATACTTTTGACTATACGGGCCAAGCCGGGATTTACGGGAAATCACGGGTTTTCGTTTGCCGGCGATTAAACTTCTTTTATTCAGCGTCTCATCAAAAATGAAAACATTTTTGAAAACTACAAGTCTCATGCGTTTTAGTGGTGAAAAAATAATTTAAAAAATCGTTCGGGAAATGAGTTTACTGCCTGGATACTTTCTTTGTATACTTTTGACTATACGGGCCAAGCCGGGATTTACGGGAAATCGCGGGTTTTCGTTTGCCGGCGATTAAACTTCTTTTATTCAGCGTCTCATCAAAAATGAAAACATTTTTAAAAACTACAAGTCTCATGCGTTTTAGTGGTGAAAAAATAATTTAAAAAATCGTTCGGGGAATGAGTTTACTCCCTGGGTACTTTGTTTGTATACTTTTGACTATACGGGCCGAGTCCGGGATTTACGGGAAATCGCGGGTTTTCGTTTGCCGGCGATTAAACTTCTTTTATTCAGCGTCTCATCAAAAATGAAAACATTTTTAAAAACTACAAGTCTCCTTGGCTTTAGTGGTGAAAAAATAATTTAAAAAATCGTTCTGGAAATGAGTTTACTCACAGGGTACTTTCTTTGTATACATTCGACTATACGTGCCAAGCCCGGGATTTACGGGAAATCGCGGGTTTTCGTTTGCCGGCGATTAAACTTCTTTTATTCAGCGTCTCATCAAAAATGAAAACATTTTTGAAAACTACAAGTCTCATGCGTTTTAGTGGTGAAAAAATAATTTAAAAAATCGTTCGGGAAATGAGTTTACTGCCTGGATACTTTCTTTGTATACTTTTGACTATACGGACCAAGCCGGGATTTACGGGAAATCGCGGGTTTTCGTTTGCCGGCGATTAAACTTCTTTTATTCAGCGTCTCATCAAAAATGAAAACACTTTTAAAAACTACAAGTCTCATGCGTTTTAGTGGTGAAAAAATAATTTAAAAAATCGTTCTGGAAATGAGTTTACTCACAGGGTACTTTCTTTGTATACATTCGACTATACGTGCCAAGCCCAGGATTTACGGGAAATCGCGGGTTTTCGTTTGCCGGCGATTAAACTTCTTTTATTCAGCGTCTCATCAAAAATGAAAACATTTTTGAAAACTACAAGTCTCATGCGTTTTAGTGGTGAAAAAATAATTTAAAAAATCGTTCGGGAAATGAGTTTACTGCCTGGATACTTTCTTTGTATACTTTTGACTATACGGGCCAAGCCGGGATTTACGGGAAATCGCGGGTTTTCGTTTGCCGGCGATTAAACTTCTTTTATTCAGCGTCTCATCAAAAATGAAAACATTTTTAAAAACTACAAGTCTTATGCGTTTTAGTGGTGAAAAAAAAATTTAAAAAATCGTTCGGGAAATGAGTTTACTCCCTGGATACTTTCTTTGTATACATTCGACTATACGGGCCAAGCCCCGGATTTACGGGAAAACGCGGGATTTCGTTTGCCGGCGATTAAACCTCTTTCATTAAGCGTCTCACCAAAAATGAAAACATTTTTGAAAACTACAAGTCTCATGCGTTTTAGTGGTGAAAAAATAATTTAAAAAATCGTTCGGGGAATGAGTTTACTCCCTGGGTACTTTGTTTGTATACTTTTGACTATACGGGCCGAGTCCGAGATTTACGGGAAATCGCGGATTTTCGTTTGCCGGCGATTAAACTTCTTTTATTTAGCGTCTCATCAAAAATGAAAACATTTTTAAAAACTACAAGTCTTATGCGTTTTAGTGGTGAAAAAATAATTTAAAAAATCGTTCTGGAAATGAGTTTACTCCCTGGGTACTTTCTTTGTATACTTTTGACTATACGGGCCGAGTCCGGGATTTAGGGAAATCGCAGGTTTTCGTTTGCCGGTGATTAAACTGCTTCTATTCAGCGTCTCATCAAAAATGAAAACATTTTTTACAAACTACATGTCTCATGCGTTTTAGTGGTGAAAAAATAATTTAAAAAATCTTTCGGGAAATGAGTTTCTCCCTGGGTACTTTCTTTGTATACTTTTCACTATACGGGCCAAGCCGGGATTTACGGGAAATCGCAGGTTTTCGTTTGCCGGCGATTAAACTTCTTTTATTCAGCGTCTCATCAAAAATGAAAACATTTTTAAAAACTACAAGTCTTATGCGTTTTAGTGGTGAAAAAATAATTTAAAAAATCGTTCTGGAAATGAGTTTACTCACAGGGTACTTTCTTTGTATACATGCGACTATACGTGCCAAGCCCGGGATTTACGGGAAATGGCGGGTTTTAGTTTGCCGGCGATTAAACTGCTTTTATTCAGCGTCTCATCAAAAATGAAAACATTCTTGAAAACTACAAGTCTCATGCGTTTAGTGGTAAAAAAATAATATAAAAAATCGTTCGGTAAATGAGTTTACTCCCTGGGTACTTTCTTTGTATACTTTTGACTATACGGGCCGAGTCCGGGATTTACGGGAAATCGCGGATTTTCGTTTGCCGGCGATTAAACTTCTTTTATTCAGCGTCCCATCAAATATGAAAATATTTTTGAAAACTACAAGTCTCATGCGTTTAGTGGTAAAAAAATAATATAAAAAATCGCTCGGGAAATGAGTTTACTCCCTGGGTACTTTCTTTGCATACTTTTGACTATACGGGCCGAGTCCAGGATTTACGGAAAATCGCAGGTTTTCGTTTGCCGGCGATTAAACTTCTTTTATTCAGCGTCTCATCAAAAATGAAAACATTTTTGAAAACTACAAGTCTCATGCGTTTTAGTGGTGAAAAAGTAATTTAAAAAATCGTTCGGGAAATGAGTTTACTCCCTGGGTACTTTCTTTGTATACTTTTGACTATACGGGCCAAGCCCGGGATTTACGGGAAATCGCGGGTTTTCGTTTGCCGGCGATTAAACTTCTTTTATTCAGCGTCTCATCAAAAATGAAAACATTTTTAAAAACTACAAGTCTCATGCGTTTAGTGGTAAAAAAATAATATAAAAAATCGTTCGGGAAATGAGTTTAATCCCTGGGTACTTCCTTTGTATACTTTTGACTATACGGGCCAAGCCCGGGATTTACGGGAAATTGCGGGTTTTCGTTTGCCGGCTATTAAACTTCTTTTATTCAGCGTCTCATCAAAAATGAAAACATTTTTAAAAACTACAAGTCTCATGCGTTTAGTGGTAAAAAAATAATATAAAAAATCGCTCGGGAAATGAGTTTACTCCCTGGGTACTTTCTTTGTATACTTTTGACTATACGGGCCGAGTCCAGGATTTACGGAAAATCGCAGGTTTTCGTTTGCCGGCGATTAAACTTCTTTTATTCAGCGTCTCATCAAAAATGAAAACATTTTTGAAAACTACAAGTCTCATGCGTTTTAGTGGTGAAAAAGTAATTTAAAAAATCGTTCGGGAAATGAGTTTACTCCCTGGGTACTTTCTTTGTATACTTTTGACTATACGGGCCAAGCCCGGGATTTACGGGAAATCGCGGGTTTTCGTTTGCCGGCGATTAAACTTCTTTTATTCAGCGTCTCATCAAAAATGAAAACATTTTTAAAAACTACAAGTCTCATGCGTTTAGTGGTAAAAAAATAATATAAAAAATCGTTCGGGAAATGAGTTTAATCCCTGGGTACTTCCTTTGTATACTTTTGACTATACGGGCCAAGCCCGGGATTTACGGGAAATTGCGGGTTTTCGTTTGCGGCTATTAAACTTCTTTTATTCAGCGTCTCATCAAAAATGAAAACATTTTTAAAAACTACAAGTCTCATGCGTTTAGTGGTAAAAAAATAATATCAAAAATCGTTCGGGAAATGAGTTTACTCCCTGGGTACTTCCTTTGTATACTTTTGACTATACGGGCCAAGCCCGGGATTTACGGGAAATCGCGGGTTTTCGTTTGCCGGCGATTAAACTTCTTTTATTCAGCGTCTCATCAAAAATGAAAACATTTTTAAAAACTACAAGTCTTATGCCTTTTAGTGGTGAAAAAGTAATTTAAAAAATCGTTCTGGAAATGAGTTTACTCCCTGGGTATTTTCTTTGTATACTTTTGACTATACGGCCGCGTCCGGGATTTAGGGAAGTCGCAGGTTTTCGTTTGCCGGCGATTAAACTGCTTTTATTCAGCGTCTCATCAAAAATGAAAACATTTTTGAAAACTACAAGTCTCATGCGTTTTAGTGGTGAAAAAATAATTTAAAAAATCTTTCGGGAAATGAGTTTACTCCCTGGGTACTTTCTTTGTATACTTTTCACTATACGGGCCAAGCCGGGATTTACGGGAAATCGCAGGTTTTCGTTTGCCGGCGATTAAACTTCTTTTATTCAGCGTCTCATCAAAAATGAAAACATTTTTAAAAACTACCAGTCTTATGCGTTTTAGTGGTGAAAAAATAATTTAAAAAATCGTTCTGGAAATGAGTTTACTCACAGGGTACTTTCTTTGTATACATGCGATTATACGTGCCAAGCCCGGGATTTACGGGAAATCGCGGGTTTTAGTTTGCCGGCGATTAAACTGCTTTTATTCAGCGTCTCATCAAAAATGAAAACATTCTTGAAAACTACAAGTCTCATGCGTTTTAGTGGTGAAAAAATAATTTAAAAAATCGTTCGGGAAATGAGTTTACTCCCTGAATTTACGCAAAATCGCAGGTTCTCGTTTGCCGGCGATTAAACTTCTTTTATTCAGCGTCTCATCAAAAATGAAAACATTTTTAAAAACTACAAGTCTCATGCGTTTTAGTGGTGAAAAAGTAATTTAAAAAATCGTTCGGGAAATGAGTTTACTCCCTGGGTACTTTCTTTGTATACTTTTGACTATACGGGCCAAGCCCGGGATTTACGGGAAATCGCGGGTTTTCGTTTGCCGGCGATTAAACTTCTTTTATTCAGCGTCTCATCAAAAATGAAAACATTTTTAAAAACTACAAGTCTCATGCGTTTAGTGGTAAAAAAATAATATAAAAAATCGTTCGGGAAATGAGTTTAATCCCTGGGTACTTCCTTTGTATACTTTTGACTATACGGGCCAAGCCCGGGATTTACGGGAAATTGCGGGTTTTCGTTTGCGGCTATTAAACTTCTTTTATTCAGCGTCTCATCAAAAATGAAAACATTTTTAAAAACTACAAGTCTCATGCGTTTAGTGGTAAAAAAATAATATCAAAAATCGTTCGGGAAATGAGTTTACTCCCTGGGTACTTCCTTTGTATACTTTTGACTATACGGGCCAAGCCCGGGATTTACGGGAAATCGCGGGTTTTCGTTTGCCGGCGATTAAACTTCTTTTATTCAGCGTCTCATCAAAAATGAAAACATTTTTAAAAACTACAAGTCTTATGCCTTTTAGTGGTGAAAAAGTAATTTAAAAAATCGTTCTGGAAATGAGTTTACTCCCTGGGTATTTTCTTTGTATACTTTTGACTATACGGCCGCGTCCGGGATTTAGGGAAGTCGCAGGTTTTCGTTTGCCGGCGATTAAACTGCTTTTATTCAGCGTCTCATCAAAAATGAAAACATTTTTGAAAACTACAAGTCTCATGCGTTTTAGTGGTGAAAAAATAATTTAAAAAATCTTTCGGGAAATGAGTTTACTCCCTGGGTACTTTCTTTGTATACTTTTCACTATACGGGCCAAGCCGGGATTTACGGGAAATCGCAGGTTTTCGTTTGCCGGCGATTAAACTTCTTTTATTCAGCGTCTCATCAAAAATGAAAACATTTTTAAAAACTACCAGTCTTATGCGTTTTAGTGGTGAAAAAATAATTTAAAAAATCGTTCTGGAAATGAGTTTACTCACAGGGTACTTTCTTTGTATACATGCGATTATACGTGCCAAGCCCGGGATTTACGGGAAATCGCGGGTTTTAGTTTGCCGGCGATTAAACTGCTTTTATTCAGCGTCTCATCAAAAATGAAAACATTCTTGAAAACTACAAGTCTTATGCGTTTTAGTGGTGAAAAAATAATTTAAAAAATCGTTCGGGAAATGAGTTTACTCCCTGGGTACTTTCTTTGTATACTTTTGACTATACGGGCCGAGTCCGGGATTTACGGGAAATCGCGGATTTTCGTTTGCCGGCGATTAAACTTCTTTTATTCAGCGTCCCATCAAATATGAAAATATTTTTGAAAACTACAAGTCTCATGCGTTTAGTGGTAAAAAAATAATATAAAAAATCGTTCGGGAAATGAGTTTACTCCCTGGGTACTTTCTTTGTATACTTTTGACTATACGGGCCGAGTCCGGGATTTACGGGAAATCGCGGATTTTCGTTTGCCGGCGATTAAACTTCTTTTATTCTGCGTCCCATCAAATATGAAAATATTTTTGAAAACTACAAGTCTCATGCGTTTAGTGGTAAAAAAATAATATAAAAAATCGTTCGGGAAATGAGTTTACTCCCTGGGTACTTTCTTTGTATACTTTTGACTATACGGGCCGAGTCCAGGATTTACGGGAAATCGCAGGTTTTCGTTTGCCGGCGATTAAACTTCTTTTATTCAGCGTCTCATCAAAAATGAAAACATTTTTGAAAACTACAAGTCTCATGCGTTTTAGTGGTGAAAAAGTAATTTAAAAAATCGTTCGGGAAATGAGTTTACTCCCTGGGTACTTTCTTTGTATACTTTTGACTATACGGGCCAAACTCGGGATTTACGGGAAATCGCGGGTTTTCGTTTGCCGGCGATTAAACTTCTTTTATTCAGCGTCTCATCAAAAATGAAAACATTTTTAAAAACTACAAGTCTTATGCGTTTTAGTGGTGAAAAAATAATTTAAAAAATCGTTCTGGAAATGAGTTTACTCACAGGGTACTTTCTTTGTATACATTCGACTATACGGGCCAAGCCCGGGATTTACGGGAAATCGCGGGTTTTCGTTTTCCGGCGATTAAACCTCTTTCATTAAGCGTCTCATCAAAAATGAAAACATTTTTGAAAACTACAAGTCTCATGCGTTTTAGTGGTGAAAAAATAATTTAAAAAATCGTTCGGGAAATGAGTTTACTGCCTGGATACTTTCTTTGTATACTTTTGAATATACGGGCCAAGCCGGGATTTACGGGAAATCGCGGGTTTTCGTTTGCCGGCGATTAAACTTCTTTTATTCAGCGTCCCATCAAATATGAAAATATTTTTGAAAACTACAAGTCTCATGCGTTTAGTGGTAAAAAAATAATATAAAAAATCGTTCGGGAAATGAGTTTACTCCCTGGGTACTTCCTTTGTATACTTTTGACTATACGGGCCAAGCCCGGGATTTACGGGAAATCGCGGGTTTTCGTTTGCCGGCGATTAAACTTCTTTTATTCAGCGTCTCATCAAAAATGAAAACATTTTTAAAAACTACAAGTCTTATGCGTTTTAGTGGTGAAAAAATAATTTAAAAAATCGTTCTTGAAATGAGTTTACTCCCTGGGTACTTTCTTTGTATACTTTTGACTATACGGGCCGAGTCCGGGATTTAGGGAAATCGCAGGTTTTCGTTTGCCGGCGATCAAACTGCTTTTATTCAGCGTCTCATCAAAAATGAAAACATTTTTGAAAACTACAAGTCTCATGCGTTTTAGTGGTGAAAAAATAATTTAAAAAATCTTTCGGGAAATGAGTTTACTCCCTGGGTACTTTCTTTGTATACTTTTCACTATACGGGCCAAGCCGGGATTTACGGGAAATCGCAGGTTTTCGTTTGCCGGCGATTAAACTTCTTTTATTCAGCGTCTCATCAAAAATGAAAACATTTTTAAAAACTACAAGTCTTATGCGTTTTAGTGGTGAAAAAATAATTTAAAAAATCGTTCTGGAAATGAGTTTACTCACAGGGTACTTTCTTTGTATACATGCGAATATACGTGCCAAGCCCGGGATTTACGGGAAATCGCGGGTTTTAGTTTGCCGGCGATTAAACTGCTTTTATTCAGCGTCTCATCAAAAATGAAAACATTCTTGAAAACTACAAGTCTCATGCGTTTTAGTGGTGAAAAAATAATTTAAAAAATCGTTCGGGAAATGAGTTTACTCCCTGGGTACTTTCTTTGTATACTTTTGACTATACGGGCCAAGCCCGGGATTTACGGGAAATCGCGGGTTTTCGTTTGCCGGCGATTAAACTTCTTTTATTCAGCGTCTCATCAAAAATGAAAACATTTTTAAAAACTACAAGTCTCATGGGCTTTAGTGGTGAAAAAATAATTTAAAAAATCGTTCTGGAAATGAGTTTACTCACAGGGTACTTTCTTTGTATACATTTGACTATACGTGCCAAGCCCGGGATTTACGGGAAATCGCGGGTTTTCGTTTGCCGGCGATTAAACTTCTTTTATTCAGCGTCTCATCAAAAATGAAAACATTTTTGAAAACTACAAGTCTCATGCGTTTTAGTGGTGAAAAAATAATTTAAAAAATCGTTCGGAAAATGAGTTTACTGCCTGGATACTTTCTTTGTATACTTTTGACTATACGGGCCAAGCGGGGATTTACGGGAAATCGCGGGTTTTCGTTTGCCGGCGATTAAACTTCTTTTATTCAGCGTCTCATCAAAAATGAAAACATTTTTAAAAACTACAAGTCTTATGCGTTTTAGTGGTGAAAAAATAATTTAAAAAATCGTTCTGGAAATGAGTTTACTCACAGGGTACTTTCTTTGTATACATTCGACTATACGGGCCAAGCCCGGGATTTACGGGAAATCGCGGGTTTTCGTTTTCCGGCGATTAAACCTCTTTCATTAGGCGTCTCATCAAAAATGAAAACATTTTTGAAAACTACAAGTCTCATGCGTTTTAGTGGTGAAAAAAAAATTTAAAAAATCGTTCCGGAAATGAGTTTACTCCCTGAATACTTTCTTTGTATACATTCGACTATACGGGCCAAGCCCCGGATTTACGGGAAATCGCGGGTTTTCGTTTGCTGGCGATTAAACCACTTTCATTAAGCGTCTCACCAAAAATGAAAACATTTTTGAAAACTACAAGTCTCATGCGTTTTAGTGGTGAAAAAATAATTTAAAAAATCGTTCGGGGAATGAGTTTACTCCCTGGGTACTTTGTTTGTATACTTTTGACTATACGGGCCGAGTCCGGGATTTACGGGAAATCGCGGATTTTCGTTTGCCGGCGATTAAACTTCTTTTATTCAGCGTCCCATCAAATATGAAAATATTTTTGAAAACTACAAGTCTCATGCGTTTAGTGGTAAAAAATAATATAAAAAATCGTTCGGGAAATGAGTTTACTCCCTGGGTACTTCCTTTGTATACTTTTGACTATACGGGCCAAGCCCGGGATTTACGGGAAATCGCGGGTTTTCGTTTGCCGGCGATTAAACTTCTTTTATTCAGCGTCTCATCAAAAATGAAAACATTTTTAAAAACTACAATTCTAATGCGTGTTAGTGGTGAAAAAATAATTTAAAAAATCGTTCTGGAAATGAGTTTACTCCCTGGGTACTTTCTTTGTATACTTTTGACTATACGGGCCGAGTCCGGGATTTAGGGAAATCGCAGGTTTTCGTTTGCCGGCGATTAAACTGCTTTTATTCAGCGTCTCATCAAAAATGAAAACATTTTTGAAAACTACAAGTCTCATGCGTTTTAGTGGTGAAAAAATAATTTAAAAAATCTTTCGGGAATTGAGTTTACTCCCTGGGTACTTTCTTTGTATACTTTTCACTATACGGGCCAAGCCGGGATTTACGGGAAATCGCAGGTTTTCGTTTGCCGGCGATTAAACTTCTTTTATTCAGCGTCTCATCAAAAATGAAAACATTTTTGAAAACTACAAGTCTTATGCGTTTTAGTGGTGAAAAAATAATTTAAAAAATCGTTCTGGAAATGAGTTTACTCACAGGGTACTTTCTTTGTATACATGCGACTATACGTGCCAAGCCCGGGATTTACGGGAAATCGCGGGTTTTAGTTTGCCGGCGATTAAACTGCTTTTATTCAGCGTCTCATCAAAAATGAAAACATTCTTGAAAACTACAAGTCTCATGCGTTTTAGTGGTGAAAAAAAAATTTAAAAAATCGTTCCGGAAATGAGTTTACTCCCTGAATACTTTCTTTGTATACATTCGACTATACGGGCCAAGCCCCGGATTTACGGGAAATCGCGGGTTTTCGTTTGCTGGCGATTAAACCACTTTCATTAAACGTCTCACCAAAAATGAAAACATTTTTGAAAACTACAAGTCTCATGCGTTTTAGTGGTGAAAAAATAATTTAAAAAATCGTTCGGGGAATGAGTTTACTCCCTGGGTACTTTGTTTGTATACTTTTGACTATACGGGCCGAGTCCGGGATTTACGGGAAATCGCGGATTTTCGTTTGCCGGCGATTAAACTTCTTTTATTCAGCGTCCCATCAAATATGAAAATATTTTTGAAAACTACAAGTCTCATGCGTTTAGTGGTAAAAAATAATATAAAAAATCGTTCGGGAAATGAGTTTACTCCCTGAGTACTTCCTTTGTATACTTTTGACTATACGGGCCAAGCCCGGGATTTACGGGAAATCGCGGGTTTTCGTTTGCCGGCGATTAAACTTCTTTTATTCAGCGTCTCATCAAAAATGAAAACATTTTTAAAAACTACAATTCTTATGCGTGTTAGTGGTGAAAAAATAATTTAAAAAATCGTTCTGGAAATGAGTTTACACCCTGGGTACTTTCTTTGTATACTTTTGACTATACGGGCCGAGTCCGGGATTTAGGGAAATCGCAGGTTTTCGTTTGCCGGCGATTAAACTGCTTTTATTCAGCGTCTCATCAAAAATGAAAACATTTTTGAAAACTACAAGTCTCATGCGTTTTAGTGGTGAAAAAATAATTTAAAAAATCTTTCGGGAATTGAGTTTACTCCCTGGGTACTTTCTTTGTATACTTTTCACTATACGGGCCAAGCCGGGATTTACGGGAAATCGCAGGTTTTCGTTTGCCGGCGATTAAACTTCTTTTATTCAGCGTCTCATCAAAAATGAAAACATTTTTGAAAACTACAAGTCTTATGCGTTTTAGTGGTGAAAAAATAATTTAAAAAATCGTTCTGGAAATGAGTTTACTCACAGGGTACTTTCTTTGTATACATGCGACTATACGTGCCAAGCCCGGGATTTACGGGAAATCGCGGGTTTTAGTTTGCCGGCGATTAAACTGCTTTTATTCAGCGTCTCATCAAAAATGAAAACATTCTTGAAAACTACAAGTCTCATGCATTTTAGTGGTGAAAAAATAATTTAAAAAATCGTTCGGGAAATGAGTTTACTCCCTGGGTACTTTCTTTGTATACTTTTGACTATACGGGCCGAGTCCGGGATTTACGGGAAATCGCGGATTTTCGTTTGCCGGCGATTAAACTTCTTTTATTCAGCGTCCCATCAAATATGAAAATATTTTTGAAAACTACAAGTCTCATGCGTTTAGTGGTAAAAAATAATATAAAAAATCGTTCGGGAAATGAGTTTACTCCCTGGGTACTTTCTTTGTATACTTTTGACTATACGGGCCGAGACCGGGATTTACGGGAAATCGCGGATTTTCGTTTGCCGGCGATTAAACTTCTTTTATTCAGCGTCCCATCAAATATGAAAATATTTTTGAAAACTACAAGTCTCATGCGTTTAGTGGTAAAAAAATAATATAAAAAATCGTTCTGGAAATGAGTTTACTCACAGGGTACTTTCTTTGTATACATGCGACTATACGTGCCAAGCCCGGGATTTACGGGAAATCGCGGGTTTTAGTTTGCCGGCGATTAAACTGCTTTTATTCAGCGTCTCATCAAAAATGAAAACATTCTTGAAAACTACAAGTCTCATGCATTTTAGTGGTGAAAAAATAATTTAAAAAATCGTTCGGGAAATGAGTTTACTCCCTGGGTACTTTCTTTGTATACTTTTGACTATACGGGCCGAGTCCGGGATTTACGTGAAATCGCTGATTTTCGTTTGCCGGCGATTAAACTTCTTTTATTCAGCGTCCCATCAAATATGAAAATATTTTTGAAAACTACAAGTCTCATGCGTTTAGTGGTGAAAAAATAATTTAAAAAATCTTTCGGGAAATGAGTTTACTCCCTGGGTACTTTCTTTGTATACTTTTGACTATACGGGCCGAGTCCGGGATTTACGGGAAATCGCAGGTTTTCGTTTGCCGGCGATTAAACTTCTTTTATTCAGCGTCTCATCAAAAATGAAAACATTTTTAAAAACTACAAGTCTTATGCGTTTTAGTGGTGAAAAAATAATTTAAAAAATCGTTCTGGAAATGAGTTTACTCGAAGGGTACTTTCTTTGTATACATTCGACTATACGGGCCAAGCCCCGGATTTACGGGAAATCGCGGGTTTTCGTTTGCTGGCGATTAAACCACTTTCATTAAGCGTCTCACCAAAAATGAAAACATTTTTGAAAACTACAAGTCTCATGCGTTTTAGTGGTGAAAAAATAATTTAAAAAATCGTTCGGGGAATGAGTTTACTCCCTGGGTACTTTGTTTGTATACTTTTGACTATACGGGCCGAGTCCGGGATTTACGGGAAATCGCGGATTTTCGTTTGCCGGCGATTAAACTTCTTTTATTCAGCGTCCCATCAAATATGAAAATATTTTTGAAAACTACAAGTCTCATGCGTTTAGTGGTAAAAAATAATATAAAAAATCGTTCGGGAAATGAGTTTACTCCCTGGGTACTTCCTTTGTATACTTTTGACTATACGGGCCAAGCCCGGGATTTACGGGAAATCGCGGGTTTTCGTTTGCCGGCGATTAAACTTCTTTTATTCAGCGTCTCATCAAAAATGAAAACATTTTTAAAAACTACAATTCTAATGCGTGTTAGTGGTGAAAAAATAATTTAAAAAATCGTTCTGGAAATGAGTTTACTCCCTGGGTACTTTCTTTGTATACTTTTGACTATACGGGCCAAGCCCGGGATTTACGGGAAATCGCGGGTTTTCGTTTGCCGGCGATTAAACTTCTTTTATTCAGCGTCTCATCAAAAATGAAAACATTTTTAAAAACTACAAGTCTTATGCGTTTTAGTGGTGAAAAAATAATTTAAAAAATCGTTCTTGAAATGAGTTTACTCCCTGGGTACTTTCTTTGTATACTTTTGACTATACGGGCCGAGTCCGGGATTTAGGGAAATCGCAGGTTTTCGTTTGCCGGCGATCAAACTGCTTTTATTCAGCGTCTCATCAAAAATGAAAACATTTTTGAAAACTACAAGTCTCATGCGTTTTAGTGGTGAAAAAATAATTTAAAAAATCTTTCGGGAAATGAGTTTACTCCCTGGGTACTTTCTTTGTATACTTTTCACTATACGGGCCAAGCCGGGATTTACGGGAAATCGCAGGTTTTCGTTTGCCGGCGATTAAACTTCTTTTATTCAGCGTCTCATCAAAAATGAAAACATTTTTAAAAACTACAAGTCTTATGCGTTTTAGTGGTGAAAAAATAATTTAAAAAATCGTTCTGGAAATGAGTTTACTCACAGGGTACTTTCTTTGTATACATGCGAATATACGTGCCAAGCCCGGGATTTACGGGAAATCGCGGGTTTTAGTTTGCCGGCGATTAAACTGCTTTTATTCAGCGTCTCATCAAAAATGAAAACATTCTTGAAAACTACAAGTCTCATGCGTTTTAGTGGTGAAAAAATAATTTAAAAAATCGTTCGGGAAATGAGTTTACTCCCTGGGTACTTTCTTTGTATACTTTTGACTATACGGGCCAAGCCCGGGATTTACGGGAAATCGCGGGTTTTCGTTTGCCGGCGATTAAACTTCTTTTATTCAGCGTCTCATCAAAAATGAAAACATTTTTAAAAACTACAAGTCTCATGGGCTTTAGTGGTGAAAAAATAATTTAAAAAATCGTTCTGGAAATGAGTTTACTCACAGGGTACTTTCTTTGTATACATTTGACTATACGTGCCAAGCCCGGGATTTACGGGAAATCGCGGGTTTTCGTTTGCCGGCGATTAAACTTCTTTTATTCAGCGTCTCATCAAAAATGAAAACATTTTTGAAAACTACAAGTCTCATGCGTTTTAGTGGTGAAAAAATAATTTAAAAAATCGTTCGGAAAATGAGTTTACTGCCTGGATACTTTCTTTGTATACTTTTGACTATACGGGCCAAGCGGGGATTTACGGGAAATCGCGGGTTTTCGTTTGCCGGCGATTAAACTTCTTTTATTCAGCGTCTCATCAAAAATGAAAACATTTTTAAAAACTACAAGTCTTATGCGTTTTAGTGGTGAAAAAATAATTTAAAAAATCGTTCTGGAAATGAGTTTACTCACAGGGTACTTTCTTTGTATACATTCGACTATACGGGCCAAGCCCGGGATTTACGGGAAATCGCGGGTTTTCGTTTTCCGGCGATTAAACCTCTTTCATTAGGCGTCTCATCAAAAATGAAAACATTTTTGAAAACTACAAGTCTCATGCGTTTTAGTGGTGAAAAAAAAATTTAAAAAATCGTTCCGGAAATGAGTTTACTCCCTGAATACTTTCTTTGTATACATTCGACTATACGGGCCAAGCCCCGGATTTACGGGAAATCGCGGGTTTTCGTTTGCTGGCGATTAAACCACTTTCATTAAGCGTCTCACCAAAAATGAAAACATTTTTGAAAACTACAAGTCTCATGCGTTTTAGTGGTGAAAAAATAATTTAAAAAATCGTTCGGGGAATGAGTTTACTCCCTGGGTACTTTGTTTGTATACTTTTGACTATACGGGCCGAGTCCGGGATTTACGGGAAATCGCGGATTTTCGTTTGCCGGCGATTAAACTTCTTTTATTCAGCGTCCCATCAAATATGAAAATATTTTTGAAAACTACAAGTCTCATGCGTTTAGTGGTAAAAAATAATATAAAAAATCGTTCGGGAAATGAGTTTACTCCCTGGGTACTTCCTTTGTATACTTTTGACTATACGGGCCAAGCCCGGGATTTACGGGAAATCGCGGGTTTTCGTTTGCCGGCGATTAAACTTCTTTTATTCAGCGTCTCATCAAAAATGAAAACATTTTTAAAAACTACAATTCTAATGCGTGTTAGTGGTGAAAAAATAATTTAAAAAATCGTTCTGGAAATGAGTTTACTCCCTGGGTACTTTCTTTGTATACTTTTGACTATACGGGCCGAGTCCGGGATTTAGGGAAATCGCAGGTTTTCGTTTGCCGGCGATTAAACTGCTTTTATTCAGCGTCTCATCAAAAATGAAAACATTTTTGAAAACTACAAGTCTCATGCGTTTTAGTGGTGAAAAAATAATTTAAAAAATCTTTCGGGAATTGAGTTTACTCCCTGGGTACTTTCTTTGTATACTTTTCACTATACGGGCCAAGCCGGGATTTACGGGAAATCGCAGGTTTTCGTTTGCCGGCGATTAAACTTCTTTTATTCAGCGTCTCATCAAAAATGAAAACATTTTTGAAAACTACAAGTCTTATGCGTTTTAGTGGTGAAAAAATAATTTAAAAAATCGTTCTGGAAATGAGTTTACTCACAGGGTACTTTCTTTGTATACATGCGACTATACGTGCCAAGCCCGGGATTTACGGGAAATCGCGGGTTTTAGTTTGCCGGCGATTAAACTGCTTTTATTCAGCGTCTCATCAAAAATGAAAACATTCTTGAAAACTACAAGTCTCATGCGTTTTAGTGGTGAAAAAAAAATTTAAAAAATCGTTCCGGAAATGAGTTTACTCCCTGAATACTTTCTTTGTATACATTCGACTATACGGGCCAAGCCCCGGATTTACGGGAAATCGCGGGTTTTCGTTTGCTGGCGATTAAACCACTTTCATTAAACGTCTCACCAAAAATGAAAACATTTTTGAAAACTACAAGTCTCATGCGTTTTAGTGGTGAAAAAATAATTTAAAAAATCGTTCGGGGAATGAGTTTACTCCCTGGGTACTTTGTTTGTATACTTTTGACTATACGGGCCGAGTCCGGGATTTACGGGAAATCGCGGATTTTCGTTTGCCGGCGATTAAACTTCTTTTATTCAGCGTCCCATCAAATATGAAAATATTTTTGAAAACTACAAGTCTCATGCGTTTAGTGGTAAAAAATAATATAAAAAATCGTTCGGGAAATGAGTTTACTCCCTGAGTACTTCCTTTGTATACTTTTGACTATACGGGCCAAGCCCGGGATTTACGGGAAATCGCGGGTTTTCGTTTGCCGGCGATTAAACTTCTTTTATTCAGCGTCTCATCAAAAATGAAAACATTTTTAAAAACTACAATTCTTATGCGTGTTAGTGGTGAAAAAATAATTTAAAAAATCGTTCTGGAAATGAGTTTACACCCTGGGTACTTTCTTTGTATACTTTTGACTATACGGGCCGAGTCCGGGATTTAGGGAAATCGCAGGTTTTCGTTTGCCGGCGATTAAACTGCTTTTATTCAGCGTCTCATCAAAAATGAAAACATTTTTGAAAACTACAAGTCTCATGCGTTTTAGTGGTGAAAAAATAATTTAAAAAATCTTTCGGGAATTGAGTTTACTCCCTGGGTACTTTCTTTGTATACTTTTCACTATACGGGCCAAGCCGGGATTTACGGGAAATCGCAGGTTTTCGTTTGCCGGCGATTAAACTTCTTTTATTCAGCGTCTCATCAAAAATGAAAACATTTTTGAAAACTACAAGTCTTATGCGTTTTAGTGGTGAAAAAATAATTTAAAAAATCGTTCTGGAAATGAGTTTACTCACAGGGTACTTTCTTTGTATACATGCGACTATACGTGCCAAGCCCGGGATTTACGGGAAATCGCGGGTTTTAGTTTGCCGGCGATTAAACTGCTTTTATTCAGCGTCTCATCAAAAATGAAAACATTCTTGAAAACTACAAGTCTCATGCATTTTAGTGGTGAAAAAATAATTTAAAAAATCGTTCGGGAAATGAGTTTACTCCCTGGGTACTTTCTTTGTATACTTTTGACTATACGGGCCGAGTCCGGGATTTACGGGAAATCGCGGATTTTCGTTTGCCGGCGATTAAACTTCTTTTATTCAGCGTCCCATCAAATATGAAAATATTTTTGAAAACTACAAGTCTCATGCGTTTAGTGGTAAAAAATAATATAAAAAATCGTTCGGGAAATGAGTTTACTCCCTGGGTACTTTCTTTGTATACTTTTGACTATACGGGCCGAGACCGGGATTTACGGGAAATCGCGGATTTTCGTTTGCCGGCGATTAAACTTCTTTTATTCAGCGTCCCATCAAATATGAAAATATTTTTGAAAACTACAAGTCTCATGCGTTTAGTGGTAAAAAAATAATATAAAAAATCGTTCTGGAAATGAGTTTACTCACAGGGTACTTTCTTTGTATACATGCGACTATACGTGCCAAGCCCGGGATTTACGGGAAATCGCGGGTTTTAGTTTGCCGGCGATTAAACTGCTTTTATTCAGCGTCTCATCAAAAATGAAAACATTCTTGAAAACTACAAGTCTCATGCATTTTAGTGGTGAAAAAATAATTTAAAAAATCGTTCGGGAAATGAGTTTACTCCCTGGGTACTTTCTTTGTATACTTTTGACTATACGGGCCGAGTCCGGGATTTACGGGAAATCGCTGATTTTCGTTTGCCGGCGATTAAACTTCTTTTATTCAGCGTCCCATCAAATATGAAAATATTTTTGAAAACTACAAGTCTCATGCGTTTAGTGGTGAAAAAATAATTTAAAAAATCTTTCGGGAAATGAGTTTACTCCCTGGGTACTTTCTTTGTATACTTTTGACTATACGGGCCGAGTCCGGGATTTACGGGAAATCGCAGGTTTTCGTTTGCCGGCGATTAAACTTCTTTTATTCAGCGTCTCATCAAAAATGAAAACATTTTTAAAAACTACAAGTCTTATGCGTTTTAGTGGTGAAAAAATAATTTAAAAAATCGTTCTGGAAATGAGTTTACTCGAAGGGTACTTTCTTTGTATACATTCGACTATACGGGCCAAGCCCCGGATTTACGGGAAATCGCGGGTTTTCGTTTGCTGGCGATTAAACCACTTTCATTAAGCGTCTCACCAAAAATGAAAACATTTTTGAAAACTACAAGTCTCATGCGTTTTAGTGGTGAAAAAATAATTTAAAAAATCGTTCGGGGAATGAGTTTACTCCCTGGGTACTTTGTTTGTATACTTTTGACTATACGGGCCGAGTCCGGGATTTACGGGAAATCGCGGATTTTCGTTTGCCGGCGATTAAACTTCTTTTATTCAGCGTCCCATCAAATATGAAAATATTTTTGAAAACTACAAGTCTCATGCGTTTAGTGGTAAAAAATAATATAAAAAATCGTTCGGGAAATGAGTTTACTCCCTGGGTACTTCCTTTGTATACTTTTGACTATACGGGCCAAGCCCGGGATTTACGGGAAATCGCGGGTTTTCGTTTGCCGGCGATTAAACTTCTTTTATTCAGCGTCTCATCAAAAATGAAAACATTTTTAAAAACTACAATTCTAATGCGTGTTAGTGGTGAAAAAATAATTTAAAAAATCGTTCTGGAAATGAGTTTACTCCCTGGGTACTTTCTTTGTATACTTTTGACTATACGGGCCGAGTCCGGGATTTAGGGAAATCGCAGGTTTTCGTTTGCCGGCGATTAAACTGCTTTTATTCAGCGTCTCATCAAAAATGAAAACATTTTTGAAAACTACAAGTCTCATGCGTTTTAGTGGTGAAAAAATAATTTAAAAAATCTTTCGGGAATTGAGTTTACTCCCTGGGTACTTTCTTTGTATACTTTTCACTATACGGGCCAAGCCGGGATTTACGGGAAATCGCAGGTTTTCGTTTGCCGGCGATTAAACTTCTTTTATTCAGCGTCTCATCAAAAATGAAAACATTTTTGAAAACTACAAGTCTTATGCGTTTTAGTGGTGAAAAAATAATTTAAAAAATCGTTCTGGAAATGAGTTTACTCACAGGGTACTTTCTTTGTATACATGCGACTATACGTGCCAAGCCCGGGATTTACGGGAAATCGCGGGTTTTAGTTTGCCGGCGATTAAACTGCTTTTATTCAGCGTCTCATCAAAAATGAAAACATTCTTGAAAACTACAAGTCTCATGCGTTTTAGTGGTGAAAAAAAAATTTAAAAAATCGTTCCGGAAATGAGTTTACTCCCTGAATACTTTCTTTGTATACATTCGACTATACGGGCCAAGCCCCGGATTTACGGGAAATCGCGGGTTTTCGTTTGCTGGCGATTAAACCACTTTCATTAAACGTCTCACCAAAAATGAAAACATTTTTGAAAACTACAAGTCTCATGCGTTTTAGTGGTGAAAAAATAATTTAAAAAATCGTTCGGGGAATGAGTTTACTCCCTGGGTACTTTGTTTGTATACTTTTGACTATACGGGCCGAGTCCGGGATTTACGGGAAATCGCGGATTTTCGTTTGCCGGCGATTAAACTTCTTTTATTCAGCGTCCCATCAAATATGAAAATATTTTTGAAAACTACAAGTCTCATGCGTTTAGTGGTAAAAAATAATATAAAAAATCGTTCGGGAAATGAGTTTACTCCCTGAGTACTTCCTTTGTATACTTTTGACTATACGGGCCAAGCCCGGGATTTACGGGAAATCGCGGGTTTTCGTTTGCCGGCGATTAAACTTCTTTTATTCAGCGTCTCATCAAAAATGAAAACATTTTTAAAAACTACAATTCTTATGCGTGTTAGTGGTGAAAAAATAATTTAAAAAATCGTTCTGGAAATGAGTTTACACCCTGGGTACTTTCTTTGTATACTTTTGACTATACGGGCCGAGTCCGGGATTTAGGGAAATCGCAGGTTTTCGTTTGCCGGCGATTAAACTGCTTTTATTCAGCGTCTCATCAAAAATGAAAACATTTTTGAAAACTACAAGTCTCATGCGTTTTAGTGGTGAAAAAATAATTTAAAAAATCTTTCGGGAATTGAGTTTACTCCCTGGGTACTTTCTTTGTATACTTTTCACTATACGGGCCAAGCCGGGATTTACGGGAAATCGCAGGTTTTCGTTTGCCGGCGATTAAACTTCTTTTATTCAGCGTCTCATCAAAAATGAAAACATTTTTGAAAACTACAAGTCTTATGCGTTTTAGTGGTGAAAAAATAATTTAAAAAATCGTTCTGGAAATGAGTTTACTCACAGGGTACTTTCTTTGTATACATGCGACTATACGTGCCAAGCCCGGGATTTACGGGAAATCGCGGGTTTTAGTTTGCCGGCGATTAAACTGCTTTTATTCAGCGTCTCATCAAAAATGAAAACATTCTTGAAAACTACAAGTCTCATGCATTTTAGTGGTGAAAAAATAATTTAAAAAATCGTTCGGGAAATGAGTTTACTCCCTGGGTACTTTCTTTGTATACTTTTGACTATACGGGCCGAGTCCGGGATTTACGGGAAATCGCGGATTTTCGTTTGCCGGCGATTAAACTTCTTTTATTCAGCGTCCCATCAAATATGAAAATATTTTTGAAAACTACAAGTCTCATGCGTTTAGTGGTAAAAAATAATATAAAAAATCGTTCGGGAAATGAGTTTACTCCCTGGGTACTTTCTTTGTATACTTTTGACTATACGGGCCGAGACCGGGATTTACGGGAAATCGCGGATTTTCGTTTGCCGGCGATTAAACTTCTTTTATTCAGCGTCCCATCAAATATGAAAATATTTTTGAAAACTACAAGTCTCATGCGTTTAGTGGTAAAAAAATAATATAAAAAATCGTTCTGGAAATGAGTTTACTCACAGGGTACTTTCTTTGTATACATGCGACTATACGTGCCAAGCCCGGGATTTACGGGAAATCGCGGGTTTTAGTTTGCCGGCGATTAAACTGCTTTTATTCAGCGTCTCATCAAAAATGAAAACATTCTTGAAAACTACAAGTCTCATGCATTTTAGTGGTGAAAAAATAATTTAAAAAATCGTTCGGGAAATGAGTTTACTCCCTGGGTACTTTCTTTGTATACTTTTGACTATACGGGCCGAGTCCGGGATTTACGGGAAATCGCTGATTTTCGTTTGCCGGCGATTAAACTTCTTTTATTCAGCGTCCCATCAAATATGAAAATATTTTTGAAAACTACAAGTCTCATGCGTTTAGTGGTGAAAAAATAATTTAAAAAATCTTTCGGGAAATGAGTTTACTCCCTGGGTACTTTCTTTGTATACTTTTGACTATACGGGCCGAGTCCGGGATTTACGGGAAATCGCAGGTTTTCGTTTGCCGGCGATTAAACTTCTTTTATTCAGCGTCTCATCAAAAATGAAAACATTTTTAAAAACTACAAGTCTTATGCGTTTTAGTGGTGAAAAAATAATTTAAAAAATCGTTCTGGAAATGAGTTTACTCGAAGGGTACTTTCTTTGTATACATGCGAATATACGTGCCAAGCCCGGGATTTACGGGAAATCGCGGGTTTTAGTTTGCCGGCGATTAAACTGCTTTTATTCAGCGTCTCATCAAAAATGAAAACATTCTTGAAAACTACAAGTCTCATGCGTTTTAGTGGTGAAAAAATAATTTAAAAAATCGTTCGGGAAATGAGTTTACTCCCTGGGTACTTTCTTTGTATACTTTTGACTATACGGGCCAAGCCCGGGATTTACGGGAAATCGCGGGTTTTCGTTTGCCGGCGATTAAACTTCTTTTATTCAGCGTCTCATCAAAAATGAAAACATTTTTAAAAACTACAAGTCTCATGGGCTTTAGTGGTGAAAAAATAATTTAAAAAATCGTTCTGGAAATGAGTTTACTCACAGGGTACTTTCTTTGTATACATTCGACTATACGTGCCAAGCCCGGGATTTACGGGAAATCGCGGATTTTCGTTTGCCGGCGATTAAACTTCTTTTATTCAGCGTCTCATCAAAAATGAAAACATTTTTGAAAACTACAAGTCTGATGCGTTTTAGTGGTGAAAAAATAATTTAAAAAATCGTTCTGAAAATGAGTTTACTCACAGGGTACTTTCTTTGTATACATTCGACTATACGGGCCAAGCCCGGGATTTACGGGAAATCGCGGGTTTTCGTTTTCCGGCGATTAAACCTCTTTCATTAAGCGTCTCATCAAAAATGAAAACATTTTTGAAAACTACAAGTCTCATGCGTTTTAGTGGTGAAAAAAAAATTTAAAAAATCGTTCCGGAAATGAGTTTACTCCCTGGATACTTTCTTTGTATACATTCGACTATACGGGCCAAGCCCCGGATTTACGGAAAATCGCGGGTTTTCGTTTGCTGGCGATTAAACCACTTTCATTAAGCGTCTCACCAAAAATGAAAACATTTTTGAAAACTACAAGTCTCATGCGTTTTAGTGGTGAAAAAATAATTTAAAAAATCGCTCGGGGAATGAGTTTACTCCCTGGGTACTTTGTTTGTATACTTTTGACTATACGGGCCGAGTCCGGGATTTACGGGAAATCGCGGATTTTCGTTTGCCGGCGATTAAACTTCTTTTATTCAGCGTCCCATCAAATATGAAAATATTTTTGAAAACTACAAGTCTCATGCGTTTAGTGGTAAAAAATAATATAAAAAATCGTTCGGGAAATGAGTTTACTCCCTGGGTACTTCCTTTGTATACTTTTGACTATACGGGCCAAGCCCGGAATTTACGGGAAATCGCGGGTTTTCGTTTTCCGACGATTAAACTTCTTTTATTCAGCGTCTCATCAAAAATGAAAACATTTTTAAAAACTACAATTCTTATGCGTGTTAGTGGTGAAAAAATAATTTAAAAAATCGTTCTGGAAATGAGTTTACTCCCTGGGTATTTTCTTTGTATACTTTTGACTATACGGGCTGAGTCCGGGATTTAGGGAAATCGCAGGTTTTCGTTTGCCGGCGATTAAACTGCTTTTATTCAGCGTCTCATCAAAAATGAAAACATTTTTGAAAACTACAAGTCTCATGCGTTTTAGTGGTGAAAAAATAATTTAAAAAATCTTTAAGGAATTGAGTTTACTCCCTGGGTACTTTCTTTGTATACTTTTCACTATACGGGCCAAGCCGGGATTTACGGGAAATCGCAGGTTTTCGTTTGCCGGCGATTAAACTTCTTTTATTCAGCGTCTCATCAAAAATGAAAACATTTTTGAAAACTACAAGTCTTATGCGTTTCAGTGGTGAAAAAATAATTTAAAAAATCGTTCTGGAAATGAGTTTACTCACAGGGTACTTTCTTTGTATACATGCGACTATACGTGCCAAGCCCGGGATTTACGGGAAATCACGGGTTTTAGTTTGGCGGCGATTAAACTGCTTTTATTCATCGTCTCATCAAAAATGAAAACATTCTTGAAAACTACAAGTCTCGTGCATTTTAGTAGTGAAAAAATAATTTAAAAAATCGTTCGGGAAATGAGTTTACTCCCTGGGTACTTTCTTTGTATACTTTTGACTATACGGGCCGAGTCCGGGATTTACGGGAAATCGCAGGTTTTCGTTTGCCGGCGATTAAACTTCTTTTATTCAGCGTCTCATCAAAAATGAAAACATTTTTAAAAACTACAAGTCCTATGCGTTTTAGTGGTGAAAAAATAATTTTAAAAATCGTTCTGGAAATGAGTTTACTCAAAGAGTACTTTCTTTGTATACATGCGAATATACGTGCCAAGCCCGGGATTTACGGGAAATCGCGGGTTTTAGTTTGCCGGCGATTAAACTGCTTTTATTCAGCGTCTCATCAAAAATGAAAACATTCTTGAAAACTACAAGTCTCATGCGTTTTAGTGGTGAAAAAATAATTTAAAAAATCGTTCGGGAAATGAGTTTACTCCCTGGGTACTTTCTTTGTATACTTTTGACTATACGGGCCAAGCCCGGGATTTACGGGAAATCGCGGGTTTTCGTTTGCCGGCGATTAAACTTCTTTTATTCAGCGTCTCATCAAAAATGAAAACATTTTTAAAAACTACAAGTCTCATGGGCTTTAGTGGTGAAAAAATAATTTAAAAAATCGTTCTGGAAATGAGTTTACTCACAGGGTACTTTCTTTGCATACATTCGACTATACGTGCCAAGCCCGGGATTTACGGGAAATCGCGGATTTTCGTTTGCCGGCGATTAAACTTCTTTTATTCAGCGTCTCATCAAAAATGAAAACATTTTTGAAAACTACAAGTCTCATGCGTTTTAGTGGTGAAAAAATAATTTAAAAAATCGTTCGGGAAATGAGTTTACTGCCTGGATACTTTCTTTGTATACTTTTGACTATACGGGCCAAGCCGGGATTTACGGGAAATCGCGGGTTTTCGTTTGCCGGCGAATAAACTTCTTTTATTCAGCGTCTCATCAAAAATGAAAACATTTTTAAAAACTACAAGTCTTATGCGTTTTAGTGGTGAAAAAATAATTTAAAAAATCGTTCTGAAAATGAGTTTACTCACAGGGTACTTTCTTTGTATACATTCGACTATACGGGCCAAGCCCGGGATTTACGGGAAATCGCGGGTTTTCGTTTTCCGGCGATTAAACCTCTTTCATTAAGCGTCTCATCAAAAATGAAAACATTTTTGAAAACTACAAGTCTCATGCGTTTTAGTATAGAAAAAAAAATTTAAAAAATCGTTCCGGAAATGAGTTTACTCCCTGGATACTTTCTTTGTATACATTCGACTATACGGGCCAAGCCCCGGATTTACGGAAAATCGCGGGTTTTCGTTTGCTGGCGATTAAACCACTTTCATTAAGCGTCTCACCAAAAATGAAAACATTTTTGAAAACTACAAGTCTCATGCGTTTTAGTGGTGAAAAAATAATTTAAAAAATCGTTCGGGAAATGAGTTTACTCACAGGGTACTTTCTTTGTATACATTCGACTATACGGGCCAAGCCCGGGATTTACGGGAAATCGCGGGTTTTCGTTTTCCGGCGATTAAACCTCTTTCATTAAGCGTCTCATCAAAAATGAAAACATTTTTGAAAACTACAAGTCTCATGCGTTTTAGTGGTGAAAAAAAAATTTAAAAAATCGTTCCGGAAATGAGTTTACTCCCTGGATACTTTCTTTGTATACATTCGACTATACGGGCCAAGCCCCGGATTTACGGAAAATCGCGGGTTTTCGTTTGCTGGCGATTAAACCACTTTCATTAAGCGTCTCACCAAAAATGAAAACATTTTTGAAAACTACAAGTCTCATGCGTTTTAGTGGTGAAAAAATAATTTAAAAAATCGCTCGGGGAATGAGTTTACTCCCTGGGTACTTTGTTTGTATACTTTTGACTATACGGGCCGAGTCCGGGATTTACGGGAAATCGCGGATTTTCGTTTGCCGGCGATTAAACTTCTTTTATTCAGCGTCCCATCAAATATGAAAATATTTTTGAAAACTACAAGTCTCATGCGTTTAGTGGTAAAAAATAATATAAAAAATCGTTCGGGAAATGAGTTTACTCCCTGGGTACTTCCTTTGTATACTTTTGACTATACGGGCCAAGCCCGGAATTTACGGGAAATCGCGGGTTTTCGTTTTCCAACGATTAAACTTCTTTTATTCAGCGTCTCATCAAAAATGAAAACATTTTTAAAACTACAATTCTTATGCGTGTTAGTGGTGAAAAAATAATTTAAAAAATCGTTCTGGAAATGAGTTTACTCCCTGGGTATTTTCTTTGTATACTTTTGACTATACGGGCCGAGTCCGGGATTTAAGAAAATCGCAGGTTTTCGTTTGCCGGCGATTAAACTGCTTTTATTCAGCGTCTCATCAAAAATGAAAACATTTTTGAAAACTACAAGTCTCATGCGTTTTAGTGGTGAAAAAATAATTTAAAAAATCTTTCTGGAATTGAGTTTACTCCCTGGGTACTTTCTTTGTATACTTTTCACTATACGGGCCAAGCCGGGATTTACGGGAAATCGCAGGTTTTCGTTTGCCGGCGATTAAACTTCTTTTATTCAGCGTCTCATCAAAAATGAAAACATTTTTGAAAACTACAAGTCTTATGCGTTTTAGTGGTGAAAAAATAATTTAAAAAATCGTTCGGGAAATGAGTTTACTGCCTGGATACTTTCTTTGTATACTTTTGACTATACGGGCCAAGCCGGGATTTACGGGAAATCGCGGGTTTTCGTTTGCCGGCGAATAAACTTCTTTTATTCAGCGTCTCATCAAAAATGAAAACATTTTTAAAAACTACAAGTCTTATGCGTTTTAGTGGTGAAAAAATAATTTAAAAAATCGTTCTGAAAATGAGTTTACTCACAGGGTACTTTCTTTGTATACATTCGACTATACGGGCCAAGCCCGGGATTTACGGGAAATCGCGGGTTTTCGTTTTCCGGCGATTAAACGTCTTTCATTAAGCGTCTCATCAAAAATGAAAACATTTTTGAAAACTACAAGTCTCATGCCTTTTAGTGGTGAAAAAAAAATTTAAAAAATCGTTCCGGAAATGAGTTTACTCCCTGGATACTTTCTTTGTATACATTCGACTATACGGGCCAAGCCCCGGATTTACGGAAAATCGCGGCTTTTCGTTTGCTGGCGATTAAACCACTTTCATTAAGCGTCTCACCAAAAATGAAAACATTTTTGAAAACTACAAGTCTCATGCGTTTTAGTGGTGAGAAAATAATTTAAAAAATCGCTCGGGGAATGAGTTTACTCCCTGGGTACTTTGTTTGTATACTTTTGACTATACGGGCCGAGTCCGGGATTTACGGGAAATCGCGGATTTTCGTTTGCCGGCGATTAAACTTCTTTTATTCAGCGTCCCATCAAATATGAAAATATTTTTGAAAACTACAAGTCTCATGCGTTTAGTGGTAAAAAATAATATAAAAAATCGTTCGGGAAATGAGTTTACTCCCTGGGTACTTCCTTTGTATACTTTTGACTATACGGGCCAAGCCCGGAATTTACGGGAAATCGCGGGTTTTCGTTTTCCAACGATTAAACTTCTTTTATTCAGCGTCTCATCAAAAATGAAAACATTTTTAAAAACTACAATTCTTATGCGTGTTAGTGGTGAAAAAATAATTTAAAAAATCGTTCTGGAAATGAGTTTACTCCCTGGGTATTTTCTTTGTATACTTTTGACTATACGGGCCGAGTCCGGGATTTAGGGAAATCGCAGGTTTTCGTTTGCCGGCGATTAAACTGCTTTTATTCAGCGTCTCATCAAAAATGAAAACATTTTTGAAAACTACAAGTCTCATGCGTTTTAGTGGTGAAAAAATAATTTAAAAAATCTTTCGGGAATTGAGTTTACTCCCTGGGTACTTTCTTTGTATACTTTTCACTATACGGGCCAAGCCGGGATTTACGGGAAATCGCAGGTTTTCGTTTGCCGGCGATTAAACTTCTTTTATTCAGCGTCTCATCAAAAATGAAAACATTTTTGAAAACTACAAGTCTTATGCGTTTTAGTGGTGAAAAAATAATTTAAAAAATCGTTCTGGAAATGAGTTTACTCACAGGGTACTTTCTTTGTATACATGCGACTATACGTGCCAAGCCCGGGATTTACGGGAAATCGCGGGTCTTAGTTTGCCGGCGATTAAACTGCTTTTATTCATCGTCTCATCAAAAATGAAAACATTCTTGAAAACTACAAGTCTCATGCATTTTAGTGGTGAAAAAATAATTTAAAAAATCGTTCGGGAAATGAGTTTACTCCCTGGGTACTTTCTTTGTATACTTTTGACTATACGGGCCAAGCCCGGGATTTACGGGAAATCGCGGGTTTTCGTTTGCCGGCGATTAAACTTCTTTTAATCAGCGTCTCATCAAAAATGAAAACATTTTTAAAAACTACAAGTCTCATGGGCTTTAGTGGTGAAAAAATAATTTAAAAAATCGTTCTGGAAATGAGTTTACTCACAGGGTACTTTCTTTGTATACATTCGACTATACGTGCCAAGCCCGGGATTTACGGGAAATCGCGGATTTTCGTTTGCCGGCGATTAAACTTCTTTTATTCAGCGTCTCATCAAAAATGAAAACATTTTTGAAAACTACAAGTCTCATGCGTTTTAGTGGTGAAAAAATAATTTAAAAAATCGTTCGGGAAATGAGTTTACTGCCTGGATACTTTCTTTGTATACTTTTGACTATACGGGCCAAGCCGGGATTTACGGGAAATCGCGGGTTTTCGTTTGCCGGCGAATAAACTTCTTTTATTCAGCGTCTCATCAAAAATGAAAACATTTTTAAAAACTACAAGTCTTATGCGTTTTAGTGGTGAAAAAATAATTTAAAAAATCGTTCTGAAAATGAGTTTACTCACAGGGTACTTTCTTTGTATACATTCGACTATACGGGCCAAGCCCGGGATTTACGGGAAATCGCGGGTTTTCGTTTTCCGGCGATTAAACCTCTTTCATTAAGCGTCTCATCAAAAATGAAAACATTTTTGAAAACTACAAGTCTCATGCGTTTTAGTGGTGAAAAAAAAATTTAAAAAATCGTTCCGGAAATGAGTTTACTCCCTGGATACTTTCTTTGTATACATTCGACTATACGGGCCAAGCCCCGGATTTACGGAAAATCGCGGGTTTTCGTTTGCTGGCGATTAAACCACTTTCATTAAGCGTCTCACCAAAAATGAAAACATTTTTGAAAACTACAAGTCTCATGCGCTTTAGTGGTGAAAAAATAATTTAAAAAATCGTTCGGGAAATGAGTTTACTGCCTGGATACTTTCTTTGTATACTTTTGACTATACGGGCCAAGCCGGGATTTACGGGAAATCGCGGGTTTTCGTTTGCCGGCGAATAAACTTCTTTTATTCAGCGTCTCATCAAAAATGAAAACATTTTTAAAAACTACAAGTCTTATGCGTTTTAGTGGTGAAAAAATAATTTAAAAAATCGTTCTGAAAATGAGTTTACTCACAGGGTACTTTCTTTGTATACATTCGACTATACGGGCCAAGCCCGGGATTTACGTGAAATCGCGGGTTTTCGTTTTCCGGCGATTAAACCTCTTTCATTAAGCGTCTCATCAAAAATGAAAACATTTTTGAAAACTACAAGTCTCATGCGTTTTAGTGGTGAAAAAAAAATTTAAAAAATCGTTCCGGAAATGAGTTTACTCCCTGGATACTTTCTTTGTATACATTCGACTATACGGGCCAAGCCCCGGATTTACGGAAAATCGCGGGTTTTCGTTTGCTGGCGATTAAACCACTTTCATTAAGCGTCTCACCAAAAATGAAAACATTTTTGAAAACTACAAGTCTCATGCGTTTTAGTGGTGAAAAAATAATTTAAAAAATCGCTCGGGGAATGAGTTTACTCCCTGGGTACTTTGTTTGTATACTTTTGACTATACGGGCCGAGTCCGGGATTTACGGGAAATCGCGGATTTTCGTTTGCCGGCGATTAAACTTCTTTTATTCAGCGTCCCATCAAATATGAAAATATTTTTGAAAACTACAAGTCTCATGCGTTTAGTGGTAAAAAATAATATAAAAAATCGTTCGGGAAATGAGTTTACTCCCTGGGTACTTCCTTTGTATACTTTTGACTATACGGGCCAAGCCCGGAATTTACGGGAAATCGCGGGTTTTCGTTTTCCAACGATTAAACTTCTTTTATTCAGCGTCTCATCAAAAATGAAAACATTTTTAAAAACTACAATTCTTATGCGTGTTAGTGGTGAAAAAATAATTTAAAAAATCGTTCTGGAAATGAGTTTACTCCCTGGGTATTTTCTTTGTATACTTTTGACTAAAGGGGCCGAGTCCGGGATTTAGGGAAATCGCAGGTTTTCGTTTGCCGGCGATTAAACAGCTTTTATTCAGCGTCTCATCAAAAATGAAAACATTTTTGAAAACTACAAGTCTCATGCGTTTTAGTGGTGAAAAAATAATTTAAAAAATCTTTCGGGAATTGAGTTTACTCCCTGGGTACTTTCTTTGTATACTTTTCACTATACGGGCCAAGCCGGGATTTACGGGAAATCGCAGGTTTTCGTTTGCCGGCGATTAAACTTCTTTTATTCAGCGTCTCATCAAAAATGAAAACATTTTTGAAAACTACAAGTCTTATGCGTTTTAGTGGTGAAAAAATAATTTAAAAAATCGTTCGGGAAATGAGTTTACTGCCTGGATACTTTCTTTGTATACTTTTGACTATACGGGCCAAGCCGGGATTTACGGGAAATCGCGGGTTTTCGTTTGCCGGCGAATAAACTTCTTTTATTCAGCGTCTCATCAAAAATGAAAACATTTTTAAAAACTACAAGTCTTATGCGTTTTAGTGGTGAAAAAATAATTTAAAAAATCGTTCTGAAAATGAGTTTACTCACAGGGTACTTTCTTTGTATACATTCGACTATACGGGCCAAGCCCGGGATTTACGGGAAATCGCGGGTTTTCGTTTTCCGGCGATTAAACGTCTTTCATTAAGCGTCTCATCAAAAATGAAAACATTTTTGAAAACTACAAGTCTCATGCCTTTTAGTGGTGAAAAAAAAATTTAAAAAATCGTTCCGGAAATGAGTTTACTCCCTGGATACTTTCTTTGTATACATTCGACTATACGGGCCAAGCCCCGGATTTACGGAAAATCGCGGGTTTTCGTTTGCTGGCGATTAAACCACTTTCATTAAGCGTCTCACCAAAAATGAAAACATTTTTGAAAACTACAAGTCTCATGCGTTTTAGTGGTGAAAAAATAATTTAAAAAATCGCTCGGGGAATGCGTTTACTCCCTGGGTACTTTGTTTGTATACTTTTGACTATACGGGCCGAGTCCGGGATTTACGGGAAATCGCGGATTTTCGTTTGCCGGCGATTAAACTTCTTTTATTCAGCGTCCCATCAAATATGAAAATATTTTTGAAAACTACAAGTCTCATGCGTTTAGTGGTAAAAAATAATATAAAAAATCGTTCGGGAAATGAGTTTACTCCCTGGGTACTTCCTTTGTATACTTTTGACTATACGGGCCAAGCCCGGAATTTACGGGAAATCGCGGGTTTTCGTTTTCCAACGATTAAACTTCTTTTATTCAGCGTCTCATCAAAAATGAAAACATTTTTAAAAACTACAATTCTTATGCGTGTTAGTGGTGAAAAAATAATTTAAAAAATCGTTCTGGAAATGAGTTTACTCCCTGGGTATTTTCTTTGTATACTTTTGACTATACGGGCCGAGTCCGGGATTTAGGGAAATCGCAGGTTTTCGTTTGCCGGCGATTAAACTGCTTTTATTCAGCGTCTCATCAAAAATGAAAACATTTTTGAAAACTACAAGTCTCATGCGTTTTAGTGGTGAAAAAATAATTTAAAAAATCTTTCGGGAATTGAGTTTACTCCCTGGGTACTTTCTTTGTATACTTTTCACTATACGGGCCAAGCCGGGATTTACGGGAAATCGCAGGTTTTCGTTTGCCGGCGATTAAACTTCTTTTATTCAGCGTCTCATCAAAAATGAAAACATTTTTGAAAACTACAAGTCTTATGCGTTTTAGTGGTGAAAAAATAATTTAAAAAATCGTTCTGGAAATGAGTTTACTCACAGGGTACTTTCTTTGTATACATGCGACTATACGTGCCAAGCCCGGGATTTACGGGAAATCGCGGGTCTTAGTTTGCCGGCGATTAAACTGCTTTTATTCATCGTCTCATCAAAAATGAAAACATTCTTGAAAACTACAAGTCTCATGCATTTTAGTGGTGAAAAAATAATTTAAAAAATCGTTCGGGAAATGAGTTTACTCCCTGGGTACTTTCTTTGTATACTTTTGACTATACGGGCCGAGTCCGGGATTTACGGGAAATCGCGGATTTTCGTTTGCCGGCAATTAAACTTCTTTTATTCAGCGTCCCATCAAATATGAAAATATTTTTGAAAACTACAAGTCTCATGCGTTTAGTGGTAAAAAAATAATATAAAAAATCGTTCGGGAAATGAGTTTACTCCCTGGGTACTTTCTTTGTATACTTTTGACTATACGGGCCGAGTCCGGGATTTACGGGAAATCGCGGATTTTCGTTTGCCGGCGATTAAACTTCTTTTATTCAGCGTCCAATCAAATATGAAAATATTTTTGAAAACTACAAGTCTCATGCGTTTAGTGGTAAAAAAATAATATAAAAAATCGTTCTGGAAATGAGTTTACTCACAGGGTACTTTCTTTGTATACATGCGATTATACGTGCCAAGCCCGGGATTTACGGGAAATCGCGGGTTTTAGTTTGCCGGCGATTAAACTGCTTTTATTCAGCGTCTCATCAAAAATTAAAACATTTTTAAAAACTACAAGTCTTATGCGTTTTAGTGGTGAAAAAATAATTTAAAAAATCGTTCTGGAAATGAGTTTACTCCCTGGGTACTTTCTTTGTATACTTTTGACTATACGGGCCGAGTCCGGGATTTACGGGAAATCGCAGGTTTTTGTTTGCCGGCGATTAAACTGCTTTTATTCAGCGTCTCATCAAAAATGAAAACATTTTTGAAAACTACAAGTCTCATGCGTTTTAGTGGTGAAAAAATAATTTAAAAAATCTTTCGGGAAATGAGTTTACTCCCTGGGTACTTTCTTTGTATACTTTTCACTATACGGGCCAAGCCGGGATTTACGGGAAATCGCAGGTTTTCGTTTGCCGGCGATTAAACTTCTTTTATTCAGCGTCTCATCAAAAATGAAAACATTTTAAAAAACTACAAGTCTTATGCGTTTTAGTGGTGAAAAAATAATTTAAAAAATCGTTCTGGAAATGAGTTTACTCACAGGGTACTTTCTTTGTATACATGCGACTATACGTGCCAAGCCCGGGATTTACGGGAAATCGCGGGTTTTAGTTTGCCGGCGATTAAACTGCTTTTATTCAGCGTCTCATCAAAAATGAAAACATTCTTGAAAACTACAAGTCTCATGCATTTTAGTGGTGAAAAAATAATTTAAAAAATCGTTCGGGAAATGAGTTTACTCCCTGGGTACTTTCTTTGTATACTTTTGACTTTACGGGCCGAGTCCGGGATTTACGGGAAATCGCGGATTTTCGTTTGCCGGCGATTAAACTTCTTTTATTCAGCGTCCCATCAAATATGAAAATATTTTTGAAAACTACAAGTCTCATGCGTTTAGTGGTAAAAAAATAATATAAAAAATCGTTCGGGAAATGAGTTTACTCCCTGGGTACTTTCTTTGTATACTTTTGACTATACGGGCCGAGTCCGGGATTTACGGGAAATCGCGGATTTTCGTTTGCTGGCGATTAAACTTCTTTTATTCAGCGTCCCATCAAATATGAAAATATTTTTGAAAACTACAAGTCTCATGCGTTTAGTGGTAAAAAAATAATATAAAAAATCGTTCGGGAAATGAGTTTACTCCCTGGGTACTTTCTTTGTATACTTTTGACTGTACGGGCCGAGTCCAGGATTTACGGGAAATCGCAGGTTTTCGTTTGCCGGCGATTAAACTACTTTTATTCAGCGTCTCATCAAAAATGAAAACATTTTTGAAAACTGCAAGTCTCATGCGTTTTAGTGGTGAAAAAGTAATTTAAAAAATCGTTCGGGAAATGAGTTTACTCCCTGGGTACTTTCTTTGTATACTTTTGACTATACGGGCCAAGCCCGGGATTTAGGGGAAATCGCGGGTTTTCGTTTGCCGGCGATTAAACTTCTTTTATTCAGTGTCTCATCAAAAATGAAAACATTTTTAAAAACTACAAGTCTCATGGGCTTTAGTGGTGAAAAAATAATTTAAAAAATCGTTCTGGAAATGAGTTTACTCACAGGGTACTTTCTTTGTATACATTCGACTATACGTGCCAAGCCCGGGATTTACGGGAAATCGCGGGTTTTCGTTTGCCGGCGATTAAACTTCTTTTATTCAGCGTCTCATCAAAAATGAAAACATTTTTGAAAACTACAAGTCTCATGCGTTTTAGTGGTGAAAAAATAATTTAAAAAATCGTTCGGGAAATGAGTTTACTGCCTGGATACTTTCTTTGTATACTTTTGACTATACGGGCCAAGCCGGGATTTACGGGAAATCGCGGGTTTTCGTTTGCCGGCGATTAAACTTCTTTTATTCAGCGTCTCATCAAAAATGAAAACATTTTTAAAAACTACAAGTCTTATGCGTTTTAGTGGTGAAAAAATAATTTAAAAAATCGTTCTGGAAATGAGTTTACTCACAGGGTACTTTCTTTGTATACATTCGACTATACGGGCCAAGCCCGGGATTTACGGGAAATCGCGGGTTTTCGTTTTCCGGCGATTAAACTTCTTTTATTCAGCGTCTCATCAAAAATGAAAACATTTTTGAAAACTACAAGTCTCATGCGTTTTAGTGGTGAAAAAATAATTTAAAAAATCGTTCGGGAAATGAGTTTACTGCCTGGATACTTTCTTTGTATACTTTTGACTATACGGGCCAAGCCGGGATTTACGGGAAATCGCGGGTTTTCGTTTGCCGGCGATTAAACTTCTTTTATTCAGCGTCTCATCAAAAATGAAAACATTTTTAAAAACTACAAGTCTTATGCGTTTTAGTGGTGAAAAAATAATTTAAAAAATCGTTCTGGAAATGAGTTTACTGACAGGGTACTTTCTTTGTATACATTCGACTATACGGGCCAAGCCCGGGATTTACGGGAAATCGCGGGTTTTCGTTTTCCGGCGATTAAACCTCTTTCATTAAGCGTCTCATCAAAAATGAAAACATTTTTGAAAACTACAAGTCTCATGCGTTTTAGTGGTGAAAAAAAAATTTAAAAAATCGTTTGGGAAATGAGTTTACTCCCTGGATACTTTCTTTGTATACATTCGACTATACGGGCCAAGCCCCGGATTTACGGGAAAACGCAGGATTTCGTTTGCCGGCGATTAAACCTCTTTCATTAAGCGTCTCACCAAAAATCAAAACATTTTTGAAAACTACAAGTCTCATGCGTTTTAGTGGTGAAAAAATAATTTAAAAAATCGTTCGGGAAATGAGTTTACTCCCTGGGTACTTTCTTTGTATACTTTTGACTATACGGGCCGAGTCCGGGATTTACGGGAAATCGCGGATTTTCGTTTGCCGGCGATTAAACTTCTTTTATTCAGCGTCCCATCAAATATGAAAATATTTTTGAAAACTACAAGTCTCATGCGTTTAGTGGTAAAAGAATAATATAAAAAATCGTTCGGGAAATGAGTTTACTCCCTGGGTACTTTCTTTGTATACTTTTGACTATATGGGCCGAGTCCGGGATTTACGGGAAATCGCGGATTTTCGTTTGCCGGCGATTAAACTTCTTTTATTCAGCGTCCCATCAAATATGAAAATATTTTTGAAAACTACAAGTCTCATGCGTTTAGTGGTAAAAAAATAATATAAAAAATCGTTCGGGAAATGAGTTTACTCCCTGGGTACTTTCTTTGTATACTTTTGACTGTACGGGCCGAGTCCAGGATTTACGGGAAATCGCAGGTTTTCGTTTGCCGGCGATTAAACTTCTTTTATTCAGCGTCTCATCAAAAATGAAAACATTTTTGAAAACTGCAAGTCTCATGCGTTTTAGTGGTGAAAAAGTAATTTAAAAAATCGTTCGGGAATTGAGTTTACTCCCTGGGTACTTTCTTTGTATACTTTTGACTATACGGGCCAAGCCCGGGATTTAGGGGAAATCGCGGGTTTTCGTTTGCCGGCGATTAAACTTCTTTTATTCAGCGTCTCATCAAAAATGAAAACATTTTTAAAAACTACAAGTCTCATGGGCTTTAGTGGTGAAAAAATAATTTAAAAAATCGTTCTGGAAATGAGTTTACTCACAGGGTACTTTCTTTGTATACATTCGACTATACGTGCCAAGCCCGGGATTTACGGGAAATCGCGGGTTTTCGTTTGCCGGCGATTAAACTTCTTTTATTCAGCGTCTCATCAAAAATGAAAACATTTTTAAAAACTACAAGTCTCATGGGCTTTAGTGGTGAAAAAATAATTTAAAAAATCGTTCTGGAAATGAGTTTACTCACAGGGTACTTTCTTTGTATACATTCGACTATACGTGCCAAGCCCGGGATTTACGGGAAATCGCGGGTTTTCGTTTGCCGGCGATTAAACTTCTTTTATTCAGCGTCTCATCAAAAATGAAAACATTTTTAAAAACTACAAGTCTTATGCGTTTTAGTGGTGAAAAAATAATTTAAAAAATCGTTCTGGAAATGAGTTTACTGACAGGGTACTTTCTTTGTATACATTCGACTATACGGGCCAAGCCCGGGATTTACGGGAAATCGCGGGTTTTCGTTTTCCGGCGATTAAACCTCTTTCATTAAGCGTCTCATCAAAAATGAAAACATTTTTGAAAACTACAAGTCTCATGCGTTTTAGTGGTGAAAAAAAAATTTAAAAAATCGTTCGGGAAATGAGTTTACTCCCTGGATACTTTCTTTGTATACATTCGACTATACGGGCCAAGCCCGGGATTTACGGGAAAACGCGGGATTTCGTTTGCCGGCGATTAAACCTCTTTCATTAAGCGTCTCACCAAAAATCAAAACATTTTTGAAAACTACAAGTCTCATGCGTTTTAGTGGTGAAAAAATAATTTAAAAAATCGTTCGGGGAATGAGTTTACTCCCTGGGTACTTTGTTTGTATACTTTTGACTATACGGGCCGAGTCCGGGATTTACGGGAAATCGCGGATTTTCGTTTGCCGGCGATTAAACTTCTTTTATTCAGCGTCCCATCAAATATGAAAATATTTTTGAAAACTACAAGTCTCATGCGTTTAGTGGTAAAAAAATAATATAAAAAATCGTTCGGGAAATGAGTTTACTCCCTGGGTACTTTCTTTGTATACTTTTGACTATACGGGCCAAGCCCGGGATTTACGGGAAATCGCGGGTTTTCCTTTGCCGGCGATTAAACTTCTTTTATTCAGCGTCTCATCAAAAATGAAAACATTTTTAAAAACTACAAGACTTATGCGTTTTAGTGGTGAAAAAATAATTTAAAAAATCGTTCTGGAAATTAGTTTACGCCCTGGGTACTTTCTTTGTATACTTTTGACTATACGGGCCGAGTCCGGGATTTAGGGAAATCGCAGGTTTTCGTTTGCCGGCGATTAAACTGCTTTTATTCAGCGTCTCATCAAAAATGAAAACATTTTTGAAAACTACAAGTCTCATGCGTTTTAGTGGTGAAAAAATGATTTAAAAAATCGTTCTGGAAATGAGTTTACTCACAGGGTACTTTCTTTGTATACATTCGACTATACGTGCCAAGCCCGGGATTTACGGGAAATCGCGGGTTTTCGTTTGCCGGCGATTAAACTTCTTTTATTCAGCGTCTCATCAAAAATGAAAACATTTTTGAAAACTACAAGTCTCATGGGTTTTAGTGGTGAAAAAAAAATTTAAAAAATCGTTCGGGAAATGAGTTTACTCCCTGGATACTTTCTTTGTATACATTCGGCTATACGGGCCAAGCCCCGGATTTACGGGAAAACGCGGGATTTCGTTTGCCGGCGATTAAACCTCTTTCATTAAGCGTCTCACCAAAAATCAAAACATTTTTGAAAACTACAAGTCTCATGCGTTTTAGTGGTGAAAAAATAATTTAAAAAATCGTTCGGGGAATGAGTTTACTCCCTGGGTACTTTGTTTGTATACTTTTGACTATACGGGCCGAGTCCGGGATTTACGGAAAATCGCGGATTTTCGTTTGCCGGCGATTAAACTCCTTTTATTCAGCGTCCCATCAAATATGAGAATATTTTTGAAAACTACAAATCTCATGCGTTTAGTGGTAAAAAAATAATATAAAAAATCGTTCGGGAAATGAGTTTACTCCCTGGGTACTTTCTTTGTATACTTTTGACTATACGGGCCAAGCCCGGGATATACGGGAAATCGCGGGTTTTCCTTTGCCGGCGATTAAACTTCTTTTATTCAGCGTCTCATCAAAAATGAAAACATTTTTAAAAACTACAAGTCTTATGCGTTTTAGTGGTGAAAAAATAATTTAAGAAATCGTTCTGGAAATTAGTTTACTCCCTGGGTACTTTCTTTGTATACTTTTGACTATACGGGCCGAGTCCGGGATTTACGGAAAATCGCGGATTTTCATTTGCCCGCGATTAAACTTCTTTTATTCAGCGTCCCATCAAATATTAAAATATTTTTGAAAACTACAAGTCTCATGCGTTTAGTGGTAAAAAAATAATATAAAAAATCGTTCGGGAAATGAGTTTACTCCCTGGGTACTTTCTTTGTATACTTTTGACTATACGGGCCAAGCCCGGGATTTACGGGAAATCGCGGGTTTTCGTTTGCCGGCGATTAAACTTCTTTTATTCAGCGTCTCATCAAAAATGAAAACATTTTTGAAAACTACAAGTCTCATGGGTTTTAGTGGTGAAAAAAAAATTTAAAAAAATCGTTCGGGAAATGAGTTTACTCCCTGGATACTTTCTTTGTATACATTCGACTATACGGGCCAAGCCCCGGATTTACGGGAAAACGCGGGATTTCGTTTGCCGGCGATTAAACCTCTTTCATTAAGCGTCTCACCAAAAATCAAAACATTTTTGAAAACTACAAGTCTCATGCGTTTTAGTGGTGAAAAAATAATTTAAAAAATCGTTCGGGGAATGAGTTTACTCCCTGGGTACTTTGTTTGTATACTTTTGACTATACGGGCCGAGTCCGGGATTTACGGAAAATCGCGGATTTTCGTTTGCCGGCGATTAAACTCCTTTTATTCAGCGTCCCATCAAATATGAGAATATTTTTGAAAACTACAAGTCTCATGCGTTTAGTGGTAAAAAAATAATATAAAAAATCGTTCAGGAAATGAGTTTACTCCCTGGGTAATTTCTTTGTATACTTTTGACTATACGGGCCAAGCCCGGGATATACGGGAAATCGCGGGTTTTCCTTTGCCGGCGATTAAACTTCTTTTATTCAGCGTCTCATCAAAAATGAAAACATTTTTAAAAACTACAAGTCTTATGCGTTTTAGTGGTGAAAAAATAATTTAAAAAATCGTTCTGGAAATTAGTTTACTCCCTGGGTACTTTCTTTGTATACTTTTGACTATACGGGCCGAGTCCGGGATTTACGGAAAATCGCGGATTTTCGTTTTCCGGCGATTAAACTTCTTTTATTGAGCGTCCCATCAAATATGAAAATATTTTTGAAAACTACAAGTCTCATGCGTTTAGTGGTAAAAAAATAATATAAAAAATCGTTCGGGAAATGAGTTTACTCCCTGGGTACTTTCTTTGTATACTTTTGACTATACGGGCCAAGCCCGGGATATACGGGAAATCGCGGGTTTTCCTTTGCCGGCGATTAAACTTCTTTTATTCAGCGTCTCATCAAAAATGAAAACATTTTTAAAAACTACAAGTCTTATGCGTTTTAGTGGTGAAAAAATAATTTAAAAAATCGTTCTGGAAATTAGTTTACTCCCTGGGTACTTTCTTTGTATACTTTTGACTATTCGGGCCGAGTCCGGGATTTAGGGAAATCGCAGGTTTTCGTTTGCCGGCGATTAAACTGCTTTTATTCAGCGTCTCATCAAAAATGAAAACATTTTTAAAAACTACAAGTCTCAAGCGTTTTAGTTGTGAAAAAATAATTTAAAAAATCGTTCGGGAAATGAGTTTACTCCCTGGGTACTTTCTTTGTATACTTTTGACTATACGAGCCAAGCCGGGATTTACGGGAAATCGCGGGTTTTCGTTTGCCGGCGATTAAACTTCTTTTATTCAGCGTCTCATCTAAAATGAAAACATTTTAAAAACTACAAGTCTTATGCGTTTTAGTGGTGAAAAAATAATTTAAAAAATCGTCCTGGAAATGAGTTTACTCACAGGGTACTTTCTTTGTATACATGCGACTATACGTGCCAAGCCCGGGATTTACGGGAAATCGCGGGTTTTAGTTTGCCGGCGATTAAACTGCTTTTATTCAGCGTCTCATCAAAAATGAAAACATTCTTGAAAACTACAAGTCTCATGCGTTTTAGTGGTGAAAAAATAATTTAAAAAATCGTTCGGGAAATGAGTTTACTCCCTGGGTACTTTCTTTGTATACTTTTGACTATACGGGCCGAGTCCGGGATTTACGGGAAATCGCGGATTTTCGTTTGCCGGCGATTAAACTTCTTTTATTCAGCGTCCCATCAAATATGAAAATATTTTTGAAAACTACAAATCTCATGCGTTTTAGTGGTGAAAAAGTAATTTAAGAAATCGTTCGGGAAATGAGTTTACTCTCTGGGTACTTTCTTTGTATACTTTTGACTATACGGGCCGAGTCCAGGATTTACGGGAAATCGCAGGTTTTCGTTTGCCGGCGATTAAACTTCTTTTATTCAGCGTCTCATCAAAAATGAAAACATTTTTGAAAACTACAAATCTCATGCGTTTTAGTGGTGAAAAAGTAATTTAAAAAATCGTTCGGGAAATGAGTTTACTCCCTGGGTACTTTCTTTGTATACTTTTGACTATACGGGCCAAGCCCGGGATTTACGGGAAATCGCGGGTTTTCGTTTGCCGGCGATTAAACTTCTGTTATTCAGCGTCTCATCAAAAATGAAAACATTTTTGAAAACTACAAGTCTTATGCGTTTTAGTGGTGAAAAAATAATTTAAAAAATCGTTCTGGAAATGAGTTTACTCACAGGGTACTTTCTTTGTATACATGCGACTATACGTGCCAAGCCCGGGATTTACGGGAAATGGCGGGTTTTAGTTTGCCGGCGATTAAACTGCTTTTATTCAGCGTCTCATCAAAAATGAAAACATTCTTGAAAACTACAAGTCTCATGCGTTTTAGTGGTGAAAAATTAATTTAAAAAATCGTTCGGAAAATGAGTTTACTCCCTGGGTACTTTCTTTGTATACTTTTGACTATACGGGCCGAGTCCGGGATTTACGGGAAATCGCGGATTTTCGTTTGCCGGCGATTAAACTTCTTTTATTCAGCGTCCCATCAAATATGAAAATATGTTTGAAAACTACAAGTCTCATGCGTTTAGTGGTAAAAAAATAATATAAAAAATCGTTCGGGAAATGAGTTTACTCCCTGGGTACTTTCTTTGTATACTTTTGACTATACGGGCCGAGTCCAGGATTTACGGGAAATCGCAGGTTTTCGTTTGCCGGCGATTAAACTTCTTTTATTCAGCGTCTCATCAAAAATGAAAACATTTTTGAAAACTACAAGTCTCATGCGTTTTAGTGGTGAAAAAGTAATTTAAAAAATCGTTCGGGAAATGAGTTTACTCCCTGGGTACTTTCTTTGTATACTTTTGACTATACGGGCCAAGCTCGGGATTTACGGGAAATCGCGGGTTTTCGTTTGCCGGCGATTAAACTTCTTTTATTCAGCGTCTCATCAAAAATGAAAACATTTTTAAAAACTACAAGTCTCATGGGCTTTAGTGGTGAAAAAATAATTTAAAAAATCGTTCTGGAAATGAGTTTACTCACAGGGTACTTTCTTTGTATACATTCGACTATACGTGCCAAGCCCGGGATTTACGGGAAATCGCGGGTTTTCGTTTGCCGGCGATTAAAATTCTTTTATTCAGCGTCTCATCAAAAATGAAAACATTTTTGAAAACTACAAGTCTCATGCGTTTTAGTGGTGAAAAAATAATTTAAAAAATCGTTCGGGAAATGAGTTTACTGCCTGGGTACTTTCTTTGTATACTTTTGACTATACGGGCCAAGCCAGGATTTACGGGAAATCGCGGGTTTTCGTTTGCCGGCGATTAAACTTCTTTTATTCAGCGTCTCATCAAAAATGAAAACATTTTTAAAAAGTACAAGTCTTATGCGTTTTAGTGGTGAAAAAATAATTTAAAAAATCGTTCTGGAAATGAGTTTACTCCCTGGGTACTTTCTTTGTATACTTTTTACTATACGGGCCGAGTCCGGGATTTACGGGAAATCGCGGATTTTCGTTTGCCGGCGATTAAACTTCTTTTATTCAGCGTCCCATCAAATATGAAAATATGTTTGAAAACTACAAGTCTCATGCGTTTAGTGGTAAAAAAATAATATAAAAAATCGTTCGGGAAATGAGTTTACTCCCTGGGTACTTTCTTTGTATACTTTTGACTATACGGGCCGAGTCCAGGATTTACGGGAAATCGCAGGTTTTCGTTTGCCGGCGATTAAACTTCTTTTATTCAGCGTCTCATCAAAAATGAAAACATTTGTGAAAACTACAAGTCTCATGCGTTTTAGTGGTGAAAAAGTAATTTAAAAAATCGTTCGGGAAATGAGTTTACTCCCTGGGTACTTTCTTTGTATACTTTTGACTATACGGGCCAAGCTCGGGATTTACGGGAAATCGCGGGTTTTCGTTTGCCGGCGATTAAACTTCTTTTATTCAGCGTCTCATCAAAAATGAAAACATTTTTAAAAACTACAAGTCTCATGGGCTTTAGTGGTGAAAAAATAATTTAAAAAATCGTTCTGGAAATGAGTTTACTCACAGGGTACTTTCTTTGTATACATTCGACTATACGTGCCAAGCCCGGGATTTACGGGAAATCGCGGGTTTTCGTTTGCCGGCGATTAAAATTCTTTTATTCAGCGTCTCATCAAAAATGAAAACATTTTTGAAAACTACAAGTCTCATGCGTTTTAGTGGTGAAAAAATAATTTAAAAAATCGTTCGGGAAATGAGTTTACTGCCTGGGTACTTTCTTTGTATACTTTTGACTATACGGGCCAAGCCAGGATTTACGGGAAATCGCGGGTTTTCGTTTGCCGGCGATTAAAATTCTTTTATTCAGCGTCTCATCAAAAATGAAAACATTTTTGAAAACTACAAGTCTCATGCGTTTTAGTGGTGAAAAAATAATTTAAAAAATCGTTCTGGAAATGAGTTTACTCACAGGGTACTTTCTTTGTATACATTCGACTATACGTGCCAAGCCCGGGATTTACGGGAAATCGCGGGTTTTCGTTTGCCGGCGATTAAAATTCTTTTATTCAGCGTCTCATCAAAAATGAAAACATTTTTGAAAACTACAAGTCTCATGCGTTTTAGTGGTGAAAAAATAATTTAAAAAATCGTTCGGGAAATGAGTTTACTGCCTGGGTACTTTCTTTGTATACTTTTGACTATACGGGCCAAGCCAGGATTTACGGGAAATCGCGGGTTTTCGTTTGCCGGCGATTAAACTTCTTTTATTCAGCGTCTCATCAAAAATGAAAACATTTTTAAAAACTACAAGTCTTATGCGTTTTAGTGGTGAAAAAATAATTTAAAAAATCGTTCTGGAAATGAGTTTACTCCCTGGGTACTTTCTTTGTATACTTTTGACTATACGGGCCGAGTCCGGGATTTACGGGAAATCGCGGATTTTCGTTTGCCGGCGATTAAACTTCTTTTATTCAGCGTCCCATCAAATATGAAAATATGTTTGAAAACTACAAGTCTCATGCGTTTAGTGGTAAAAAAATAATTTAAAAAATCGTTCGGGAAATGAGTTTACTCCCTGGGTACTTTCTTTGTATACTTTTGACTATACGGGCCGAGTCCAGGATTTACGGGAAATCGCAGGTTTTCGTTTGCCGGCGATTAAACTTCTTTTATTCAGCGTCTCATCAAAAATGAAAACATTTGTGAAAACTACAAGTCTCATGCGTTTTAGTGGTGAAAAAGTAATTTAAAAAATCGTTCGGGAAATGAGTTTACTCCCTGGGTACTTTCTTTGTATACTTTTGACTATACGGGCCAAGCTCGGGATTTACGGGAAATCGCGGGTTTTCGTTTGCCGGGGATTAAACTTCTTTTATTCAGCGTCTCATCAAAAATGAAAACATTTTTAAAAACTACAAGTCTCATGGGCTTTAGTGGTGAAAAAATAATTTAAAAAATCGTTCTGGAAATGAGTTTACTCACAGGGTACTTTCTTTGTATACATTCGACTATACGTGCCAAGCCCGGGATTTGCGGGAAATCGCGGGTTTTCGTTTGCCGGCGATTAAAATTCTTTTATTCAGCGTCTCATCAAAAATGAAAACATTTTTGAAAACTACAAGTCTCATGCGTTTTAGTGGTGAAAAAATAATTTAAAAAATCGTTCGGGAAATGAGTTTACTGCCTGGGTACTTTCTTTGTATACTTTTGACTATACGCGCCAAGCCAGGATTTACGGGAAATCGCGGGTTTTCGTTTGCCGGCGATTAAACTTCTTTTATTCAGCGTCTCATCAAAAATGAAAACATTTTTAAAAACTACAAGTCTTATGCGTTTTAGTGGTGAAAAAATAATTTAAAAAATCGTTCTGGAAATGAGTTTACTCACAGGGTACTTTCTTTGTATACATTCGACTATACGTGCCAAGCCCGGGATTTACGGGAAATCGCGGGTTTTGGTTTGCCGGCGATTAAACTTCTTTTATTCAGCGTCTCATCAAAAATGAAAACATTTTTGAAAACTACAAGTCTTATGCGTTTTAGTGGTGAAAAACTAATTTAAAAAATCGTTCTGGAAATGAGTTTACTCACAGGGTACTTTCTTTGTATACATGCGACTATACGTGCCAAGCCCGGGATTTACGGGAAATCGCGGGTTTTAGTTTGCCGGCGATTAAACTGCTTTTATTCGGCGTGTCATCAAAAATGAAAAGATTCTTGAAAACTACAAGTCTCACGCGTTTTAGTGGTGAAAAAATAATTTAAAAAATCGTTCGGGAACTGAGTTTACTCCCTGGGTACTTTCTTTGTATACTTTTGACTATATGGGCCGAGTCCGGGATTTACGGGAAATCGCGGATTTTCGTTTGCCGGCGATTAAACTTCTTTTATTCAGCGTCCCATCAAATATGAAAATATTTTTGAAAACTACAAGTCTCATGCGTTTAGTGTTAAAAAAATAATATAAAAAATCGTTCGGGAAATGAGTTTACTCCCTGGGTACTTTCTTTGTATACTTTTGACTATACTGCCCGAGTCCAGGATTTACGGGAAATCGCAGGTTTTCGTTTGCCGGCGATTAAACTTCTTTTATTCAGCGTCTCATCAAAAATGAAAACATTTTTGAAAACTACAAGTCTCATGCGTTTTAGTGGTGAAAAAGTAATTTAAAAAATCGTTCGGGAAATGAGTTTACTCCCTGGGTACTTTCTTTGTATACTTTTGACTATACGGGCCAAGCCCGGGAGTTACGGGAAATCGCGGGTTTTCGTTTGCCGGCGATTAAACTTCTTTTATTCAGCGTCTCATCAAAAATGAAAACATTTTTAAAAACTACAAGTCTCATGGGCTTTCGTGGTGAAAAAATAATTTAAAAAATCGTTCTGGAAATGAGTTTACTCACAGGGTACTTTCTTTGTATACATTCAACTATACGTGCCAAGCCCGGGATTTACGGGAAATCGCGGGTTTTCGTTTGCCGGCGATTAAACTTCTTTTATTCAGCGTCTCATCAAAAATGAAAAAATTTTTGAAAACTACAAGTCTCATGCGTTTTAGTGGTGAAAAAATAATTTAAAAAATCGTTCGGGAAATGAGTTTACTGCCTGGGTACTTTCTTTGTATACTTTTGACTATACCGGCCAAGCCAGGATTTACGGGAAATCGCGGGTTTTCGTTTTCCGGCGATTAAACCTCTTTCATTAAGCGTTTCATCAAAAAATGAAAACATTTTTGAAAACTACAAGTCTCATGCGTTTTAGTGGTGAAAAAATAATTTAAAAAATCGTTCGGGAAATGAGTTTACTGCCTGGGTACTTTCTTTGTATACTTTTGACTATACCGGCCAAGCCGGGAATTACGGGAAATCGCGGGTTTTCGTTTGCCGGCGATTAAACTTCTTTTATTCAGCGTCTCATCAAAAATGAAAACATTTTTAAAAACTACAAGTCTTATGCGTTTTAGTGGTGAAAAAATAATTTAAAAAATCGTTCTGGAAATGAGTTTACTCACAGGGTACTTTCTTTGTATACATTCGACTATACGGCCAAGCCCGGGATTTACGGGAAATCGCGGGTTTTCGTTTTCCGGCGATTAAACCTCTTTCATTAAGCGTTTCATCAAAAAATGAAAACATTTTTAAAAACTACAAGTCTCATACGTTTTAGTGGTGAAAAAATAACTTAAAAAATCGTTCGGGAAATGAGTTTACTCCCTGGGTACTTTCTTTGTATACTTTTGACTATACAGGCCGAGTCCGGGATTTACGGGAAATCGCGGATTTTCGTTTGCCGGCGATTAAACTTCTTTTATTCAGCGTCCCATCAAATATGAAAATATTTTTGAAAACTACAAGTCTCATGCGTTTAGTGGTAAAAAAATAATATAAAAAATCGTTCGGGAAATGAGTTTACTCCCTGGGTACTTTCTTTGTATACTTTTGACTATACGGGCCAAGCCCGGGATTTACGGGAAATCGCGGGTTTGCGTTTGCCGGCGATTAAACTTCTTTTATTCAGCGTCTCATCAAAAATGAAAACATTTTTAAAAACTGCAAGTCTTCTGCGTTTTAGTGGTGAAAAAATAATTTAAAAAATCGTTCTGGAAATGAGTTTACTCCCTGGGTACTTTCTTTGTATACTTTTGACTATACGGGCCGAGTCCGGGATTTAGGGAAATCGCAGGTTTTCGTTTGCCAACGATTAAACTGCTTTTATTCAGCGTCTCATCAAAAATGAAAATATTTTTGAAAACTACAAGATCGTTCTGGAAATGAGTTTACTCCCTGGGTACTTTCTTTGTATACTTTTGACTATACGGGCCAAGCCCGGGATTTACGGGAAATCGCGGGTTTTCGTTTGCCGGCGATTAAACTTCTTTTATTCAGCGTCTCATCAAAAATGAAAACATTTTTAAAAACTACAAGTCTCATGCGTTTTAGTGGTGAAATAATAATTTAAAAAATCGTTTGGGAAATGAGTTTACTCCCTGGGTACTTTCTTTGTATACTTTTGACTATACGGGCCGAGTCCGGGATTTACGGGAAATCGCGGGTTTTCGTTTGCCGGCGATTAAACTTCTTTTATTCAGCGTCTCATCAAAAATGAAAACAATTTTGAAAACTACAAGTCTCATGCGTTTTAGTGGTGAAAAAATAACTTAAAAAATCGTTCGGGAAATGAGTTTACTCCCTGGGTACTTTCTTTGTATGCTTTTGACTATACAGGCCGAGTCCGGGATTTACGGGAAATCGCGGATTTTCGTTTGCCGCCGATTAAACTTCTTTTATTCAGCATCCCATCAAATATGAAAATATTTTTGAAAACTACAAGTCTCATGGGTTTAGTGGTAAAAAAATAATACAAAAAATCGTTCGGGAAATGAGTTTACTCCCTGGGTACTTTCTTTGTATACTTTTGACTATACGGGCCAAGCCCGGGATTTACGGGAAATCGCGGGTTTTCGTTTGCCGGCGATTAAACTTCTTTTATTCAGCGTCTCATCAAAAATGAAAACATTTTTAAAAACTACAAGTCTTATGCGTTTTAGTGGTGAAAAAATAATTTAAAAAATCGTTCTGGAAATGAGTTTACTCCCTGGGTACTTTCTTTGTATACTTTTGACTATACGGGCCGAGTCCGGGATTTAGGGAAATCGCAGGTTTTCGTTTGCCGGCGATTAAACTTCTTTTATTCAGCGTCTCATCAAAAATGAAAACATTTTTAAAAACTACAAGTCTTATGCGTTTTAGTGGTGAAAAAATAATTTAAAAAATCGTTCTGGAAATGAGTTTACTCACAGGGTACTTTCTTTGTATACATTCGACTATACGGCCAAGCCCGGGATTTACGGGAAATCGCGGGTTTTCGTTTTCCGGCGATTAAACCTCTTTCATTAAGCGTTTCATCAAAAAATGAAAACATTTTTAAAAACTACAAGTCTCATACGTTTTAGTGGTGAAAAAATAACTTTAAAAATCGTTCGGGAAATGAGTTTACTCCCTGGGTACTTTCTTTGTATACTTTTGACTATACAGGCCGAGTCCGGGATTTACGGGAAATCGCGGATTTTCGTTTGCCGGCGATTAAACTTCTTTTATTCAGCGTCCCATCAAATATGAAAATATTTTTGAAAACTACAAGTCTCATGCGTTTAGTGGTAAAAAAATAATATAAAAAATCGTTCGGGAAATGAGTTTACTCCCTGGGTACTTTCTTTGTATACTTTTGACTATACGGGCCAAGCCCGGGATTTACGGGAAATCGCGGGTTTGCGTTTGCCGGCGATTAAACTTCTTTTATTCAGCGTCTCATCAAAAATGAAAACATTTTTAAAAACTACAAGTGTTCTGCGTTTTAGTGGTGAAAAAATAATTTAAAAAATCGTTCTGGAAATGAGTTTACTCCCTGGGTACTTTCTTTGTATACTTTTGACTATACGGGCCGAGTCCGGGATTTAGGGAAATCGCAGGTTTTCGTTTGCCAACGATTAAACTGCTTTTATTCAGCGTCTCATCAAAAATGAAAATATTTTTGAAAACTACAAGATCGTTCTGGAAATGAGTTTACTCCCTGGGTACTTTCTTTGTATACTTTTGACTATACGGGCCAAGCCCGGGATTTACGGGAAATCGCGGGTTTTCGTTTGCCGGCGATTAAACTTCTTTTATTCAGCGTCTCATCAAAAATGAAAACATTTTTAAAAACTACAAGTCTCATGCGTTTTAGTGGTGAAATAATAATTTAAAAAATCGTTTGGGAAATGAGTTTACTCCCTGGGTACTTTCTTTATATACTTTTGACTATACGGGCCGAGTCCGGGATTTACGGGAAATCGCGGGTTTTCGTTTGCCGGCGATTAAACTTCTTTTATTCAGCGTCTCATCAAAAATGAAAACAATTTTGAAAACTACAAGTCTCATGCGTTTTAGTGGTGAAAAAATAACTTAAAAAATCGTTCGGGAAATGAGTTTACTCCCTGGGTACTTTCTTTGTATGCTTTTGACTATACAGGCCGAGTCCGGGATTTACGGGAAATCGCGGATTTTCGTTTGCCGCCGATTAAACTTCTTTTATTCAGCGTCCCATCAAATATGAAAATATTTTTGAAAACTACAAGTCTCATGCGTTTAGTGGTAAAAAAATAATACAAAAAATCGTTCGGGAAATGAGTTTACTCCCTGGGTACTTTCTTTGTATACTTTTGACTATACGGGCCAAGCCCGGGATTTACGGGAAATCGCGGGTTTTCGTTTGCCGGCGATTAAACTTCTTTTATTCAGCGTCTCATCAAAAATGAAAACATTTTTAAAAACTACAAGTCTTATGCGTTTTAGTGGTGAAAAAATAATTTAAAAAATCGTTCTGGAAATGAGTTTACTCCCTGGGTACTTTCTTTGTATACTTTTGACTATACGGGCCGAGTCCTGGATTTAGGGAAATCGCAGGTTTTCGTTTGCCGGCGATTAAACTTCTTTTATTCAGCGTCTCATCAAAAATGAAAACATTTTTAAAAACTACAAGTCTTATGCGTTTTAGTGGTGAAAAAATAATTTAAAAAATCGTTCTGGAAATGAGTTTACTCACAGGGTACTTTCTTTGTATACATTCGACTATACGTGCCAAGCCGGGATTTACGGGAAATCGCGGGTTTTCGTTTGCCGGCGATTAAACTGCTTTTATTCAGCGTCTCATCAAAAATGAAAACATTCTTGAAAACTACAAGTCTCATGCGTTTTAGTGGTGAAATAATAATTTAAAAAATCGTTTGGGAAATGAGTTTACTCCCTGGGTACTTTCTTTGTATACTTTTGACTATACGGGCCGAGTCCAGGATTTACGGGAAATCGCAGGTTTTCGTGTGCCGGCGATTAAACTTCTTTTATTCAGCGTCTCATCAAAAATGAAAACATTTTTAAAAACTATAAGTCTCATGCGTTTTAGTGGTGAAAAAGTAATTTAAAAAATCGTTCGGGAAATGAGTTTACTCCCTGGGTACTTTCTTTGTATACTTTTGACTATACGGGCCAAGCCCGGGATTTACGGGAAATCGCGGGTTTTCGTTTGCCGGCGATTAAACTTCTTTTATTCAGCGTCTCATCAAAAATGAAAACATTTTTGAAAACTACAAGTCTCATGCGTTTTAGTGGTAAAAAATGATTTAAAAAATCGTTCGGAAAATGAGTTTACTCCCTGGGTACTTTCTTTGTATACTTTTGACTATATGGGCCAAGCCGGGATTTACGGGAAATCGCGGGTTTTCGTTTGCCGGCGATTAAACTTCTTTTATTCAGCGTCTTATCAAAAATGAAAACATTTTTAAAAACTACAAGTCTTATGCGTTTTAGTGGTGAAAAAGTAATTTAAAAAATCGTTCTGGAAATGAGTTTACTCCCTGGGTACTTTCTTTGTATACTTTTGACTATACGGGCCGAGTCCGGGATTTAAGGAAATCGCGGGTTTTCGTTTGCCGGCGATTAAACTGCTTTTTTTCAGTGTCTCATCAAAAATGAAAACATTTTTGAAAACTACAAGTCTCATGCGTTTTAGTGGAGAAAAAATAATTTAAAAAATCGTTCGGGAAATGAGTTTACTTCCTGGGTACTTTCTTTGTTTACTTTTGACTATACGGGCCAAGCCGGGATTTACGGGAAATCGCGGGTTTTCGTTTGCCGGCGATTAAACTTCTTTTATTCAGCGTCTCATCAAAAATGAAAACATTTTTAAAAACTACAAGTCTCATGCGTTTTAGTGGTGAAAAAATAATTTAAAAAATCGTTCTGGAAATGAGTTTACTCACAGGGTACTTTCTTTGTATACATTCGACTACACGTGCCAAGCCCGGGATTTACGGGAAATCGCGGGTTTTCGTTTGCCGGCGATTAAACTGCTTTTATTCAGCGTCTCATCAAAAATGAAAACATTCTTGAAAACTAAAAGTCTCATGCGTTTTAGTGGTGAAATAATAATTTAAAAAATCGTTTGGGAAATGAGTTTACTCCCTGGGTACTTTCTTTGTATACTTTTGACTATACGGGCCGAGTCCAGGATTTACGGGAAATCGCAGGTTTTCGTTTGCCGGCGATTAAACTTCTTTTATTCAGCGTCTCATCAAAAATGAAAACATTTTTAAAAACTACAAGTCTCATGCGTTTTAGTGGTGAAAAAATAATTTAAAAAATCGTTCTGGAAATGAGTTTACTCACAGGGTACTTTCTTTGTATACATTCGACTATACGTGCCAAGCCCGGGATTTACGGGAAATCGCGGGTTTTCGTTTGCCGGCGATTAAACTGTTTTTATTCAGCGTCTCATCAAAAATGAAAACTATCTTGAAAACTACAAGTCTCATGCGCTTTAGTGGTGAAATAATAATTTAAAAAATCGTTTGGGAAATGAGTTTACTCCCTGGGTACTTTCTTTGTATACTTTTGACTATACGGGCCGAGTCCAGGATTTACGGGAAATCGCAGGTTTTCGTTTGCCGGCGATTAAACTTCTTTTATTCAGCGTCTCATCAAAAATGAAAACATTTTTAAAAACTACAAGTCTCATGCGTTTTAGTGGTGAAAAAGTAATTTAAAAAATCGTTCGGGAAATGAGTTTACTCCCTGGGTACTTTCTTTGTATACTTTTGACTATACGGGCCCAGCCCAGGATTTACGGGAAATCGCGGGTTTTCGTTTGCCGGCGATTAAACTTCTTTTATTCAGCGTCTCATCACAAATGAAAACATTTTTGAAAACTACAAGTCTCATGCGTTTTAGTGGCAAAAAATGATTTAAAAAATCGTTCGGAAAATGAGTTTACTCCCTGGGTACTTTCTTTGTATACTTTTGACTATACGGGCCAAGCCGGGATTTACGGGAAATCGCGGGTTTTCTTTTGCCGGCGATTAAACTTCTTTTATTCAGCGTCTCATCAAAAATGAAAACATTTTTAAAAACTACAAGTCTTATGCGTTTTTGTGGTGAAAAAATAATTTAAAAAATCGTTCTGGAAATGAGTTTACTCACAGGGTACTTTCTTTGTATACATTCGACTATACGGGCCAAGCCCGGGATTTACGGGAAATCACGGATTTTCGTTTGCCGGCGATTAAACTTCTTTTATTCAGCGTCCCATCAAATATGAAAAATTTTTTGAAAACTACAAGTCTCATGCGTTTAGTGGTAAAAAAATAATATTAAAAATCGTTCGGGAAATGAGTTTACTCCCTGGGTACTTTCTTTGTATACTTTTGACTATACGGGCCAAGCCCGGGATTTACGGGAAATCGCGGGTTTTCGTTTGCCGGCGATTAAACTTCTTTTATTCAGCGTCTCATCAAAAATGAAAACATTTTTAAAAACTACATGTCTTATGCGTTTTAGTGGTGAAAAAATAATTTAAAAAATCGTTCGGGAAATGAGTTTACTCCCTGGGTACTTTCTTTGTATACTTTTGACTATACGGGCCAAGCCCGGGATTTACGGGAAATCGCGGGTTTTCGTTTGCCGGCGATTAAACTGCTTTTATTCAGCGTCTCATCAAAAATGAAAAAATTTTTAAAAACTACAAGTCTTAAACGTTTTAGTGGTGAAAAAATAATTTAAAAAATAGTTCTGGAAATGAGTGTACTCCCTGGGTACTTTCTTTGTATACTTTTGACTATACGGGCCGTGTCCGGGATTCACGGGAAATCGCAGGTTTTCGTTTGCCGGCGATTAAACTGCTTTTATTCAGCGTCTCATCAAAAATGAAAACATTTTTGAAAATTAAAATTTTTATGCGTTTTAGTGGTGAAAAAATGATTTAAAAAATCGTTCGGGAAATGAGTTTACTCCCTGGGTACTTTCTTTGTATACTTTTGACTATACGGGCCAAGCCGGGATTTACGGGAAATCGCGGGTTTTCGTTTGCCGGCGATTAAACTTCTTTTATTTAGCGTCTCATCAAAAATGAAAACATTTTTAAAAACTACAAGTCTTATGCGTTTTAGTGGTGAAAAAATAATTTAAAAAATCGTTCTGGAAATGAGTTTACTCACAGGGTACTTTCTTTGTATACATTCGACTATACGTGCCAAGCCCGGGATTTACGGGAAATCGCGGGTTTTCGTTTTCCGGCGATTAAACTGCTTTTATTCAGCGTCTCATCAAAAATAAAAACATTTCTGAAAACTACATGTCTCATGCGTTTTAGTGGTGAAAATTAATTTAAAAAATCGTTTGGGAAATGAGTTTACTCCGTGGGTACTTTCTTTGTATACTTTTGACTATACGGGCCGAGTCCGGGATTTACGGGAAGTCGCGAGTTTTCGTTTGCCGGCAAAAATGAAAACATTTTTGAAAACTACAATTCTCATGCGTTTTAGTGGTGAAAAAATAATTTAAAAAATCGTTCGGGAAATGAGTTTACTCCCTGGGTACTTTCTTTGTATACTTTTGACTATACGGGCCAAGCCGGGATTTACGGGAAATCGCGGGTTTTCGTTTGCTGGCGATTAAACTTCTTTTATTCAGCGTCTCATCAAAAATGAAAACATTTTTAAAAACTACAAATCTTATGCGTTTTAGTGGTGAAAAATTAATTTAAAAAATCGTTCTGGAAATGAGTTTAGTCACAGGGTACTTTCTTTGTATACATTCGACTATAAGTGCCAAGCCCGGGATTTACGGGAAATCGCGGGTTTTCGTTTTCCGGCGATTAAACTGCTTTTATTCAGCGTCTCATCAAAAATAAAAACATTTCTGAAAACTACATGTCTCATGCGTTTTAGTGGTGAAAATTAATTTAAAAAATCGTTTGGGAAATGAGTTTACTCCGTGGGTACTTTCTTTGTATACTTTTGACTATACGGGCCGAGTCCGGGATTTACGGGAAGTCGCGAGTTTTCGTTTGCCGGCAAAATTGAAAACATTTTTGAAAACTACAATTCTCATGCGTTTTAGTGGTGAAAAAATAATTTAAAAAATCGTTCGGGAAATGAGTTTACTCCCTGGGTACTTTCTTTGTATACTTTTGACTATACGGGCCAAGCCGGGATTTACGGGAAATCGCGGGTTTTCGTTTGCTGGCGATTAAACTTCTTTTATTCAGCGTCTCATCAAAAATGAAAACATTTTTAAAAACTACAAGTCTTAAACGTTTTAGTGGTGAAAAAATAATTTAAAAAATAGTTCTGGAAATGAGTGTACTCCCTGGGTACTTTCTTTGTATACTTTTGACTATACGGGCCGTGTCCGGGATTCACGGGAAATCGCAGGTTTTCGTTTGCCGGCGATTAAACTGCTTTTATTCAGCGTCTCATCAAAAATGAAAACATTTTTGAAAATTAAAATTTTTATGCGTTTTAGTGGTGAAAAAATGATTTAAAAAATCGTTCGGGAAATGAGTTTACTCCCTGGGTACTTTCTTTGTATACTTTTGACTATACGGGCCAAGCCGGGATTTACGGGAAATCGCGGGTTTTCGTTTGCCGGCGATTAAACTTCTTTTATTTAGCGTCTCATCAAAAATGAAAACATTTTTAAAAACTACAAGTCTTATGCGTTTTAGTGGTGAAAAAATAATTTAAAAAATCGTTCTGGAAATGAGTTTACTCACAGGGTACTTTCTTTGTATACATTCGACTATACGTGCCAAGCCCGGGATTTACGGGAAATCGCGGGTTTTCGTTTTCCGGCGATTAAACTGCTTTTATTCAGCGTCTCATCAAAAATAAAAACATTTCTGAAAACTACATGTCTCATGCGTTTTAGTGGTGAAAATTAATTTAAAAAATCGTTTGGGAAATGAGTTTACTCCGTGGGTACTTTCTTTGTATACTTTTGACTATACGGGCCGAGTCCGGGATTTACGGGAAGTCGCGAGTTTTCGTTTGCCGGCAAAAATGAAAACATTTTTGAAAACTACAATTCTCATGCGTTTTAGTGGTGAAAAAATAATTTAAAAAATCGTTCGGGAAATGAGTTTACTCCCTGGGTACTTTCTTTGTATACTTTTGACTATACGGGCCAAGCCGGGATTTACGGGAAATCGCGGGTTTTCGTTTGCTGGCGATTAAACTTCTTTTATTCAGCGTCTCATCAAAAATGAAAACATTTTTAAAAACTACAAATCTTATGCGTTTTAGTGGTGAAAAATTAATTTAAAAAATCGTTCTGGAAATGAGTTTACTCACAGGGTACTTTCTTTGTATACATTCGACTATAAGTGCCAAGCCCGGGATTTACGGGAAATCGCGGGTTTTCGTTTTCCGGCGATTAAACTGCTTTTATTCAGCGTCTCATCAAAAATAAAAACATTTCTGAAAACTACATGTCTCATGCGTTTTAGTGGTGAAAATTAATTTAAAAAATCGTTTGGGAAATGAGTTTACTCCGTGGGTACTTTCTTTGTATACTTTTGACTATACGGGCCGAGTCCGGGATTTACGGGAAGTCGCGAGTTTTCGTTTGCCGGCAAAAATGAAAACATTTTTGAAAACTACAATTCTCATGCGTTTTAGTGGTGAAAAAATAATTTAAAAAATCGTTCGGGAAATGAGTTTACTCCCTGGGTACTTTCTTTGTATACTTTTGACTATACGGGCCAAGCCGGGATTTACGGGAAATCGCGGGTTTTCGTTTGCTGGCGATTAAACTTCTTTTATTCAGCGTCTCATCAAAAATGAAAACATTTTTAAAAACTACAAGTCTTATGCGTTTTAGTGGTGAAAAAATAATTTAAAAAATCGTTCTGGAAATGAGTTTACTCACAGGGTACTTTCTTTGTATACATTCGACTATAAGTGCCAAGCCCGGGATTTACGGGAAATCGCGGGTTTTCGTTTTCCGGCGATTAAACTGCTTTTATTCAGCGTCTCATCAAAAATGAAAAATTTTTTAAAAACTACAAGTCTTAAGCGTTTTAGTGGTGAAAAAATAATTTAAAAAATCGTTCTGGAAATGAGTTTACTCCCTGGGTACTTTCTTTGTATACTTTTGACTATACGGTCCGAGTCCGGGATTTACGGGTAATCGCAGGTTTTCGTTTGCCGGCGATTAAACTGCTTTTATTCAGCGTCTCATCAAAAATGAAAACATTTTTGAAAACTACAATTCTTATGTGTTTTAGTGGTGAGAAAATAATTTAAAAAATCGTCCGGGAAATGAGTTTACTCCCTGGGTACTTTCTTTGTATACTTTTGACTATACGGGCCAAGCCGGGATTTACGGGAAATCGCGGGTTTTCGTTTGCCGGCGATTAATTTTCTTTTATTCAGCGTTTCATCAAAAATGAAAACATTTTTAAAAACTACAAGTCTTATGCGTTTTAGTGGTGAAAAAATAATTTAAAAAATCGTTCTGGAAATGAGTTTACTCACAGGGTACTTTCTTTGTATACATTCGACTATACGTGCCAAGCCCGGGATTTACGGGAAATCGCGGGTTTTCGTTTTCCGGCGATTAAACTGCTTTTATTCAGCGTCTCATCAAAAATGTAAACATTCTTGAAAACTACAAGTCTCATGCGTTTTAGTGGTGAAATAATAATTTAAAAAATCGTTTGGGAAATGAGTTTACTCCCTGGGTACTTTCTTTGTATACTTTTGACTATACGGGCCGAGTCCAGGATTTACGGGAAATCGCAGGTTTTCGTTTGCCGGCGATTAAACTTCTTTTATTCAGCGTCTCATCAAAAATGAAAACATTTTTGAAAACCACAAGTGTCATGCGTTTTAGTGGTGAAAAAATAATTTAAAAAATCGTTCGGGAAATGAGTTTACTCCCTGGGTACTTTCTTTGTATACTTTTGACTATGCGGGCCAAGCCGGGAATTACGGGAAATCGCAGGTTTTCGTTTGCCGGCGATTAAACTTCTTTTATTCAGCGTCTCATCAAAAATGAAAATATTTTTAAAAACTACAAGTCTTATGCGTTTTAGTGGTGAAAAAATAATTTAGAAAATCGTTCTGGAAATGTGTTTACTCACAGGGTACTTTCTTTGTATACATTCGACTATACGTGCCAAGCCCGGGATTTACGGGAAATCGCGAGTTTTCGTTTGCCGGCGATTAAACTGCTGTTATTCATCGTCTCATCAAAAATGAAAACATTCTTGAAAACTACAAGTCTCGTGCGTTTTAGTGGTGAAATAATAATTTAAAAAATCGTTTGGGAAATGAGTTTACTCCCTGGGTACTTTCTTTGTATACTTTTGACTATACGGGTCGAGTCCAGGATTTACGGGAAATCGCAGGTTTTCGTTTGCCGGCGATTAAACTTCTTTTAATAAGCGTCTCATCAAAAATGAAAACATTTTTGAAAACCACAAGTGTCATGCGTTTTAGTGGTGAAAAAATAATTTAAAAAATCGTTCGGGAAATGAGTTTACTCCCTGGGTACTTTCTTTGTATACTTTTGACTATACGGGCCGAGTCCAGGATTTACGGGAAATCGCAGGTTTTCGTTTGCCGGCGATTAAACTTCTTTTATTCAGCGTCTCATCAAAAATGAAAACATTTTTGAAAACCACAAGTGTCATGCGTTTTAGTGGTGAAAAAATAATTTAAAAAATCGTTCGGGAAATGAGTTTACTCCCTGGGTACTTTCTTTGCATACTTTTGACTATACGGGCCAAGCCGGGAATTACGGGAAATCGCGGGTTTTCGTTTGCCGGCGATTAAACTTCTTTTATTCAGCGTCTCATTAAAAATGAAAACATTTTTAAAAAATTCAAGTCTCATGCGTTTTAGTGGTGAAAGAATAATTTAAAAAATCTTTCTGGAAATGAGTTTACTCACAGGGTACTTTCTTTGTATACATTCGACTATACGGGCCAAGCCCGGGATTTACGGGGAATCGCGGGTTTTCGTTTTCCGGCGATAAAACCTCTTTCATTAAGCGTCTCATCAAAAATGAAAACATTTTTGAAAACTACAAGTCTCATGCGTTTTAGTGGTGAAAGAATAATTTAAAAAATCTTTCTGGAAATGAGTTTACTTACAGGGTACTTTATTTGTATGCATTCGACTATACGGGCCAAGCCCGGGATTTACGGGGAATCGCGGGTTTTCGTTTTCCGGCGATAAAACCTCTTTCATTAAGCGTCTCATCAAAAATGAAAACATTTTTGAAAACTACAAGTCTCATGCGTTTTAGTGGTGAAAAAAAAAATTAAAAAATCGTTCGGGAAATGAGTTTACTCCCTGGGTACTTTCTTTGCATACATTCGACTATACGGGCCAAGCCCCGGATTTACGGGAAATCGCGGGTTTTCGTTTGCCGGCGATTAAACTGCTTTTATTCAGCGTCTCATCAAAAATGAAAACATTCTTGAAAACTACAAGTCTCATGCGTTTTAGTGGTGAAATAATAATTTAAAAAATCGTTTGGGAAATGAGTTTACTCCCTGGGTACTTTCTTTGTATACTTTTGACTATACGGGCCGAGTCCAGGATTTACGGGAAATCGCAGGTTTTCGTTTGCCGGCGATTAAACTTCTTTTATTCAGCGTCTCATCAAAAATGAAAACATTTTTAAAAACTACAAGTCTCATGCGTTTTAGTGGTGAAAAAGTAATTTAAAAAATCGTTCGGGAAATGAGTTTACTTCCTGGGTACTTTCTTTGTATACTTTTGACTATACGGGCCAAGCCCGGGATTTACGGGAAATCGCGGGTTTTCGTTTGCCGGCGATTAAACTTCTTTTATTCAGCGTTTCATCAAAAATGAAAACATTTTTAAAAACTACAAATCTCATGCGTTTTAGTGGTGAAAAAATAACTTAAAAAATTGTTCGGGAAATGAGTTTACTCCCTGGGTACTTTCTTTGTATACTTTTGACTATACAGGCCGAGTCCGGGATTTACGGGAAATCGCGGATTTTCGTTTGCCGGCGATTAAACTTCTTTTATTCAGCGTCCCATCAAATATGAAAATATTTTTGAAAACTACAAGTCTCATGCGCTTAGTGGTAAAAAAATAATATAAAAAATCGTTCGGGAAATGAGTTTACTCCCTGGGTACTTTCTTTGTATACTTTTGACTATACGGGCCAAGCCCGGGATTTACGGGAAATCGCGGGTTTTCGTTTGCCAGCGATTAAACTTCTTTTATTCAGCGTCTCATCAAAAATGAAAACATTTTTAAAAACTACAAGTCTTATGAGTTTTAGTGGTGAAAAAATAATTTAAAAAATCGTTCTGGAAATGAGTTTACTCCCTGGGTACTTTCTTTGTATACTTTTGACTACACGGGCCGAGTCCGGGATTTAGGGAAATCGCAGATTTTCGTTTGCCGGCGATTAAACTGCTTTTATTCAGCGTCTCATCAAAAATGAAAACATTTTTGAAAACTACAAGTATCATGCGTTTTAGTGGTGAAAAAATAATTTAAAAAATCGTTCGAGAAATGAGTTTACTCCCTGGGTACTTTCTTTGTATACTTTTGACTATACGGGCCAAGCCGGGATTTACGGGAAATCGCGGGTTTTCGTTTGCCGGCGATTAAACTTCTTTTATTCAGCGTCTCATCAAAAATGGAAACATTTTTAAAAACCACAAGTCTTATGCGTTTTAGTGGTGAAAAAATAATTTAAAAAATCGTTCTGGAAATGAGTTTACTCACAGGGTACTTTCTTTGTATACATTCGACTATACGTGCCAAGCCCGGGATTTACGGGAAATCGCAGGTTTTCGTTTGCCGGCGATTAAACTTCTTTTATTCAGCGTCTCACCAAAAATGAAAGCATTTTTAAAAACAACAAGTCTCATGCGTTTTAGTGGTGAAAAAGTAATTTAAAAAATCGTTCCGGAAATGAGTTTACTCCCTGGGTACTTTCTTTGTATACTTTTGACTATACGGGCCAAGCCGGGGATTTACGGGAAATCGCGGTTTTTCGTTTGCCGGCGATTAAACTTCTTTTATTCAGCGTCTCATCAAAAATGAAAACAATTTTGAAAACTACAAGTCTCATGCGTTTTAGTGGTGAAAACATAATTTAAAAAATCGTTCGGGAAATGAGTTTAGTCCCTGGGTACTTTCTTTGTTTACTTTTGACTATACGGGCCAAGCCGGGATTTACGGGAAATTGCGGGTTTTCGTTTGCCGGCGATTAAACTTCTTTTATTCAGCGTCTCATCAAAAATGAAAACATTTTTAAAAACTACAAGTCTCATGCGTTTTAGTGGTGAAAAAATAATTTAAAAAATCGTTCTGGAAATGAGTTTACTCACAGGGTACTTTCTTTGTATACATTCGACTATATGTGCCAAGCCCGGGATTTACGGGAAATCGCGGGTTTTCGTTTGCCGGCGATTAAACTGCTTTTATTCAGCGTCTCATCAAAAATGAAAACATTCTTGAAAACTACAAGTCTCATGCGTTTTAGTGGTGAAATAATAATTTAAAAAATCGTTTGGGAAATGAGTTTACTCCCTGGGTACTTTCTTTGTATACTTTTGACTATACGGGCCGAGTCCAGGATTTACGGGAAATCGCAGGTTTTCGTTTGCCGGCGATTAAACTTCTTTTATTCAGCGTCTCATCAAATATGAAAACATTTTTAAAAACTACAAGTCTCATGCGTTTTAGTGGTGAAAAAGTAATTTAAAAAATCGTTCGGGAAATGAGTTTACTCCCTTGGTACTTTCTTTGTATACTTTTGACTATACGGGCCAAGCCCGGGATTTACGGGAAATCGCGTGTTTTCGTTTGCCGGCGATTAAACTTCTTTTATTCAGCGTCTCATCAAAAATGAAAACATTTTTAAAAAGTACAAGTCTCATGCTTTTTAGTGGTAAAAAATGATTTAAAAAATCGTTCGGAAAATGAGTTTACTCCCTGGGTACTTTCTTTGTATACTTTTGACTATACGGGCCAAGCCGGGAGTTACGGGAAATCGCGGGTTTTCGTTTGCCGGCGATTAAACTTCTTTTAGTCAGCGTCTCATCAAAAATGAAAACATTTTTAAAAACTACAAGTCTTATGCGTTTTAGTGGTGAAAAAATAATTTAAAAAATCGTTCTGGAAATGAGTTTACTTCCTGGGTACTTTCTTTGTATACTTTTGACTATACGGGCCGAGTCCGGGATTTAGGGAAATCGCAGGTTTTCGTTTGCCGGCGATTAAACTGCTTTTTTTAAGTGTCTCATCAAAAATGAAAACATTTTTGAAAACTACAAGTCTCATGCGTTTTAGTGGAGAAAAAGTAATTTAAAAAATCGTTCGGGAAATGAGTTTACTCCCTGGGTACTTTCTTTGTTTACTTTTGGCTATACGGGCCAAGCCGGGATTTACGGGAAATCGCGGGTTTTCGTTTGCCGGCGATTAAACTTCTTTTATTCAGCGTCTCATCAAAAATGAAAACATTTTTAAAAACTACAAGTCTGATGCGTTTAAGTGGTAAAATAATAATTTAAAAAATCTTTCGGGAAATGAGTTTACTCCCTAGGTACTTTCTTTGTATACTTTTCACTATACGGGCCAAGCCGGGATTTACGGGAAATCGCAGGTTTTCGTTTGCCGGCGATTAAACTTCCTTTATTCAGCGTCTCATTAAAAATGAAAACATTTTTAAAAACTACAAGTCTTATGCGTTTTAGTGGTGAAAAAATAATTTAAAAAATCGTTCTGGAAATGAGTTTACTCACAGTGTACTTTCTTTGTATACATGCGACTATACGTGCCAAGCCCGGGATTTACGGGAAATCGCGGGTTTTAGTTTGCCGGCGATTAAACTGCTTTTATTCAGCGTCTCATCAAAAATGAAAACATTCTTAAAAACTACAAGTCTCATGCGTTTTAGTGGTGAAAAAATAATTTAAAAAATCGTTCGGGAAATGAGTTTACTCCCTGGGTACTTTCTTTGTATACTTTTGATTATACGGGCCGAGTCCGGGATTTACGGGAAATCGCAGATTTTCGTTTGCCGGTGATTAAACTTTTTTTATTCAGCGTCCCATCAAATATGAAGATATTTTTGAAAACTACAAGTCTCATGCGTTTAGTGGTAAAAAAATAATATAAAAAATCGTTCGGGAAATGAGTTTACTCCCTGGGTACTTTCTTTGTATACTTTTGACTATACGGGCCGAGTCCGGGATTTACGGGAAATCGCGGATTTTCGTTTGCCGGCGATTAAACTTCTTTTATTCAGCGTCCCATCAAATATGAAAATATTTTAGAAAACTACAAGCCTCATGCGTTTAGTGGTAAAAAAATAATGTAAAAAATCGTTCGGGAAATGAGTTTACTCCATGGGTACTTTCTTTGTATACTTTTGACTATACGGGCCGAGTCCAGGATTTACGGGAAATCGCAGGTTTTCGTTTGCCGGCGATTGAACTTCTTTTATTCAGCGTCTCATCAAAAATGAAAACATTTTTAAAAACTACAAGTCTCATGCGCTTTAGTGGTGAAAAAATAATTTAAAAAATCGTTCTGAAAATGAGTTTACTCACAGGGTACTTTCTTTGTATTCATTCGACTATACGTGCCAAGCCCGGGATTTACGGGAAATCGCGGGTTTTCGTTTGCCGGCGATTAAACTTCTTTTATTCAGCGTCCCATCAAATATGAAAATATTTTTGAAAACTACAAGTCTCATGCGTTTAGTGGTAAAAAAATAATATAAAAAATGGTTTGGGAAATGAGTTTACTCCCTGGGTACTTTCTTTGTATACTTTTGACTATACGGGCCGAGTCCAGGGTTTACGGGAAATCGCAGGTTTTCGTTTGCCGGCGATTAAACTTCTTTTATTCAGCGTCTCATCAAAAATGAAAACATTTTTAAAAACTACAAGTCTCATGCGTTTTAGTGGTGAAAAAGTAATTTAAAAAATCGTTCGGGAAATGAGTTTACTCCCTTGGCACTTTCTTTGTATACTTTTGACTATACGGGCCAAGCCCGGGATTTACGGGAAATCGCTGTTTTCGTTTGCCGGCGATTAAACTTCTTTTATTCAGCTTCTCATCAAAAATGAAAACATTTTTAAAAAGTACAAGTCTCATGCGTTTTAGTGGTAAAAAATGATTTAAAAAATCGTTCGGAAAATGAGTTTACTCCCTGGGTACTTTCTTTGTATACTTTTGACTATACGGGCCAAGCCGGGATTTACGGGAAATCGCGGGTTTTCGTTTGCCGGCGATTAAACTTTTTTTATTCAGCGTCTCATCAAAAATGAAAACATTTTTAAAAACTACAAGTCTTATGCGTTTTAGTGGTGAAAAAATAATTTAAAAAATCGTTCTGGAAATGAGTTTACTCCCTGGGTACTTTCTTTGTATACTTTTGACTATACGGGCCGAGTCCGGGATTTAGGGAAATCGCAGGTTTTCGTTTGCCGGCGATTAAACTGCTTTTTTTCAGTGTCTCATCAAAAATGAAAACATTTTTGAAAACTACAAGTCTCATGCGTTTTAGTGGAGAAAAAGAAATTTAAAAAATCGTTCGGGAAATGAGTTTACTCCCTGGGTACTTTCTTTGTTTACTTTTGACTATACGGGCCAAGCCGGGATTTACGGGAAATCGCGGGTTTTCGTTTGCCGGCGATTAAACTTCTTTTATTCAGCGTCTCATCAAAAATGAAAACATTTTTAAAAACTACAAGTCTGATGCGTTTTAGTGGTGAAATAATAATTTAAAAAATGGTTTGGGAAATGAGTTTACTCCCTGGGTACTTTCTCTGTATACTTTTGACTATACGGGCCGAGTCCAGGGTTTACGGGAAATCGCAGGTTTTCGTTTGCCGGCGATTAAACTTCTTTTATTCAGCGTCTCATCAAAAATGAAAACATTTTTAAAAACTACAAGTCTCATGCGTTTTAGTGGTGAAAAAGTAATTTAAAAAATCGTTCGGGAAATGAGTTTACTTCCTGGGTACTTTCTTTGTATACTTTTGACTATACGGGCCAAGCCCGGGATTTACGGGAAATCGCGGGTTTTCGTTTGCCGGCGATTAAACTTCTTTTATTCAGCGTCTCATCAAAAATGAAAACATTTTTGAAAACTACAAGTCTCATGCGTTTTAGTGGTAAAAAATGATTTAAAAAATCGTTCGGAAAATGAGTTTACTCCCTGGGTACTTTCTTTGTATACTTTTGACTATACGGGCCAAGCCGGGATTTACGGGAAATTGCGAGTTTTCGTTTGCCGGCGATTAAACTTCTTTTATTCAGCGTCTCATCAAAAATGAAAACATTTTTAAAAACTACAAGTCTTATGCGTTTTAGTGGTGAAAAAATAATTTAAAAAATCGTTCTGGAAATGAGTTTACTCCCTGGGTACTTTCTTTGTATACATTCGACTATACGGGCCAAGCCCGGGATTTACGGGAAATCGCTGATTTTCGTTTGCCGGCGATTAAACTTCTTTTATTCAGCGTCCCATCAAATATGAAAATATTTTTGAAAACTACAAGTCTCATGCGTTTAGTGGTAAAAAAATAATATAAAAAATCGTTCGGGAAATGAGTTTACTCCCTGGGTACTTTCTTTGTATACTTTTGACTATGCGGGCCAAGCCCGGGATTTACGGGAAATCGCGGGTTTTCGTTTGCCGGCGATTAAACTTCTTTTATTCAGCGTCTCATCAAAAATGAAAACATTTTTAAAAAGTACAAGTCTCATGCGTTTTAGTGGTAAAAAATGATTTAAAAAATCGTTCGGAAAATGAGTTTACTCCCTGGGTACTTTCTTTGTATACTTTTGACTATACGGGCCAAGCCGGGATTTACGGGAAATCGCGGGTTTTCGTTTGCCGGCGATTAAACTTCTTTTATTCAGCGTCTCATCAAAAAAGAAAACATTTTTAAAAACTACAAGTCTTATGCGTTTTAGTGGTGAAAAAATAATTTAAAAAATCGTTCTGGAAATGAGTTTACTCCCTGGGTACTTTCTTTGATTACTTTTGACTATACGGGCCGAGTCCGGGATTTAGGGAAATCGCAGGTTTTCGTTTGCCGGCGATTAAACTGCTTTTTTTCAGTGTCTCATCAAAAATGAAAACATTTTTGAAAACTACAAGTCTCATGCGTTTTAGTGGAGAAAAAGTAATTTAAAAAATCGTTCGGGAAATGAGTTTACTCCCTGGGTACTTTCTTTGTTTACTTTTGGCTATACGGGCCAAGCCGGGATTTACGGGAAATCGCGGGTTTTCGTTTGCCGGCGATTAAACTTCTTTTATTCAGCGTCTCATCAAAAATGAAAACATTTTTAAAAACTACAAGTCTGATGCGTTTAAGTGGTAAAATAATAATTTAAAAAATCTTTCGGGAAATGAGTTTACTCCCTAGGTACTTTCTTTGTATACTTTTCACTATACGGGCCAAGCCGGGATTTACGGGAAATCGCAGGTTTTCGTTTGCCGGCGATTAAACTTCCTTTATTCAGCGTCTCATTAAAAATGAAAACATTTTTAAAAACTACAAGTCTTATGCGTTTTAGTGGTGAAAAAATAATTTAAAAAATCGTTCTGGAAATGAGTTTACTCACAGTGTACTTTCTTTGTATACATGCGACTATACGTGCCAAGCCCGGGATTTACGGGAAATCGCGGGTTTTAGTTTGCCGGCGATTAAACTGCTTTTATTCAGCGTCTCATCAAAAATGAAAACATTCTTAAAAACTACAAGTCTCATGCGTTTTAGTGGTGAAAAAATAATTTAAAAAATCGTTCGGGAAATGAGTTTACTCCCTGGGTACTTTCTTTGTATACTTTTGATTATACGGGCCGAGTCCGGGATTTACGGGAAATCGCAGATTTTCGTTTGCCGGTGATTAAACTTTTTTTATTCAGCGTCCCATCAAATATGAAGATATTTTTGAAAACTACAAGTCTCATGCGTTTAGTGGTAAAAAAATAATATAAAAAATCGTTCGGGAAATGAGTTTACTCCCTGGGTACTTTCTTTGTATACTTTTGACTATACGGGCCGAGTCCGGGATTTACGGGAAATCGCGGATTTTCGTTTGCCGGCGATTAAACTTCTTTTATTCAGCGTCCCATCAAATATGAAAATATTTTAGAAAACTACAAGCCTCATGCGTTTAGTGGTAAAAAAATAATGTAAAAAATCGTTCGGGAAATGAGTTTACTCCATGGGTACTTTCTTTGTATACTTTTGACTATACGGGCCGAGTCCAGGATTTACGGGAAATCGCAGGTTTTCGTTTGCCGGCGATTGAACTTCTTTTATTCAGCGTCTCATCAAAAATGAAAACATTTTTAAAAACTACAAGTCTCATGCGCTTTAGTGGTGAAAAAATAATTTAAAAAATCGTTCTGAAAATGAGTTTACTCACAGGGTACTTTCTTTGTATTCATTCGACTATACGTGCCAAGCCCGGGATTTACGGGAAATCGCGGGTTTTCGTTTGCCGGCGATTAAACTTCTTTTATTCAGCGTCCCATCAAATATGAAAATATTTTTGAAAACTACAAGTCTCATGCGTTTAGTGGTAAAAAAATAATATAAAAAATGGTTTGGGAAATGAGTTTACTCCCTGGGTACTTTCTTTGTATACTTTTGACTATACGGGCCGAGTCCAGGGTTTACGGGAAATCGCAGGTTTTCGTTTGCCGGCGATTAAACTTCTTTTATTCAGCGTCTCATCAAAAATGAAAACATTTTTAAAAACTACAAGTCTCATGCGTTTTAGTGGTGAAAAAGTAATTTAAAAAATCGTTCGGGAAATGAGTTTACTCCCTTGGCACTTTCTTTGTATACTTTTGACTATACGGGCCAAGCCCGGGATTTACGGGAAATCGCTGTTTTCGTTTGCCGGCGATTAAACTTCTTTTATTCAGCTTCTCATCAAAAATGAAAACATTTTTAAAAAGTACAAGTCTCATGCGTTTTAGTGGTAAAAAATGATTTAAAAAATCGTTCGGAAAATGAGTTTACTCCCTGGGTACTTTCTTTGTATACTTTTGACTATACGGGCCAAGCCGGGACTTACGGGAAATCGCGGGTTTTCGTTTGCCGGCGATTAAACTTTTTTTATTCAGCGTCTCATCAAAAATGAAAACATTTTTAAAAACTACAAGTCTTATGCGTTTTAGTGGTGAAAAAATAATTTAAAAAATCGTTCTGGAAATGAGTTTACTCCCTGGGTACTTTCTTTGTATACTTTTGACTATACGGGCCGAGTCCGGGATTTAGGGAAATCGCAGGTTTTCGTTTGCCGGCGATTAAACTGCTTTTTTTCAGTGTCTCATCAAAAATGAAAACATTTTTGAAAACTACAAGTCTCATGCGTTTTAGTGGAGAAAAAGAAATTTAAAAAATCGTTCGGGAAATGAGTTTACTCCCTGGGTACTTTCTTTGTTTACTTTTGACTATACGGGCCAAGCCGGGATTTACGGGAAATCGCGGGTTTTCGTTTGCCGGCGATTAAACTTCTTTTATTCAGCGTCTCATCAAAAATGAAAACATTTTTAAAAACTACAAGTCTGATGCGTTTTAGTGGTGAAATAATAATTTAAAAAATGGTTTGGGAAATGAGTTTACTCCCTGGGTACTTTCTCTGTATACTTTTGACTATACGGGCCGAGTCCAGGGTTTACGGGAAATCGCAGGTTTTCGTTTGCCGGCGATTAAACTTCTTTTATTCAGCGTCTCATCAAAAATGAAAACATTTTTAAAAACTACAAGTCTCATGCGTTTTAGTGGTGAAAAAGTAATTTAAAAAATCGTTCGGGAAATGAGTTTACTTCCTGGGTACTTTCTTTGTATACTTTTGACTATACGGGCCAAGCCCGGGATTTACGGGAAATCGCGGGTTTTCGTTTGCCGGCGATTAAACTTCTTTTATTCAGCGTCTCATCAAAAATGAAAACATTTTTGAAAACTACAAGTCTCATGCGTTTTAGTGGTAAAAAATGATTTAAAAAATCGTTCGGAAAATGAGTTTACTCCCTGGGTACTTTCTTTGTATACTTTTGACTATACGGGCCAAGCCGGGATTTACGGGAAATTGCGAGTTTTCGTTTGCCGGCGATTAAACTTCTTTTATTCAGCGTCTCATCAAAAATGAAAACATTTTTAAAAACTACAAGTCTTATGCGTTTTAGTGGTGAAAAAATAATTTAAAAAATCGTTCTGGAAATGAGTTTACTCCCTGGGTACTTTCTTTGTATACATTCGACTATACGGGCCAAGCCCGGGATTTACGGGAAATCGCTGATTTTCGTTTGCCGGCGATTAAACTTCTTTTATTCAGCGTCCCATCAAATATGAAAATATTTTTGAAAACTACAAGTCTCATGCGTTTAGTGGTAAAAAAATAATATAAAAAATCGTTCGGGAAATGAGTTTACTCCCTGGGTACTTTCTTTGTATACTTTTGACTATGCGGGCCAAGCCCGGGATTTACGGGAAATCGCGGGTTTTCGTTTGCCGGCGATTAAACTTCTTTTATTCAGCGTCTCATCAAAAATGAAAACATTTTTAAAAAGTACAAGTCTCATGCGTTTTAGTGGTAAAAAATGATTTAAAAAATCGTTCGGAAAATGAGTTTACTCCCTGGGTACTTTCTTTGTATACTTTTGACTATACGGGCCAAGCCGGGATTTACGGGAAATCGCGGGTTTTCGTTTGCCGGCGATTAAACTTCTTTTATTCAGCGTCTCATCAAAAAAGAAAACATTTTTAAAAACTACAAGTCTTATGCGTTTTAGTGGTGAAAAAATAATTTAAAAAATCGTTCTGGAAATGAGTTTACTCCCTGGGTACTTTCTTTGTATACTTTTGACTATACGGGCCGAGTCCGGGATTTAGGGAAATCGCAGGTTTTCGTTTGCCGGCGATTAAACTGCTTTTTTTCAGTGTCTCATCAAAAATGAAAACATTTTTGAAAACTACAAGTCTCATGCGTTTTAGTGGAGAAAAAGTAATTTAAAAAATCGTTCGGGAAATGAGTTTACTCCCTGGGTACTTTCTTTGTTTACTTTTGACTATACGGGCCAAGCCGGGATTTACGGGAAATCGCGGGTTTTCGTTTGCCGGCGATTAAACTTCTTTTATTCAGCGTCTCATGAAAAATGAAAACATTTTTAAAAACTACAAGTCTGATGCGTTTTAGTGGTGAAATAATAATTTAAAAAATGGTTTGGGAAATGAGTTTACTCCCTGGGTACTTTCTTTGTATACTTTTGACTATACGGGCCGAGTCCAGGATTTACGGGAAATCGCAGGTTTTCGTTTGCCGGCGATTAAACTTCTTTTATTCAGCGTCTCATCAAAAATGAAAACATTTTTAAAAACTACAAGTCTCATGCGTTTTAGTGGTGAAAAAGTAATTTAGAAAATCGTTCGGGAAATGAGTTTACTCCCTTGGTACTTTCTTTGTATACTTTTGACTATACGGGCCAAGCCCGGGATTTACGGGAAATCGCGGGTTTTCGTTTGCCGGCGATTAAACTTCTTTTATTCAGCGTCTCATCAAAAATGAAAACATTTTTAAAAAGTACAAGTCTCATGCGTTTTAGTGGTAAAAAATGATTTAAAAAATCGTTCGGAAAATGAGTTTACTCCCTGGGTACTTTCTTTGTATACTTTTGACTATACAGGCCAAGCCGGGATTTACGGGAAATCGCGGGTTTTCGTTTGCCGGCGATTAAACTTCTTTTATTCAGCGTCTCATCAAAAATGAAAACATTTTTAAAAACTACAAGTCTTATGCGTTTTAGTGGTGAAAAAATAATTTAAAAAATCGTTCTGGAAATGAGTTTACTTCCTGGGTACTTTCTTTGTATACTTTTGACTATACGGGCCGAGTCCGGGATTTAGGGAAATCGCAGGTTTTCGTTTGCCGGCGATTAAACTGCTTTTTTTTAAGTGTCTCATCAAAAATGAAAACATTTTTGAAAACTACAAGTCTCATGCGTTTTAGTGGAGAAAAAGTAATTTAAAAAATCGTTCGGGAAATGAGTTTACTCCCTGGGTACTTTCTTTGTTTACTTTTGACTATACGGGCCAATCCGGGATTTACGGGAAATCGCGGGTTTTCGTTTGCCGGCGATTAAACTTCTTTTATTCAGCGTCTCATCAAAAATGAAAACATTTTTAAAAACTACAAGTCTGATGCGTTTTAGTGGTGAAATAATAATTTAAAAAATGGTTTGGGAAATGAGTTTACTCCCTGGGTACTTTCTTTGTATACTTTTGACTATACGGGCCGAGTCCAGGGTTTACGGGAAATCGCAGGTTTTCGTTTGCCGGCGATTAAACTTCTTTTATTCAGCGTCTCATCAAAAATGAAAACATTTTTAAAAACTACAAGTCTCATGCGTTTTAGTGGTGAAAAAGTAATTTAAAAAATCGTTCGGGAAATGAGTTTACTCCCTTGGTACTTTCTTTGTATACTTTTGACTATACGGGCCAAGCCCGGGATTTACGGGAAATCGCGGTTTTCGTTTGCCGGCGATTAAACTTCTTTTATTCAGCGTCTCATCAAAATGAAAACATTTTTAAAAAGTACAAGTCTCATGCGTTTTAGTGGTAAAAAATGATTTAAAAAATCGTTCGGAAAATGAGTTTACTCCCTGGGTACTTTCTTTGTATACTTTTGACTATACGGGCCAAGCCGGGATTTACGGGAAATCGCGGGTTTTCGTTTGCCGGCGATTAAACTTCTTTTATTCAGCGTCTCATCAAAAATGAAAACATTTTTAAAAACTACAAGTCTTATGCGTTTTAGTGGTGAAAAAATAATTTAAAAAATCGTTCTGGAAATGAGTTTACTCCCTGGGTACTTTCTTTGTATACTTTTGACTATACGGGCCGAGTCCGGGATTTATGGGAAATCGCGGGTTTTCGTTTCCCGGCGATTAAACTTCTTTTATTCAGCGTCTCATCAAAAATGAAAACATTTTTAAAAACTACAAGTCTCATGGGCTTTAGTGGTGAAATGATAATTTAAAAAATCGTTTGGGAAATGAGTTTACTCCTTGGGTACTTTCTTTGAATACTTTTGACTATACGGGCCGAGTCCGGGATTTACGGGAAATCGCAGGTTTTCGTTTGCCGGCGATTAAACTGCTTTTTTTCAGTGTCTCATCAAAAATGAAAACATTTTTGAAAACTACAAGTCTCATGCGTTTTAGTGGAGAAAAAGTAATTTAAAAAATCGTTCGGGAAATGAGTTTACTCCCTGGGTACTTTCTTTGTTTACTTTTGACTATACGGGCCAAGCCGGGATTTACGGGAAATCGCGGGTTTTCGTTTGCCGGCGATTAAACTTCTTTTATTCAGCGTCTCATCAAAAATGAAAACATTTTTAAAAACTACAAGTCTGATGCGTTTTAGTGGTGAAATAATAATTTAAAAAATGGTTTGGGAAATGAGTTTACTCCCTGGGTACTTTCTTTGTATACTTTTGACTATACGGGCCGAGTCCAGGGTTTACGGGAAATCGCAGGTTTTCGTTTGCCGGCGATTAAACTTCTTTTATTCAGCGTCTCATCAAAAATGAAAACATTTTTAAAAATTACAAGTCTCATGCGTTTTAGTGGTGAAAAAGTAATTTAAAAAATCGTTCGGGAAATGAGTTTACTCCCTGGGTACTTTCTTTGTATACTTTTGATTATACGGGCCAAGCCCGGGATTTACGGGAAATCGCGGGTTTTCGTTTGCCGGCGATTAAACTTCTTTTATTCAGCGTCTCATCAAAAATGAAAACATTTTTGAAAACTACAAGTCTCATGCGTTTTAGTGGTAAAAAATGATTTAAAAAATCGTTCGGAAAATGAGTTTACTCCCTGGGTACTTTCTTTGTATACTTTTGACTATACGGGCCAAGCCGGGATTTACGGGAAATCGCGAGTTTTCGTTTGCCGGCGATTAAACTGCTTTTATTCAGCGTCTCATCAAAAATGAAAACATTTTTAAAAACTACAAGTCTTATGCGTTTTAGTGGTGAAAAAATAATTTAAAAAATCGTTCTGGAAATGAGTTTACTCACAGGGTACTTTCTTTGTATACATTCGACTATACGGGCCAAGCCCGGGATTTACAGGAAATCGCGGATTTTCGTTTGCCAGCGATTAAACTTCTTTTATTCAGCGTCCCATCAAATATGAAAATATTTTTGAAAACTACAAGTCTCATGCGTTTTGTGGTAAAAAAATAATATAAAAAATCGTTCGGGAAATGAGTTTACTCCCTGGGTACTTTCTTTGTATACTTTTGACTATACGGGCCAAGCCCGGGATTTACGGGAAATCGCGGGTTTTCGTTTGCCGGCGATTAAACTTCTTTTATTCAGCGTCTCATCAAAAATGAAAACATTTTTAAAAACTACAAGTCTTATGCGTTTTAGTGGTGAAAAAATAATTTAAAAAATCGTTCTGGAAATGAGTTTACTCCCTGGGTACTTTCTTTGTATACTTTTGACTATACGGGCCGAGTCCGGGATTTAGGGAAATCGCAGTTTTTCGTTTGCCGGCGATTAAACTGCTTTTATTCAGCGTCTCATCAAAACTGAAAACATTCTTGAAAACTACAAGTCTCATGCGTTTTAGTGGTGAAAAAGTAATTTAAAAAATCGTTCGGGAAATGAGTTTACTCCCTGGGTACTTTCTTTGTATACTTTTGACTATACGGGCCAAGCCCGGGATTTACGGGAAATCGCGGGTTTTCGTTTGCCGGCGATTAAACTTCTTTTATTCAGCGTCTCATCAAAAATGAAAAAATTTTTAAAAACTACAAGTCTTAAGCGTTTTAGTGGTGAAAAAATAATTTAAAAAATCGTTCTGGAAATGAGTTTACTCCCTAGGTACTTTCTTTGTATACTTTTGACTATACGGGCCGAGTCCGGGATTTACGGGAAATCGCAGGTTTTCGTTTGCCGGCGATTAAACTGCTTTTATTCAGCGTCTCATCAAAAATGAAAACATTTTTGAAAACTACAATTCTCATGCGTTTTAGTGGTGAAAAAATAATTTAAAAAATCGTTCGGGAAATGAGTTTACTCCCTGGGTACTTTCTTTGTATACTTTTGACTATACGGGCCAAGCCGGGATTTACGGGAAATCGCGGGTTTTCGTTTGCCGGCGATTAAACTTCTTTTATTCAGCGTCTCATCAAAAATGAAAACATTTTTAAAAACTACAAGTCTTATGCGTTTTAGTGGTGAAAAAATAATTTAGAAAATCGTTCTGGAAATGAGTTTACTCACAGGGTACTTTCTTTGTATACATTCGACTATACGTGCCAAGCCCGGGATTTACGGGAAATCGCGGGTTTTCGTTTTCCGGCGATTAAACTGCTTTTATTCAGCGTCTCATCAAAAATGTAAACATTCTTGAAAACTACAAGTCTCATGCGTTTTAGTGGTGAAATAATAATTTAAAAAATCGTTTGGGAAATGAGTTTACTCCCTGGGTACTTTCTTTGTATACTTTTGACTATACGGGCCGAGTCCAGGATTTACGGGAAATCGCAGGTTTTCGTTTGCCGGCGATTAAACTTCTTTTATTCAGCGTCTCATCAAAAATGAAAACATTTTTAAAAACTACAAGTCTTATGCGTTTTAGTGGTGAAAAAATAATTTAAAAAATCGTTCTGGAAATGAGTTTAATCACAGGGTACTTTCTTTGTATACATTCGACTATACGTGCCAAGCCCGGGTTTTACGGGAAATCGCGAGTTTTCGTTTGCCGGCGATTAAACTGCTTTTATTCATCGTCTCATGAAAAATGAAAACATTCTTGAAAACTACAAGTCTCATGCGTTTTAGTGGTGAAATAATAATTTAAAAAATCGTTTGGGAAATGAATTTACTCCCTGGGTACTTTTTTTGTATACTTTTGACTATACGGGCCGAGTCCAGGATTTACGGGAAATCGTAGGTTTTCGTTTGCCGGCGATTAAACTTCTTTTATTCAGCGTCTCATCAAAAATGAAAACATTTTTGAAAACTACAAGTGTCATGCGTTTTAGTGGTGAAAAAATAATTTAAAAAATCGTTCGGGAAATGAATTTACTCCCTGGGTACTTTTTTGTATACTTTTGACTATACGGGCCGAGTCCAGGATTTACGGGAAATCGCAGGTTTTCGTTTGCCGGCGATTAAACTTCTTTTATTCAGCGTCTCATCAAAAATGAAAACATTTTTGAAAACTACAAGTGTCATGCGTTTTAGTGGTGAAAAAATAATTTAAAAAATCGTTCGGGAAATGAGTTTACTCACTGGGTTCTTTCTTTGTATACATTCGACTATACGGGCCAAGCCGGGATTTACGGGAAATCGCGGGTTTTCGTTTGCCGGCGATTAAACTTCTTTTATTCAGCGTCTCATCAAAAATGAAAACATTTTTAAGAAATTCAAGTCTTATGCGTTTTAGCGGTGAAAGAATAATTTAAAAAATCTTTCTGGAAATGAGTTTACTCACAGGGTACTTTCTTTGTATACATTCGACTATACGGGCCAAGCCCGGGATTTACGGAATATCGCGGGTTTTCGTTTGCCGGCGATTAAACTTCTTTTATTCAGCGTCTCATCAAAAATGAAAACATTTTTAAAAACTACAAGTCTCATGCGTTTTAGTGGTGAAAAAATAATTTAAAAAATCGTTCTGGAAATGAGTTTACTCACAGGGTACTTTCTTTGTATACATTCGACTATACGTGCCAAGCCCGGGATTTACGGGAAATCGCGGGTTTTCGTTTGCCGGCGATTAAACTGCTTTCATTCAGCGTCTCATCAAAAATGAAAACATTCTTGAAAACTACAAGTCTCATGCGTTTTAGTGGTGAAATAATAATTTAAAAAATCGTTTGGGAAATGAGTGTACTCCCTGGGTACTTTCTTTGTATACTTTTGACTATACGGGCCGAGTCCGGGATTTACGGGAAATCGCAGGTTTTCGTTTGCCGGCGATTAAACTGCTTTTATTCAGCGTCTCATCAAAAATGAAAACATTTTTGAAAACTACAATTCTCATGCGTTTTAGTGGTGAAAAAATAATTTAAAAAATCGTTCGGGAAATGAGTTTACTCCCTGGGTACTTTCTTTGTATACTTTTGACTATACGGGCCAAGCCAGGATTTACGGGAAATCGCGGGTTTTCGTTTGCCGGCGATTAAACTTCTTTTATTCAGCGTCTCATCAAAAATGAAAACATTTTTAAAAACTACAAGTCTTATGCGTTTTAGTGGTGAAAAAATAATTTAGAAAATCGTTCTGGAAATGAGTTTACTCACAGGGTACTTTCTTTGTATACATTCGACTATACGTGCCAAGCCCGGGATTTACGGGAAATAGCGGGTTTTCGTTTTCCGGCGATTAAACTGCTTTTATTCAGCGTCTCATCAAAAATGTAAACATTCTTGAAAACTACAAGTCTCATGCGTTTTAGTGGTGAAATAATAATTTAAAAAATCGTTTGGGAAATGAGTTTACTCCCTGGGTACTTTCTTTGTATACTTTTGACTATACGGGCCGAGTCCAGGATTTACGGGAAATCGCAGGTTTTCGTTTGCCGGCGATTAAACTTCTTTTATTCAGCGTCTCATCAAAAATGAAAACATTTTTAAAAACTACAAGTCTTATGCGTTTTAGTGGTGAAAAAATAATTTAAAAAATCGTTCTGGAAATGAGTTTAATCACAGGGTACTTTCTTTGTATACATTCGACTATACGTGCCAAGCCCGGGATTTACGGGAAATCGCGAGTTTTCGTTTGCCGGCGATTAAACTGCTTTTATTCATCGTCTCATGAAAAATGAAAACATTCTTGAAAACTACAAGTCTCATGCGTTTTAGTGGTGAAATAATAATTTAAAAAATCGTTTGGGAAATGAATTTACTCCCTGGGTACTTTTTTTGTATACTTTTGACTATACGGGCCGAGTCCAGGATTTACGGGAAATCGTAGGTTTTCGTTTGCCGGCGATTAAACTTCTTTTATTCAGCGTCTCATCAAAAATGAAAACATTTTTGAAAACTACAAGTGTCATGCGTTTTAGTGGTGAAAAAATAATTTAAAAAATCGTTCGGGAAATGAATTTACTCCCTGGGTACTTTTTTTGTATACTTTTGACTATACGGGCCGAGTCCAGGATTTACGGGAAATCGCAGGTTTTCGTTTGCCGGCGATTAAACTTCTTTTATTCAGCGTCTCATCAAAAATGAAAACATTTTTGAAAACTACAAGTGTCATGCGTTTTAGTGGTGAAAAAATAATTTAAAAAATCGTTCGGGAAATGAATTTACTCCCTGGGTACTTTTTTTGTATACTTTTGACTATACGGGCCGAGTCCAGGATTTACGGGAAATCGCAGGTTTTCGTTTGCCGGCGATTAAACTTCTTTTATTCAGCGTCTCATCAAAAATGAAAACATTTTTGAAAACTACAAGTGTCATGCGTTTTAGTGGTGAAAAAATAATTTAAAAAATCGTTCGGGAAATGAGTTTACTCACTGGGTACTTTCTTTGTATACATTCGACTATACGGGCCAAGCCGGGATTTACGGGAAATCGCGGGTTTTCGTTTGCCGGCGATTAAACTTCTTTTATTCAGCGTCTCATCAAAAATGAAAACATTTTTAAGAAATTCAAGTCTTATGCGTTTTAGCGGTGAAAGAATAATTTAAAAAATCTTTCTGGAAATGAGTTTACTTACAGGGTACTTTCTTTGTATACATTCGACTATACGGGCCAAGCCCGGGATTTACGGGGAATCGCGGGTTTTCGTTTTCCGGCGATAAAACCTCTTTCATTAAGCGTCTCATCAAAAATGAAAACATTTTTGAAAACTACAAGTCTCATGCGTTTTAGTGGTGAAAAAAAAATTTAAAAAATCGTTCGGGAAATGAGTTTACTCCCTGGGTACTTTCTTTGTATACATTCGACTATACGGGCCAAGCCGGGATTTACGGAATATCGCGGGTTTTCGTTTGCCGGCGATTAAACTTCTTTTATTCAGCGTCTCATCAAAAATGAAAACATTTTTGAAAACTACAAGTCTCATGCGTTTTAGTGGTGAAAAAATAATTTAAAAAATCGTTCTGGAAATGAGTTTACTCACAGGGTACTTTCTTTGTATACATTCGACTATACGTGCCAAGCCCGGGATTTACGGGAAATCGCGGGTTTTCGTTTGCCGGCGATTAAACTGCTTTCATTCAGCGTCTCATCAAAAATGAAAACATTCTTGAAAACTACAAGTCTCATGCGTTTTAGTGGTGAAATAATAATTTAAAAAATCGTTTGGGAAATGAGTTTACTCCCTGGGTACTTTCTTTGTATACTTTTGACTATACGGGCCGAGTCCAGGATTTACGGGAAATCGCAGGTTTTGGTTTGCCGGCGATTAAACTTCTTTTATTCAGCGTCTCATCAAAAATGAAAACATTTTTAAAAACTACAAGTCTCATGCGTTTTAGTGGTGAAAAAGTAATTTAAAAAATCGTTCGGGAAATGAGTTTACTCCCTGGGTACTTTCTTTGTATACTTTTGACTCTACGGGCCAAGCCCGGGATTTACGGGAAATCGCGGGTTTTCGTTTGCTGGCGATTAAACTTCTTTTATTCAGCGTCTCATCAAAAATGAAAACATTTTTGAAAACTACAAGTCTCATGCGTTTTAGTGGTAAAAAATGATTTAAAAAATCGTTCGGAAAATGAGTTTACTCCCTGGGTACTTTCTTTGTATACTTTTGACTATACGGGCCAAGCCGGGATTTACGGGAAATCGCGAGTTTTCGTTTGCCGGCGATTAAACTTCTTTTATTCAGCGTCTCATCAAAAATGAAAACATTTTTAAAAACTACAAGTCTTATGCGTTTTAGTGGTAAAAAAATAATATAAAAAATCGTTCGGGAAATGAGTTTACTCCCTGGGTACTTTCTTTGTATACTTTTGACTATACGGGCCAAGCCCGGGATTTACGGGAAATCGCGGGTTTTCGTTTGCCGGCGATTAAACTTCTTTTATTCAGCGTCTCATCAAAAATGAAAACATTTTTAAAAACTACAAGTCTTATGCGTTTTAGTGGTGAAAAAATAATTTAAAAAATCGTTCTGGAAATGAGTTTACTCCCTGGGTACTTTCTTTGTATACATTCGACTATACGGGCCAAGCCGGGATTTACGGGAAATCGCGGGTTTTCGTTTGCCGGCGATTAAACTTCTTTTATTTAGCGTCTCATCAAAAATGAAAACATTTTTAAAAACTACAAGTCTCATGCGTTTTAGTGGTGAAAAAATAATTTAAAAAATCGTTCTGGAAATGAGTTTACTCACAGGGTACTTTCTTTGTATACATTCGACTATACGTGCCAAGCCCGGGATTTACGGGAAATCGCGGGTTTTCGTTTGCCGGCGATTAAACTGCTTTTATTCAGCGTCTCATCAAAAATGAAAACATTCTTGAAAACTACAAGTCTCATGCGTTTTAGTGGTGAAAAAGTAATTTAAAAAATCGTTCGGAAAATGAGTTTACTCCCTGGGTACTTTCTTTGTATACTTTTGACTATACGGGCCAAGCCGGGATTTACGGGAAATCGCGAGTTTTCGTTTGCCGGCGATTAAACTTCTTTTATTCAGCGTCTCATCAAAAATGAAAACATTTTTGAAAACTACAAGTCTCATGCGTTTTAGTGGTAAAAAATGATTTAAAAAATCGTTCGGAAAATGAGTTTACTCCCTGGGTACTTTCTTTGTATACTTTTGACTATACGGGCCAAGCGGGATTTACGGGAAATCGCGAGTTTTCGTTTGCCGGCGATTAAACTTCTTTTATTCAGGGTCTCATCAAAAATGAAAACATTTTTAAAAACTACAAGTCTTATGCGTTTTAGTGGTGAAAAAATAATTTAAAAAATCGTTCTGGAAATGAGTTTACTCACAGGGTACTTTCTTTGTATACATTCGACTATACGGGCCAAGCCCGGGATTTACGGGAAATCGCGGATTTTCGTTTGCCGGCGATTAAACTTCTTTTATTCAGCGTCCCATCAAATATGAAAATATTTTTGAAAACTACAAGTCTCATGCGTTTAGTGGTAAAAAAATAATATAAAAAATCGTTCGGGAAATGAGTTTACTCCCTGGGTACTTTCTTTGTATACTTTTGACTATACGGGCCAAGCCCGGAATTTACGGGAAATCGCGGGTTTTCGTTTGCCGGCGATTAAACTTCTTTTATTCAGCGTCTCATCAAAAATGAAAACATTTTTAAAAACTACAAGTCTTATGCGTTTTAGTGGTGAAAAAATAATTTAAAAAATCGTTCTGGAAATGAGTTTACTCCCTGGGTACTTTCTTTGTATACATTCGACTATACGGGCCAAGCCGGGATTTACGGGAAATCGCGGGTTTTCGTTTGCCGGCGATTAAACTGCTTTTATTCAGCGTCTCATCAAAAATGAAAACATTCTTGAAAACTACAAGTCTCATGCGTTTTAGTGGTGAAATAATAATTTAAAAAATTGTTTGGGAAATGAGTTTACTCCCTGGGTACTTTCTTTGTATACTTTTGACTATACGGGCCGAGTCCAGGATTTACGGGAAATCGCAGGTTTTCGTTTGCCGGCGATTAAACTTCTTTTATTCAGCGTCTCATCAAAAATGAAAACATTTTTAAAAACTACAAGTCTCATGCGTTTTAGTGGTGAAAAAGTAATTTAAAAAATCGTTCGGGAAATGAGTTTACTCCCTGGGTACTTTCTTTGTATACTTTTGGCTATACGGGCCAAGCCCGGGATTTACGGGAAATCGCGGGTTTTCGTTTGCCGGCGATTAAACTTCTTTTATTCAGCGTCTCATCAAAAATGAAAACATTTTTGAAAACTACAAGTATCATGCGTTTTAGTGGTAAAAAATGATTTAAAAAATCGTTCGGAAAATGAGTTTACTCCCTGGGTACTTTCTTTGTATACTTTTGACTATACGGGCCAAGCCGGAATTTACGGGAAATCGCGAGTTTTCGTTTGCCGGCGATTAAACTTCTTTTATTCAGCGTCTCATCAAAAATGAAAACATTTTTAAAAACTACAAGTCTTATGCGTTTTAGTGGTGAAAATATAATTTAAAAAATCGTTCTGGAAATGAGTTTACTCACAGGGTACTTTCTTTGTATACATTCGACTATACGGGCCAAGCCCGGGATTTACGGGAAATCGCGGATTTTCGTTTGCCGGCGATTAAACTTCTTTTATTCAGCGTCCCATCAAATATGAAAATATTTTTGAAAACTACAAGTCTCATGCGTTTAGTGGTAAAAAAATAATATAAAAAATTGTTCGGGAAATGAGTTTACTCCCTGGGTACTTTCTTTGTATACTTTTGACTATACGGGCCGAGTCCGGGATTTACGGGAAATCGCGGGTTTTCGTTTGCCGGCGATTAAACTTCTTTTATTCAGCGTCTCATTAAAAATGAAAACATTTTTAAAAACTACAAGTCTTATGCGTTTTAGTGGTGAAAAAATAATATAAAAAATCGTTCGGGAAATGAGTTTACTCCCTGGGTACTTTCTTTGTATACTTTTGACTGTACGGGCCGAGTCCAGGATTTACGGGAAATCGCAGGTTTTCGTTTGCCGGCGATTAAACTTCTTTTATTCAGCGTCTCATCAAAAATGAAAACATTTTTGAAAACTGCAAGTCTCATGCGTTTTAGTGGTGAAAAAGAAATTTAAAAAATCGTTCGGGAAATGAGTTTACTCCCTGGGTACTTTCTTTGTATACTTTTGACTATACGGGCCAAGCCCGGGATTTACGGGAAATCGCGGGTTTTCGTTTGCCGGCGATTAAACTTCTTTTATTCAGCGTCTCATCAAAAATGAAAACATTTTTGAAAACTGCAAGTCTCATGCGTTTTAGTGGTGAAAAAGAAATTTAAAAAATCGTTCGGGAAATGAGTTTACTCCCTGGGTACTTTCTTTGTATACTTTTGACTATACGGGCCAAGCCCGGGATTTACGGGAAATCGCGGGTTTTCGTTTGCCGGCGATTAAACTTCTTTTATTCAGCGTCTCATCAAAAATGAAAACATTTTTAAAAACTACAAGTCTCATGGGCTTTAGTGGTGAAAAAATAATTTAAAAAATCGTTCTGGAAATGAGTTTACTCACAGGGTACTTTCTTTGTATACATTCGACTATACGTGCCAAGCCCGGGATTTACGGGAAATCGCGGGTTTTCGTTTGCCGGCGATTAAACTTCTTTTATTCAGCGTCTCATCAAAAATGAAAACATTTTTGAAAACTACAAGTCTCATGCGTTTTAGTGGTAAAAAAATAATTTAAAAAATCGTTCGGGAAATGCGTTTACTGCCTGGATACTTTCTTTGTATACTTTCGACTATACGGGCCAAGCCGGGATTTACGGGACATCGCGGGTTTTCGTTTGCCGGCGATTAAACTTCTTTTATTCAGCGTCTCATCAAAAATGAAAACATTTTTAAAAACTACAAGTCTTATGCGTTTTAGTGGTGAAAAAATAATTTAAAAAATCGTTCTGGAAATGAGTTTACTGACAGGCTACTTTCTTTGTATACATTCGACTATACGGGCCAAGCCCGGGATTTACGGGAAATCGCGGGTTTTCGTTTTCCGGCGATTAAACCTCTTTCATTAAGCGTCTCATCAAAAATGAAAACATTTTTGAAAACTACAAGTGTCATGCGTTTTAGTGGTGAAAAAATAATTTAAAAAATCGTTCGGGAAATGAATTTACTCCCTGGGTACTTTTTTTGTATACTTTTGACTATACGGGCCGAGTCCAGGAATTACGGGAAATCGCAGGTTTTCGTTTGCCGGCGATTAAACTTCTTTTATTCAGCGTCTCATCAAAAATGAAAACATTTTTGAAAACTACAAGTGTCATGCGTTTTAGTGGTGAAAAAATAATTTAAAAAATCGTTCGGGAAATGAGTTTACTCACTGGGTACTTTCTTTGTATACATTCGACTATACGGGCCAAGCCGGGATTTACGGGAAATCGCGGGTTTTCGTTTGCCGGCGATTAAACTTCTTTTATTCAGCGTCTCATCAAAAATGAAAACATTTTTAAGAAATTCAAGTCTTATGCGTTTTAGCGGTGAAAGAATAATTTAAAAAATCTTTCTGGAAATGAGTTTACTTACAGGGTACTTTCTTTGTATACATTCGACTATACGGGCCAAGCCCGGGATTTACGGGGAATCGCGGGTTTTCGTTTTCCGGCGATAAAACCTCTTTCATTAAGCGTCTCATCAAAAATGAAAACATTTTTGAAAACTACAAGTCTCATGCGTTTTAGTGGTGAAAAAAAAATTTAAAAAATCGTTCGGGAAATGAGTTTACTCCCTGGGTACTTTCTTTGTATACATTCGACTATACGGGCCAAGCCGGGATTTACGGAATATCGCGGGTTTTCGTTTGCCGGCGATTAAACTTCTTTTATTCAGCGTCTCATCAAAAATGAAAACATTTTTGAAAACTACAAGTCTCATGCGTTTTAGTGGTGAAAAAATAATTTAAAAAATCGTTCTGGAAATGAGTTTACTCACAGGGTACTTTCTTTGTATACATTCGACTATACGTGCCAAGCCCGGGATTTACGGGAAATCGCGGGTTTTCGTTTGCCGGCGATTAAACTGCTTTCATTCAGCGTCTCATCAAAAATGAAAACATTCTTGAAAACTACAAGTCTCATGCGTTTTAGTGGTGAAATAATAATTTAAAAAATCGTTTGGGAAATGAGTTTACTCCCTGGGTACTTTCTTTGTATACTTTTGACTATACGGGCCGAGTCCAGGATTTACGGGAAATCGCAGGTTTTGGTTTGCCGGCGATTAAACTTCTTTTATTCAGCGTCTCATCAAAAATGAAAACATTTTTAAAAACTACAAGTCTCATGCGTTTTAGTGGTGAAAAAGTAATTTAAAAAATCGTTCGGGAAATGAGTTTACTCCCTGGGTACTTTCTTTGTATACTTTTGACTCTACGGGCCAAGCCCGGGATTTACGGGAAATCGCGGGTTTTCGTTTGCTGGCGATTAAACTTCTTTTATTCAGCGTCTCATCAAAAATGAAAACATTTTTGAAAACTACAAGTCTCATGCGTTTTAGTGGTAAAAAATGATTTAAAAAATCGTTCGGAAAATGAGTTTACTCCCTGGGTACTTTCTTTGTATACTTTTGACTATACGGGCCAAGCCGGGATTTACGGGAAATCGCGAGTTTTCGTTTGCCGGCGATTAAACTTCTTTTATTCAGCGTCTCATCAAAAATGAAAACATTTTTAAAAACTACAAGTCTTATGCGTTTTAGTGGTAAAAAAATAATATAAAAAATCGTTCGGGAAATGAGTTTACTCCCTGGGTACTTTCTTTGTATACTTTTGACTATACGGGCCAAGCCCGGGATTTACGGGAAATCGCGGGTTTTCGTTTGCCGGCGATTAAACTTCTTTTATTCAGCGTCTCATCAAAAATGAAAACATTTTTAAAAACTACAAGTCTTATGCGTTTTAGTGGTGAAAAAATAATTTAAAAAATCGTTCTGGAAATGAGTTTACTCCCTGGGTACTTTCTTTGTATACATTCGACTATACGGGCCAAGCCGGGATTTACGGGAAATCGCGGGTTTTCGTTTGCCGGCGATTAAACTTCTTTTATTTAGCGTCTCATCAAAAATGAAAACATTTTTAAAAACTACAAGTCTCATGCGTTTTAGTGGTGAAAAAATAATTTAAAAAATCGTTCTGGAAATGAGTTTACTCACAGGGTACTTTCTTTGTATACATTCGACTATACGTGCCAAGCCCGGGATTTACGGGAAATCGCGGGTTTTCGTTTGCCGGCGATTAAACTGCTTTTATTCAGCGTCTCATCAAAAATGAAAACATTCTTGAAAACTACAAGTCTCATGCGTTTTAGTGGTGAAAAAGTAATTTAAAAAATCGTTCGGAAAATGAGTTTACTCCCTGGGTACTTTCTTTGTATACTTTTGACTATACGGGCCAAGCCGGGATTTACGGGAAATCGCGAGTTTTCGTTTGCCGGCGATTAAACTTCTTTTATTCAGCGTCTCATCAAAAATGAAAACATTTTTGAAAACTACAAGTCTCATGCGTTTTAGTGGTAAAAAATGATTTAAAAAATCGTTCGGAAAATGAGTTTACTCCCTGGGTACTTTCTTTGTATACTTTTGACTATACGGGCCAAGCGGGATTTACGGGAAATCGCGAGTTTTCGTTTGCCGGCGATTAAAATTCTTTTATTCAGGGTCTCATCAAAAATGAAAACATTTTTAAAAACTACAAGTCTTATGCGTTTTAGTGGTGAAAAAATAATTTAAAAAATCGTTCTGGAAATGAGTTTACTCACAGGGTACTTTCTTTGTATACATTCGACTATACGGGCCAAGCCCGGGATTTACGGGAAATCGCGGATTTTCGTTTGCCGGCGATTAAACTTCTTTTATTCAGCGTCCCATCAAATATGAAAATATTTTTGAAAACTACAAGTCTCATGCGTTTAGTGGTAAAAAAATAATATAAAAAATCGTTCGGGAAATGAGTTTACTCCCTGGGTACTTTCTTTGTATACTTTTGACTATACGGGCCAAGCCCGGAATTTACGGGAAATCGCGGGTTTTCGTTTGCCGGCGATTAAACTTCTTTTATTCAGCGTCTCATCAAAAATGAAAACATTTTTAAAAACTACAAGTCTTATGCGTTTTAGTGGTGAAAAAATAATTTAAAAAATCGTTCTGGAAATGAGTTTACTCCCTGGGTACTTTCTTTGTATACATTCGACTATACGGGCCAAGCCGGGATTTACGGGAAATCGCGGGTTTTCGTTTGCCGGCGATTAAACTGCTTTTATTCAGCGTCTCATCAAAAATGAAAACATTCTTGAAAACTACAAGTCTCATGCGTTTTAGTGGTGAAATAATAATTTAAAAAATTGTTTGGGAAATGAGTTTACTCCCTGGGTACTTTCTTTGTATACTTTTGACTATACGGGCCGAGTCCAGGATTTACGGGAAATCGCAGGTTTTCGTTTGCCGGCGATTAAACTTCTTTTATTCAGCGTCTCATCAAAAATGAAAACATTTTTAAAAACTACAAGTCTCATGCGTTTTAGTGGTGAAAAAGTAATTTAAAAAATCGTTCGGGAAATGAGTTTACTCCCTGGGTACTTTCTTTGTATACTTTTGGCTATACGGGCCAAGCCCGGGATTTACGGGAAATCGCGGGTTTTCGTTTGCCGGCGATTAAACTTCTTTTATTCAGCGTCTCATCAAAAATGAAAACATTTTTGAAAACTACAAGTATCATGCGTTTTAGTGGTAAAAAATGATTTAAAAAATCGTTCGGAAAATGAGTTTACTCCCTGGGTACTTTCTTTGTATACTTTTGACTATACGGGCCAAGCCGGAATTTACGGGAAATCGCGAGTTTTCGTTTGCCGGCGATTAAACTTCTTTTATTCAGCGTCTCATCAAAAATGAAAACATTTTTAAAAACTACAAGTCTTATGCGTTTTAGTGGTGAAAATATAATTTAAAAAATCGTTCTGGAAATGAGTTTACTCACAGGGTACTTTCTTTGTATACATTCGACTATACGGGCCAAGCCCGGGATTTACGGGAAATCGCGGATTTTCGTTTGCCGGCGATTAAACTTCTTTTATTCAGCGTCCCATCAAATATGAAAATATTTTTGAAAACTACAAGTCTCATGCGTTTAGTGGTAAAAAAATAATATAAAAAATTGTTCGGGAAATGAGTTTACTCCCTGGGTACTTTCTTTGTATACTTTTGACTATACGGGCCGAGTCCGGGATTTACGGGAAATCGCGGGTTTTCGTTTGCCGGCGATTAAACTTCTTTTATTCAGCGTCTCATTAAAAATGAAAACATTTTTAAAAACTACAAGTCTTATGCGTTTTAGTGGTGAAAAAATAATATAAAAAATCGTTCGGGAAATGAGTTTACTCCCTGGGTACTTTCTTTGTATACTTTTGACTGTACGGGCCGAGTCCAGGATTTACGGGAAATCGCAGGTTTTCGTTTGCCGGCGATTAAACTTCTTTTATTCAGCGTCTCATCAAAAATGAAAACATTTTTGAAAACTGCAAGTCTCATGCGTTTTAGTGGTGAAAAAGAAATTTAAAAAATCGTTCGGGAAATGAGTTTACTCCCTGGGTACTTTCTTTGTATACTTTTGACTATACGGGCCAAGCCCGGGATTTACGGGAAATCGCGGGTTTTCGTTTGCCGGCGATTAAACTTCTTTTATTCAGCGTCTCATCAAAAATGAAAACATTTTTGAAAACTGCAAGTCTCATGCGTTTTAGTGGTGAAAAAGAAATTTAAAAAATCGTTCGGGAAATGAGTTTACTCCCTGGGTACTTTCTTTGTATACTTTTGACTATACGGGCCAAGCCCGGGATTTACGGGAAATCGCGGGTTTTCGTTTGCCGGCGATTAAACTTCTTTTATTCAGCGTCTCATCAAAAATGAAAACATTTTTAAAAACTACAAGTCTCATGGGCTTTAGTGGTGAAAAAATAATTTAAAAATCGTTCTGGAAATGAGTTTACTCACAGGGTACTTTCTTTGTATACATTCGACTATACGTGCCAAGCCCGGGATTTACGGGAAATCGCGGGTTTTCGTTTGCCGGCGATTAAACTTCTTTTATTCAGCGTCTCATCAAAAATGAAAACATTTTTGAAAACTACAAGTCTCATGCGTTTTAGTGGTAAAAAAATAATTTAAAAAATCGTTCGGGAAATGCGTTTACTGCCTGGATACTTTCTTTGTATACTTTCGACTATACGGGCCAAGCCGGGATTTACGGGACATCGCGGGTTTTCGTTTGCCGGCGATTAAACTTCTTTTATTCAGCGTCTCATCAAAAATGAAAACATTTTTAAAAACTACAAGTCTTATGCGTTTTAGTGGTGAAAAAATAATTTAAAAAATCGTTCTGGAAATGAGTTTACTGACAGGCTACTTTCTTTGTATACATTCGACTATACGGGCCAAGCCCGGGATTTACGGGAAATCGCGGGTTTTCGTTTTCCGGCGATTAAACCTCTTTCATTAAGCGTCTCATCAAAAATGAAAACATTTTTGAAAACTACAAGTCTCATGCGTTTTAGTGGTGAAAAAAAAACTTAAAAAATCGTTCGGGAAATGAGTTTACTCCCTGGATACTTTCTTTGTATACATTCGACTATACGGGCCAAGCCCCGGATTTACGGGAAAACGCGGGATTTCGTTTGCCGGCGATTAAACCTCTTTCATTAAGCGTCTCACCAAAAATCAAAACATTTTTGAAAACTACAAGTCTCATGCGTTTTAGTGGTGAAAAAATAATTTAAAAAATCGTTCGGGGAATGAGTTTACTCCCTGGGTGCTTTGTTTGTATACTTTTGACTATACGGGCCGAGTCCGGGATTTACGGGAAATCGCGGATTTTCGTTTGCCGGCGATTAAACTTCTTTTATTCAGCGTCCCATCAAATATGAAAATATTTTTGAAAACTACAAGTCTCATGCGTTTAGTGGTAAAAAAATAATATAAAAAATCGTTCGGGAAATGAGTTTACTCCCTGGGTACTTTCTTTGTATACTTTTGACTATACGGGCCAAGCCCGGGATTTACGGGAAATCGCGGGTTTTCCTTTGCCGGCGATTAAACTTCTTTTATTCAGCGTCTCATCAAAAATGAAAACATTTTTAAAAACTACAAGTCTTATGCGTTTTAGTGGTGAAAAAATAATTTAAAAAATCGTTCTGGAAATTAGTTTACTCCCTGGGTACTTTCTTTGTATACTTTTGACTATACGGGCCGAGTCCGGGATTTAGAGAAATCGCAGGTTTTCGTTTGCCGGCGATTAAACTGCTTTTATTCAGCGTCTCATCAAAAATGAAAACATTTTTGAAAACTACAAGTCTCATGCGTTTTAGTGGTGAACAAATAATTTAAAAAATCGTTCGGGAAATGAGTTTACTCCCTGGGTACTTTCTTTGTATACTTTTGACTATACGGGCCAAGCCCGGGATTTACGGGAAATCGCGGGTTTTCGTTTGCCGGCGATTAAACTTCTTTTATTCAGCGTCTCATCAAAAATGAAAACATTTTTGAAAACTACAAGTCTCATGCGTTTTAGTGGTAAAAAATGATTTAAAAAATCGTTCGGAAAATGAGTTTACTCCCTGGGTACTTTCTTTGTATACTTTTGACTATACGGGCCAAGCCGGAATTTACGGGAAATCGCGAGTTTTCGTTTGCCGGCGATTAAACTTCTTTTATTCAGCGTCTCATCAAAAATGAAAACATTTTTAAAAACTACAAGTCTTATGCGTTTTAGTGGTGAAAATATAATTTAAAAAATCGTTCTGGAAATGAGTTTACTCACAGGGTACTTTCTTTGTATACATTCGACTATACGGGCCAAGCCCGGGATTTACGGGAAATCGCGGATTTTCGTTTGCCAGCGATTAAACTTCTTTTATTCAGCGTCCCATCAAATATGAAAATATTTTTGAAAACTACAAGTCTTATGCGTTTAGTGGTAAAAAAATAATATAAAAAATCGTTCGGGAAATGAGTTTACTCCCTGGGTACTTTCTTTGTATACTTTTGACTATACGGGCCGAGTCCGGGATTTACGGGAAATCGCGGGTTTTCGTTTTCCGGCGATTAAACCTCTTTCATTAAGCGTCTCATCAAAAATGAAAACATTTTTGAAAACTACAAGTCTCATGCGTTTTAGTGGTGAAAAAAAAACTTAAAAAATCGTTCGGGAAATGAGTTTACTCCCTGGATACTTTCTTTGTATACATTCGACTATACGGGCCAAGCCCCGGATTTACGGGAAAACGCGGGATTTCCTTTGCCGGCGATTAAACCTCTTTCATTAAGCGTCTCACCAAAAATCAAAACATTTTTGAAAACTACAAGTCTCATGCGTTTTAGTGGTGAAAAAATAATTTAAAAAATCGTTCGGGGAATGAGTTTACTCCCTGGGTGCTTTGTTTGTATACTTTTGACTATACGGGCCGAGTCCGGGATTTACGGGAAATCGCGGATTTTCGTTTGCCGGCGATTAAACTTCTTTTATTCAGCGTCCCATCAAATATGAAAATATTTTTGAAAACTACAAGTCTCATGCGTTTAGTGGTAAAAAAATAATATAAAAAATCGTTCGGGAAATGAGTTTACTCCCTGGGTACTTTCTTTGTATACTTTTGACTATACGGGCCAAGCCCGGGATTTACGGGAAATCGCGGGTTTTCCTTTGCCGGCGATTAAACTTCTTTTATTCAGCGTCTCATCAAAAATGAAAACATTTTTAAAAACTACAAGTCTTATGCGTTTTAGTGGTGAAAAAATAATTTAAAAAATCGTTCTGGAAATTAGTTTACTCCCTGGGTACTTTCTTTGTATACTTTTGACTATACGGGCCGAGTCCGGGATTTAGAGAAATCGCAGGTTTTCGTTTGCCGGCGATTAAACTGCTTTTATTCAGCGTCTCATCAAAAATGAAAACATTTTTGAAAACTACAAGTCTCATGCGTTTTAGTGGTGAACAAATAATTTAAAAAATCGTTCGGGAAATGAGTTTACTCCCTGGGTACTTTCTTTGTATACTTTTGACTATACGGGCCAAGCCCGGGATTTACGGGAAATCGCGGGTTTTCGTTTGCCGGCGATTAAACTTCTTTTATTCAGCGTCTCATCAAAAATGAAAACATTTTTGAAAACTACAAGTCTCATGCGTTTTAGTGGTAAAAAATGATTTAAAAAATCGTTCGGAAAATGAGTTTACTCCCTGGGTACTTTCTTTGTATACTTTTGACTATACGGGCCAAGCCGGAATTTACGGGAAATCGCGAGTTTTCGTTTGCCGGCGATTAAACTTCTTTTATTCAGCGTCTCATCAAAAATGAAAACATTTTTAAAAACTACAAGTCTTATGCGTTTTAGTGGTGAAAATATAATTTAAAAAATCGTTCTGGAAATGAGTTTACTCACAGGGTACTTTCTTTGTATACATTCGACTATACGGGCCAAGCCCGGGATTTACGGGAAATCGCGGATTTTCGTTTGCCGGCGATTAAACTTCTTTTATTCAGCGTCCCATCAAATATGAAAATATTTTTGAAAACTACAAGTCTTATGCGTTTAGTGGTAAAAAAATAATATAAAAAATCGTTCGGGAAATGAGTTTACTCCCTGGGTACTTTCTTTGTATACTTTTGACTATACGGGCCGAGTCCGGGATTTACGGGAAATCGCGGGTTTTCGTTTGCCGGCGATTAAACTTCTTTTATTCAGCGTCTCATTAAAAATGAAAACATTTTTAAAAACTACAAGTCTTATGCGTTTTAGTGGTGAAAAAATAATTTAAAAAATCGTTCTGGAAATGAGTTTACTCACAGGGTACTTTCTTTGTATACATTTGACTATACGGGCCAAGCCCGGGATTTACGGGAAATCGCGGATTTTCGTTTGCCGGCGATTAAACTTCTTTTATTTAGCGTCCCATCAAATATGAAAATATTTTTGAAAACTACAAGTCTCATGCGTTTAGTGGTAAAAAACTAATATAAAAAATCGTTCGGGAAATGAGTTTACTCCCTGGGTACTTTCTTTGTATACTTTTGACTATACGGGCCAAGCCCGGAATTTACGGGAAATCGCGGGTTTTCGTTTGCCGGCGATTAAACTTCTTTTATTCAGCGTCCCATCAAATATGAAAATATTTTTGGAAACTACAAGTCTCATGCGTTTAGTGGTAAAAAAATAATATAAAAAATCGTTCGGGAAATGAGTTTACTCCCTGGGTACTTTCTTTGTATACTTTTGACTGTACGGGCCGAGTCCAGGATTTACGGGAAATCGAAGGTTTTCGTTTGCCGGCGATTAAACTTCTTTTATTCAGCGTCTCATCAAAAATGAAAACATTTTTGAAAACTGCAAGTCTCATGCGTTTTAGTGGTAAAAAAGAAATTTAAAAAATCGTTCGGGAAATGAGTTTACTCCCTGGGTACTTTCTTTGTATACTTTTGACTATACTGGCCAAGCCCGGGATTTACGGGAAATCGCGGGTTTTCGTTTGCCGGCGATTAAACTTCTTTTATTCAGCGTCTCATCAAAAATGAAAACATTTTTAAAAACTACAAGTCTCATGGGCTTTAGTGGTGAAAAAATAATTTAAAAAATCGTTCTGGAAATGAGTTTACTCCCTGGATACTTTCTTTGTATACATTCGACTATACGGGCCAAGCCCCGGATTTACGGGAAAACGCGGGATTTCGTTTGCCGGCGATTAAACCTCTTTCATTAAGCGTCTCACCAAAAATCAAAACATTTTTGAAAACTACAAGTCTCATGCGTTTTAGTGGTGAAAAAATAATTTAAAAAATCGTTCGGGGAATGAGTTTACTCCCTGGGTACTTTGTTTGTATACTTTTGACTATACGGGCCGAGTCCGGGATTTACGGGAAATCGCGGATTTTTGTTTGCCGGCGATTAAACTTCTTTTATTCAGCGTCCCATCAAATATGAAAATATTTTTGAAAACTAAAAGTCTCATGCGTTTAGTGGTAAAAAAATAATATAAAAAATCGTTCGGGAAATGAGTTTACTCCCTGGGTACTTTCTTTGTATACTTTTGACTATACGGGCCAAGCCCGGGATTTACGGGAAATCGCGGGTTTTCCTTTGCCGGCGATTAAACTTCTTTTATTCAGCGTCTCATCAAAAATGAAAACATTTTTAAAAACTACAAGTCTTATGCGTTTTAGTGGTGAAATAATAATTTAAAAAATCGTTCTGGAAATTAGTTTACTCCCTGGGTACTTTCTTTGTATACTTTTGACTATACGGGCCGATTCCGGGATTTAGAGAAATCGCAGGTTTTCGTTTGCCGGCGATTAAACTGCTTTTATTCAGCGTCTCATCAAAAATGAAAACATTTTTGAAAACTACAAGTCTCATGCGTTTTAGTGGTGAACAAATAATTTAAAAAATCGTTCGGGAAATGAGTTTACTCCCTGGGTACTTTCTTTGTATACTTTTGACTATACGGGCCAAGCCGGGATTTACGGGAAATCGCGGGTTTTCGTTTGCCGGCGATTAAACTTCTTTTATTCAGCGTCTCATCAAAAATGAAAACATTTTTAAAAACTACAAGTCTTATGCGTTTTAGTGGTGAAAAAATAATTTAAAAAATCGTTCTGGAAATGAGTTTACTGACAGGCTACTTTCTTTGTATACATTCGACTATACGGGCCAAGCCCGGGATTTACGGGAAATCGCGGGTTTTCGTTTTCCGGCGATTAAACCTCTTTCATTAAGCGTCTCATCAAAAATGAAAACATTTTTGAAAACTACAAGTCTCATGCGTTTTAGTGGTGAAAAAAAAACTTAAAAAATCGTTCGGGAAATGAGTTTACTCCCTGGATACTTTCTTTGTATACTTTTGACTATACGGGCCGAGTCCGGGATTTACGGGAAATCGCGGATTTTCGTTTGCCGGCGATTAAACTTCTTTTATTCAGCGTCCCATCAAATATGAAAATATTTTTGAAAACTACAAGTCTCATGCGTTTAGTGGTAAAAAAATAATATAAAAAATCGTTCGGGAAATGAGTTTACTCCCTGGGTACTTTCTTTGTATACTTTTGACTATACGGGCCAAGCCCGGGATTTACGGGAAATCGCGGGTTTTCCTTTGCCGGCGATTAAACTTCTTTTATTCAGCGTCTCATCAAAAATGAAAACATTTTTAAAAAATACAAGTCTTATGCGTTTTAGTGGTGAAAAAATAATTTAAAAAATCGTTCTGGAAATTAGTTTACTCCCTGGGTACTTTCTTTGTATACTTTTGACTATACGGGCCGAGTCCGGGATTTAGAGAAATCGCAGGTTTTCGTTTGCCGGCGATTAAACTGCTTTTATTCAGCGTCTCATCAAAAATGAAAACATTTTTGAAAACTACAAGTCTCATGCGTTTTAGTGGTGAACAAATAATTTAAAAAATCGTTCGGGAAATGAGTTTACTCCCTGGGTACTTTCTTTGTATACTTTTGACTATACGGGCCAAGCCCGGGATTTACGCGAAATCGCGGGTTTTCGTTTGCCGGCGATTAAACTTCTTTTATTCAGCGTCTCATCAAAAATGAAAACATTTTTGAAAACTACAAGTCTCATGCGTTTTAGTGGTAAAAAATGATTTAAAAAATCGTTCGGAAAATGAGTTTACTCCCTGGGTACTTTCTTTGTATACTTTTGACTATACGGGCCAAGCCGGAATTTACGGGAAATCGCGAGTTTTCGTTTGCCGGCGATTAAACTTCTTTTATTCAGCGTCTCATCAAAAATGAAAACATTTTTAAAAACTACAAGTCTTATGCGTTTTAGTGGTGAAAATATAATTTAAAAAATCGTTCTGGAAATGAGTTTACTCACAGGGTACTTTCTTTGTATACATTCGACTATACGGGCCAAGCCCAAGATTTACGGGAAATCGCGGATTTTCGTTTGCCGGCGATTAAACTTCTTTTATTCAGCGTCCCATCAAATATGAAAATATTTTTGAAAACTACAAGTCTTATGCGTTTAGTGGTAAAAAAATAATATAAAAAATCGTTCGGGAAATGAGTTTACTCCCTGGGTACTTTCTTTGTATACTTTTGACTATACGGGCCGAGTCCGGGATTTACGGGAAATCGCGGGTTTTCGTTTGCCGCCGATTAAACTTCTTTTATTCAGCGTCTCATTAAAAATGAAAACATTTTTAAAAACTACAAGTCTTATGCGTTTTAGTGGTGAAAAAATAATTTAAAAAATCGTTCTGGAAATTAGTTTACTCCCTGGGTACTTTCTTTGTATACTTTTGACTATACGGGCCGAGTCCGGGATTTAGAGAAATCGCAGGTTTTCGTTTGCCGGCGATTAAACTGCTTTTATTCAGCGTCTCATCAAAAATGAAAACATTTTTGAAAACTACAAGTCTCATGCGTTTTACTGGTGAACAAATAATTTAAAAAATCGTTCGGGAAATGAGTTTACTCCCTGGGTACTTTCTTTGTATACTTTTGACTATACGGGCCAAGCCCGGGATTTACGGGAAATCGCGGGTTTTCGTTTGCCGGCGATTAAACTTCTTTTATTCAGCGTCTCATCAAAAATGAAAACATTTTTGAAAACTACAAGTCTCATGCGTTTTAGTGGTAAAAAATGATTTAAAAAATCGTTCGGAAAATGAGTTTACTCCCTGGGTACTTTCTTTGTATACTTTTGACTATACGGGCCAAGCCGGAATTTACGGGAAATCGCGAGTTTTCGTTTGCCGGCGATTAAACTTCTTTTATTCAGCGTCTCATCAAAAATGAAAACATTTTTAAAAACTACAAGTCTTATGCGTTTTAGTGGTGAAAATATAATTTAAAAAATCGTTCTGGAAATGAGTTTACTCACAGGGTACTTTCTTTGTATACATTCGACTACACGGGCCAAGCCCAAGATTTACGGGAAATCGCGGATTTTCGTTTGCCGGCGATTAAACTTCTTTTATTCAGCGTCCCATCAAATATGAAAATATTTTTGAAAACTACAAGTCTTATGCGTTTAGTGGTAAAAAAATAATATAAAAAATCGTTCGGGAAATGAGTTTACTCCCTGGGTACTTTCTTTGTATGCTTTTGACTATACGGGCCGAGTCCGGGATTTACGGGAAATCGCGGGTTTTCGTTTGCCGGCGATTAAACTTCTTTTATTCAGCGTCTCATTAAAAATGAAAACATTTTTAAAAACTACAAGTCTTATGCGTTTTAGTGGTGAAAAAATAATTTAAAAAATCGTTCTGGAAATGAGTTTACTCACAGGGTACTTTCTTTGTATACATTTGACTATACGGGCCAAGCCCGGGATTTACGGGAAATCGCGGATTTTCGTTTGCCGGCGATTAAACTTCTTTTATTTAGCGTCCCATCAAATATGAAAATATTATTGAAAACTACAAGTCTCATGCGTTTAGTGGTAAAAAAATAATATAAAAAATCGTTCGGGAAATGAGTTTACTCCCTGGGTACTTTCTTTGTATACTTTTGACTATACGGGCCAAGCCCGGAATTTACGGGAATTCGCGGGTTTTCGTTTGCCGGCGATTAAACTTCTTTTATTCAGCGTCCCATCAAATATGAAAATATTTTTGGAAACTACAAGTCTCATGCGTTTAGTGGTAAAAAAATAATATAAAAAATCGTTCGGGAAATGAGTTTACTCCCTGGGTACTTTCTTTGTATACTTTTGACTGTACGGTCCGAGTCCGGGATTTACGGGAATTCGCGGGTTTTCGTTTGCCGGCGATTAAACTTCTTTTATTCAGCGTCCCATCAAATATGAAAATATTTTTGGAAACTACAAGTCTCATGCGTTTAGTGGTAAAAAAATAATATAAAAAATCGTTCGGGAAATGAGTTTACTCCCTGGGTACTTTCTTTGTATACTTTTGACTGTACGGGCCGAGTCCAGGATTTACGGGAAATCGCAGGTTTTCGTTTGCCGGTGATTAAACTTCTTTTATAAAACTGCAAGTCTCATGCGTTTTAGTGGTAAAAAAGAAATTTAAAAAATCGTTCGGGAAATGAGTTTACTCCCTGGGTACTTTCTTTGTATACTTTTGACTATACGGGCCAAGCCCGGGATTTACGGGAAATCGCGGGTTTTCGTTTGCCGGCGATTAAACTTCTTTTATTCAGCGTCTCATCAAAAATGAAAACATTTTTAAAAACTACAAGTCTCATGGGCTTTAGTGGTGAAAAAATAATTTAAAAAATCGTTCTGGAAATGAGTTTACTCACAGGGTACTTTCTTTGTATACATTCGACTATACGTGCCAAGCCCGGGATTTACGGGAAATCGCGGGTTTTCGTTTGCCGGCGATTAAACTTCTTTTATTCAGCGTCTCATCAAAAATGAAAACATTTTTGAAAACTACAAGTCTCATGCGTTTTAGTGGTAAAAAAATAATTTAAAAAATCGTTCGGGAAATGAGTTTACTGCCTGGATACTTTCTTTGTATACTTTCGACTATACGGGCCAAGCGGGGATTTACGGGAAATCGCGGGTTTTCGTTTGCCGGCGATTAAACTTCTTTTATTCAGCGTCTCATCAAAAATGAAAACATTTTTAAAAACTACAAGTCTTATGCGTTTTAGTGGTGAAAAAATAATTTAAAAAATCGTTCTGGAAATGAGTTTACTGACAGGCTACTTTCTTTGTATACATTCGACTATACGGGCCAAGCCCGGGATTTACGGGAAATCGCGGGTTTTCGTTTTCCGGCGATTAAACCTCTTTCATTAAGCGTCTCATCAAAAATGAAAACATTTTTGAAAACTACAAGTCTCATGCGTTTTAGTGGTGAAAAAAAAACTTAAAAAATCGTTCGGGAAATGAGTTTACTCCCTGGATACTTTCTTTGTATACATTCGACTATACGGGCCAAGCCCCGGATTTACGGGAAAACGCGGGATTTCGTTTGCCGGCGATTAAACCTCTTTCATTAAGCGTCTCACCAAAAATCAAAACATTTTTGAAAACTACAAGTCTCATGCGTTTTAGTGGTGAAAAAATAATTTAAAAAATCGTTCGGGGAATGAGTTTACTCCCTGGGTACTTTGTTTGTATACTTTTGACTATACGGGCCGAGTCCGGGATTTACGGGAAATCGCGGATTTTCGTTTGCCGGCGATTAAACTTCTTTTATTCAGCGTCCCATCAAATATGAAAATATTTTTGAAAACTACAAGTCTCATGCGTTTAGTGGTAAAAAAATAATATAAAAAATCGTTCGGGAAATGAGTTTACTCCCTGGGTACTTTCTTTGTATACTTTTGACTATACGGGCCAAGCCCGGGATTTACGGGAAATCGCGGGTTTTCCTTTGCCGGCGAATAAACTTCTTTTATTCAGCGTCTCATCAAAAATGAAAACATTTTTAAAAACTACAAGTCTTATGCGTTTTAGTGGTGAAATAATAATTTAAAAAATCGTTCTGGAAATTAGTTTACTCCCTGGGTACTTTCTTTGTATACTTTTGACTATACGGGCCGATTCCGGGATTTAGAGAAATCGCAGGTTTTCGTTTGCCGGCGATTAAACTGCTTTTATTCAGCGTCTCATCAAAAATGAAAACATTTTTGAAAACTACAAGTCTCATGCGTTTTAGTGGTGAACAAATAATTTAAAAAATCGTTCGGGAAAAGAGTTTACTCCCTGGGTACTTTCTTTGTATACTTTTGACTATACGGGCCAAGCCGGGATTTACGGGAAATCGCGGGTTTTCGTTTGCCGGCGATTAAACTTCTTTTATTCAGCGTCTCATCAAAAATGAAAACATTTTTAAAAACTACAAGTCTTATGCGTTTTAGTGGTGAAAAAATAATTTAAAAAATCGTTCTGGAAATGAGTTTACTCACAGGGTACTTTCTTTGTATACATGCGACTATACGTGCCAAGCCCGGGATTTACGGGAAATCGCGGGTTTTAGTTTGCCGGCGATTAAACTGCTTTTATTCAGCGTCTCATCAAAAATGAAAACATTCTTGAAAACTACAAGTCTCATGCGTTTTAGTGGTGAAAAAATAATTTAAAAAATCGTTCGGGAAATGAGTTTACTCCCTGGGTACTTTCTTTGTATACTTTTGACTATACGGGCCAAGCCGGGATTTACGGGAAATCGCGGGTTTTCGTTTGCCGGCGATTAAACTTCTTTTATTCAGCGTCTCATCAAAAATGAAAACATTTTTAAAAACTACAAGTCTTATGCGTTTTAGTGGTAAAAAAATAATATAAAAAATCGTTCGGGAAATGAGTTTACTCCCTGGGTACTTTCTTTGTATACTTTTGACTATACGGGCCAAGCCCGGGATTTACGGGAAATCGCGGGTTTTCCTTTGCCGGCGAATAAACTTCTTTTATTCAGCGTCTCATCAAAAATGAAAACATTTTTAAAAACTACAAGTCTTATGCGTTTTAGTGGTGAAATAATAATTTAAAAAATCGTTCTGGAAATTAGTTTACTCCCTGGGTACTTTCTTTGTATACTTTTGACTATACGGGCCGATTCCGGGATTTAGAGAAATCGCAGGTTTTCGTTTGCCGGCGATTAAACTGCTTTTATTCAGCGTCTCATCAAAAATGAAAACATTTTTGAAAACTACAAGTCTCATGCGTTTTAGTGGTGAACAAATAATTTAAAAAATCGTTCGGGAAAAGAGTTTACTCCCTGGGTACTTTCTTTGTATACTTTTGACTATACGGGCCAAGCCGGGATTTACGGGAAATCGCGGGTTTTCGTTTGCCGGCGATTAAACTTCTTTTATTCAGCGTCTCATCAAAAATGAAAACATTTTTAAAAACTACAAGTCTTATGCGTTTTAGTGGTGAAAAAATAATTTAAAAAATCGTTCTGGAAATGAGTTTACTCACAGGGTACTTTCTTTGTATACATGCGACTATACGTGCCAAGCCCGGGATTTACGGGAAATCGCGGGTTTTAGTTTGCCGGCGATTAAACTGCTTTTATTCAGCGTCTCATCAAAAATGAAAACATTCTTGAAAACTACAAGTCTCATGCGTTTTAGTGGTGAAAAAATAATTTAAAAAATCGTTCGGGAAATGAGTTTACTCCCTGGGTACTTTCTTTGTATACTTTTGACTATACGGGCCAAGCCGGGATTTACGGGAAATCGCGGGTTTTCGTTTGCCGGCGATTAAACTTCTTTTATTCAGTGTCTCATCAAAAATGAAAACATTTTTAAAAACTACAAGTCTTATGCGTTTTAGTGGTGAAAAAATAATTTAAAAAATCGTTCTGGAAATGAGTTTACTCACAGGGTACTTTCTTTGTATACATGCGACTATACGTGCCAAGCCCGGGATTTACGGGAAATCGCGGGTTTTAGTTTGCCGGCGATTAAACTGCTTTTATTCAGCGTCTCATCAAAAATGAAAACATTCTTGAAAACTACAAGTCTCATGCGTTTTAGTGGTGAAAAAAAAATTTAAAAAATCGTTCGGGAAATGAGTTTACTCCCTGGGTACTTTCTTTGTATACTTTTGACTATACGGGCCGAGTCCGGGATTTACGGGAAATCGCGGGTTTTCGTTTGCCGGCGATTAAACTACTTTTATTCAGCGTCTCATCAAAAATGAAAACATTTTTGAAAACTACAAGTCTTATGCGTTTTAGTGGTGAAAAAATAATTTAAAAAATCGTTCTGGAAATGAGTTTACTCACAGGGTACTTTCTTTGTATACATGCGACTATACGTGCCAAGCCCGGGATTTACGGGAAATGGCGGGTTTTAGTTTGCCGGCGATTAAACTGCTTTTATTCAGCGTCTCATCAAAAATGAAAACATTCTTGAAAACTACAAGTCTCATGCGTTTTAGTGGTGAAAAAATAATTTAAAAAATCGTTCGGGAAATGAGTTTACTCCCTGGGTACTTTCTTTGTATACTTTTGACTATACGGGCCGAGTCCGGGATTTACGGTAAATTGCGGATTTTCGTTTGCCGGCGATTAAAACTCTTTTATTCAGCGTCCCATCAAATATAAAAATATGTTTGAAAACTACAAGTCTCATGCGTTTAGTGGTAAAAAAATAATATAAAAAATCGTTCGGGAAATTAGTTTACTCCCTGGGTACTTTCTTTGTATACTTTTGACTATACGGGCCGAGTCCGGGATTTACGGGAAATCGCGGATTTTCGTTTGCCGGCGATAAAACTTCTTTTATTCAGCGTCCCATCAAATATGAAAATATTTTTGAAAACTACAAGTCTCATGCGTTTAGTGGTAAAAAAATAATATAAAAAATCGTTCGGGAAATGAGTTTACTCCCTGGGTACTTTCTTTGTATACTTTTGACTATACGGGCCGAGTCCAGGATTTACGGGAAATCGCAGGTTTTCGTTTGCCGGCGATTAAACTTCTTTTATTCAGCGTCTCATCAAAAATGAAAACATTTTTGAAAACTACAAGTCTCATGCGTTTTAGTGGTGAAAAAGTAATTTAAAAAATCGTTCGGGAAATGAGTTTACTCCCTGGGTACTTTCTTTGTATACTTTTGACTATACGGGCCAAGCCCGGGATTTACGGGAAATCGCGTGTTTTCGTTTGCCGGCTATTAAACTTCTTTTATTCAGCGTCTCATCAAAAATGAAAACATTTTTGAAAACTACAAGTCTCATGCGTTTTAGTGGTGAAAAAATAATTTAAAAAATCGTTCGGGAAATGAGTTTACTGCCTGGATACTTTCTTTGTATACTTTTGTTTCGTTTGCCGGTGATTAAACTTCTTTTATTCAGCGTCTCATCAAAAATGAAAGTATTTTTAAATACTACAAGTCTCATGCGTTTTAGTGGTGAAAAAAAAATTTAAAAAATCGTTCAGGAAATGAGTTTACTCCCTGGGTACTTCCTTTGTATACTTTTCACTAAACGGGCCGAGTACGGGATTTACGGGAAGTCGCGGGTTTTCGTTTGCCGGCGATTAAACTTCTTTTATTCAGCGTCTCGTCAAAAATGAAAATATTTTGAAATACTACAAGTCTCATGGGCTTTAGTGGTGAAATAATAATTTAAAAAATCGTTCGGGAAATGAGTTTACACCCTGGTACTTTCTTTGTATACTTTTGACTATACGGGCCGAGTCCGGGATTTACGGGAAATCGCAGGTTTTCGTTTGCCGGCGATTAAACTTCTTTTATTCAGCGTCTCATCAAAAATGAAAACATTTTTGAAAACTACAATCCTCATGCGTTTTAGTGGTGAAAAAATAATTTAAAAAATCGTTCGGGAAATGAGTTTACTCCCTGGGTACTTTCTTTGTATACTTTTGATTATGCGGGCCGAGTCCGGGGTTTACGGGAAATGGCGGGTTTTCGATTGCCGGCGATTAAACTTCTTTTATTCAGCGTCTCGTCAAAAATGAAAATATTTTTAAATACTACAAGTCTCATGGGCTTTAGTGGTGAAATAATAATTTAAAAAATCGTTCGGGAAATGAGTTTACACCCTGGGTACTTTCTTTGTATACTTTTGACTATACGGGCCGAGTCTGGGATTTACGGGAAATCGCAGGTTTTCGTTTGCCGGCGATTAAACTTCTTTTATTCAGCGTCTCATCAAAAATGAAAACATTTTTGAAAACTACAATTCTCATGCGTTTTAGTGGTGAAAAAATAATTTAAAAAATCGTTCGGGAAATGAGTTTACTCCCTGGGTACTTTCTTTGTATACTTTTGATTATGCGGGCCGAGTCCGGGGTTTACGGGAAATGGCGCGTTTTCGTTTGCCGGCGATTAATTTTCTTTTATTCAGCGTCTCATCAAAAATGAAAACATTTTTAAGAACTACAAGTCTTATGCGTTTTAGTGGTGAAAAAATAATTTAAAAAATCGTTCTGGAAATGAGTTTACTCACAGGGTACTTTCTTTGTATACTTTTGACTATACGGGCCGAGTCTGGGATTTACGGGAAATCGCAGGTTTTCGTTTGCCGGCGATTAAACTTCTTTTATTCAGCGTCTCATCAAAAATGAAAACATTTTTGAAAACTACAATTCTCATGCGTTTTAGTGGTGAAAAAATAATTTAAAAAATCGTTCGGGAAATGAGTTTACTCCCTGGGTACTTTCTTTGTATACTTTTGATTATGCGGGCCGAGTCCGGGGTTTACGGGAAATGGCGGGTTTTCGATTGCCGGCGATTAAACTTCTTTTATTCAGCGTCTCGTCAAAAATGAAAATATTTTTAAATACTACAAGTCTCATGGGCTTTAGTGGTGAAATAATAATTTAAAAAATCGTTCGGGAAATGAGTTTACACCCTGGGTACTTTCTTTGTATACTTTTGACTATACGGGCCGAGTCTGGGATTTACGGGAAATCGCAGGTTTTCGTTTGCCGGCGATTAAACTTCTTTTATTCAGCGTCTCATCAAAAATGAAAACATTTTTGAAAACTACAATTCTCATGCGTTTTAGTGGTGAAAAAATAATTTAAAAAATCGTTCGGGAAATGAGTTTACTCCCTGGGTACTTTCTTTGTATACTTTTGATTATGCGGGCCGAGTCCGGGGTTTACGGGAAATGGCGCGTTTTCGTTTGCCGGCGATTAAACTTCTTTTATTCAGCGTCTCATCAAAAATGAAAACATTTTTGAAAACTACAAGTCTCAAGCGTTTTAGTGGTGAAAAGATAATTTAAAAAATCGTTTTGGAAATGAGTTTACTCACAGGGTACTTTCTTTGAATACATTGGACTATACGGGCCAAGCCCGGGATTTACGCGAAATCGGGGGTTTTCGTTTCCCGGCGATTAAACCACTTTCATTAAGCGTCATATCAAAAATGCAAACATTTCTGAAAACTACAAGTCTCATGCGTTTTAGTGGTGAAAAAATAATTTAAAAATTCGCTCGGGAAATGAGTTTACTCACTGGGTACTTTCCTTGTATACTTTTGACCATACGGGCCGAGTCCGGGATTTACGGGAAATCGCGGGTTTTCGTTTGCCGGCGATTAAACTTCTTTTATTCTGCGTCTCATCAAAAATGTAAACATTTTTAAAAACTACAAGTCTCATGGGCTTTAGTGGTAAAATATAAATTTAAAAAATCGTTTGGGAAATGAGTTTACTCCCTGGGTACTTTCTTTGTATACTTTTGACTATACGGGCCGAGTCCGGGATTTACGGGAAATCGCAGGTTTTCGTTTGCTGGCGATTAAATTTCTTTTATTCAGCGTCTCATCGAAAATGAAAACATTTTTGAAAACTACAAGTCTCATGCGTTTTAGTGGTGAAAAAAAAATTTAAAAATCGTTCGGGAAATGAGTTTACTCCCTGGGTACTTCCTTTGTATACTTTTGACTAAACGGGCCGAGTCCGGGATTTAAGGGAAGTCGCGGGTTTTCGTTTGCCGGCGATTAAACTTCTTTTATTCAGCGTCTCATCAAAAATGAAAATATTTTTAAATACTACAAGTCTCATGGGCTTTAGTGGTGAAATAATAATTTAAAAAATCGTTCGGGAAATGAGTTTACACCCTGGGTACTTTCTTTGTATACTTTTGACTATACGGGCCGAGTCAGGGATTTACGGGAAATCGCAGGTTTTCGTTTGCCGGCGATTAAACTTCTTTTATTCAGCGTCTCATCAAAAATGAAAAAATTTTTGAAAACTACAAGTCTCATGCGTTTTAGTGGTGAAAAAATAATTTAAAAAATCGTTCGGGAAATGAGTTTACTCCCTGGGTACTTTCTTTGTATACTTTTGACTACGCGGGCCGAGTCCGGGGTTTACGGGAAATCGCGGGTTTTTGTTTGCCGGCGATTAAACTTCTTTTATTCTGCGTCTCATCAAAAATGAAAACATTTTTAAAAACTACAAGTCTCATGGGCTTTAGTGGTGAAATAATAATTTAAATAATCGTTTGGGAAATGAGTTTACTCCCTGGGTACTTTCTTTGTATACTTTTGACTATACGGGCCGAGTCCGGGATTTACGGGAAATCGCAGGTTTTCGTTTGCCGGCGATTAAACTTCTTTTATTCAGCGTCTCATCAAAAATGAAAACATTTTTGAAAACTACAATTCTCATGCGTTTTAGTGGTGAAAAAATAATTTAAAAAATCGTTCGGGAAATGAGTTTACTCCCTGGGTACTTTCTTTGTATACTTTTGATTATGCGGGCCGAGTCCGGGGTTTACGGGAAATGGCGCGTTTTCGTTTGCCGGCGATTAAACTTCTTTTATTCAGCGTCTCATCAAAAATGAAAACATTTTTGAAAACTACAAGTCTCAAGCGTTTTAGTGGTGAAAAGATAATTTAAAAAATCGTTTTGGAAATGAGTTTACTCACAGGGTACTTTCTTTGAATACATTGGACTATACGGGCCAAGCCCGGGATTTACGCGAAATCGGGGGTTTTCGTTTCCCGGCGATTAAACCACTTTCATTAAGCGTCATATCAAAAATGCAAACATTTCTGAAAACTACAAGTCTCATGCGTTTTAGTGGTGAAAAAATAATTTAAAAATTCGCTCGGGAAATGAGTTTACTCACTGGGTACTTTCCTTGTATACTTTTGACCATACGGGCCGAGTCCGGGATTTACGGGAAATCGCGGGTTTTCGTTTGCCGGCGATTAAACTTCTTTTATTCTGCGTCTCATCAAAAATGTAAACATTTTTAAAAACTACAAGTCTCATGGGCTTTAGTGGTAAAATATAAATTTAAAAAATCGTTTGGGAAATGAGTTTACTCCCTGGGTACTTTCTTTGTATACTTTTGACTATACGGGCCGAGTCCGGGATTTACGGGAAATCGCAGGTTTTCGTTTGCTGGCGATTAAATTTCTTTTATTCAGCGTCTCATCGAAAATGAAAACATTTTTGAAAACTACAAGTCTCATGCGTTTTAGTGGTGAAAAAAAAATTTAAAAATCGTTCGGGAAATGAGTTTACTCCCTGGGTACTTCCTTTGTATACTTTTGACTAAACGGGCCGAGTCCGGGATTTAAGGGAAGTCGCGGGTTTTCGTTTGCCGGCGATTAAACTTCTTTTATTCAGCGTCTCATCAAAAATGAAAATATTTTTAAATACTACAAGTCTCATGGGCTTTAGTGGTGAAATAATAATTTAAAAAATCGTTCGGGAAATGAGTTTACACCCTGGGTACTTTCTTTGTATACTTTTGACTATACGGGCCGAGTCAGGGATTTACGGGAAATCGCAGGTTTTCGTTTGCCGGCGATTAAACTTCTTTTATTCAGCGTCTCATCAAAAATGAAAAAATTTTTGAAAACTACAAGTCTCATGCGTTTTAGTGGTGAAAAAATAATTTAAAAAATCGTTCGGGAAATGAGTTTACTCCCTGGGTACTTTCTTTGTATACTTTTGACTACGCGGGCCGAGTCCGGGGTTTACGGGAAATCGCGGGTTTTTGTTTGCCGGCGATTAAACTTCTTTTATTCTGCGTCTCATCAAAAATGAAAACATTTTTAAAAACTACAAGTCTCATGGGCTTTAGTGGTGAAATAATAATTTAAATAATCGTTTGGGAAATGAGTTTACTCCCTGGGTACTTTCTTTGTATACTTTTGACTATACGGGCCGAGTCCGGGATTTACGGGAAATCGCAGGTTTTCGTTTGCCGGCGATTAAACTTCTTTTATTCAGCGTCTCATCAAAAATGAAAACATTTTTGAAAACTACAATTCTCATGCGTTTTAGTGGTGAAAAAATAATTTAAAAAATCGTTCGGGAAATGAGTTTACTCCCTGGGTACTTTCTTTGTATACTTTTGATTATGCGGGCCGAGTCCGGGGTTTACGGGAAATGGCGGGTTTTCGATTGCCGGCGATTAAACTTCTTTTATTCAGCGTCTCATTAAAAATGAAAACATTTTTGAAAACTACAAGTCTCATGCGTTTTAGTGGTGAAAAAATAATTTAAAAAATCGTTCGGGAAATGAGTTTACTCCCTGGGTACTTTCTTTGTATACTTTTGACTACGCAGGCCGAGTCCGGGGTTTACGGAAATCGCGGGTTTTTGTTTGCCGGCGA